>NC_092642.1:50085887-50424012 GCF_039555335.1 Amphiura filiformis | reverse complement strand
AGTGTTCATATTGTTTATTCAGGCCTAAATGATAAATAAATAAACAAACAAACAAACAAACAAACAAACAAACAAACAAACAAACAAACAAATAAATAAATAAATAAATAAATAAATAAATAAATAAATAAATAAATAAATAAATAAATAAATAAATAAATAAATAAATTAATTAATTAATATTAATTAATTAATTAATTATCTGCAGTCTGTTCGTTTGTTTTTCATGTGCATTATTTTCGTTCGTTTGTTTTTCATAATAAGTAAATAATTTAATTAATTATTAGTTAATGAATAATTAAATTAATTAAGTAATTAAGTAATTAATCAAATGTATGCAGACTTGAAAAACAAACGAACGAAAATTTTGCAAACATCAAAGATAAACGAACGAACAGACTGCAGACATCCTCTTATTTGTTAAGGTGGTACTACACCCCTGGCCAATTTTGTGCCTATTTTTGCATTTTCTCAAAAGCGCATTGGTGACAAGTAAGATATGTATATTATAGGGGCAAGGACTACAACTACTGCACTGGAAATTGTATTTCAACACAGACAACAGTTGTGGAGTTACAGTCAAAAATGAGGGGAAACCAATATTTGATCAATAAATCAATAACTACTTGCCTTGAGTTGCTGAATTTTCAGTGCAGTAGTTGTAGTCCTTGCCCTATAATATTCATATCTTACTTGTCACCAATGCGCTATAATTTTTGAGAAAAATACAAAAATAGGCACAAAATTGGCCAGGGGTGTAGTACCACCTTAAATAAAAAGGGCTTTTTGCTTTATACTTTAGTTCCTTTTGTTGTGTCCAACAATCTCCATTAATCCATTAATTAATACCGTATGTCGAGCAGATTGTCATACAAACAAATACATTTTACAACCGTTATCCCACTCGCCCCATTCACGATGTAAATAGCTAAACTACTGACCCGGAACATGGCGTCCCGACTTTTCTTTCAAATTATGTGTATAGTGTGCAAAAAAGTCAAAAGATCTAGATATTATTTTGTTATTTATGATTTCAAATGAAGTTGTAACTTTGTAATTATGAAGTTACGGGCACCGTATTTCATCTACAGATTTGCTAATAAAATATTATAATAAAGAAAATATAAGAACAAAACCTGGTTTGCAGATAATGTATTTACCCTAAACATGCTGGAGGGTGATTTATATCTTACAACAAAAACATTATTGCTGCATGTTGCAGTATGGGGATCAATGACTTGTGCTTTGCACCATGAACTACCATGATCACTATTTTTTTTAACTCTTTACATTTTCAATGTAGAGCTAGCCACGCGTGTTAATATGCATAATTGTGTAAGCATTTATATCAAACGAATAGGTTTATATATACTGGGAATTATTAAACTTTTACCTGCATGTTTTAACGAAAAACATGCAGATATTTCTGACTGCGAGGAGTCTTGCACGATTGTATTGCAGAATATGGTAAAACCACATTGTTACAATGGTTGTAGTCCCACAATGGGAATTAGGCCTAACTTTTACCTGCACGAGAAACATGCAGAAGTAAAGATTTCTGATTGCGAGGAGTCTTGCACGATGGTATTGCAGAATATGGTAAAACCACATTGTTACAATGGTTGTATAGTCAATGATAAATCTGTGGGGTATAACGTGTTTGTGGTTTCATATTTCAACATAGATGCAAACGGCTCAGTTCGATATTGCTGTATACACCGAGCCAAAAAAGAAACTTGCAATTTTTGACAAGGTCATATCTTACAATCCTGTCCATCAAAATTAACCAAAATTACACACAGGATTACTTCAATACTCTACTCTAAACACATGTCAGTAACCAATCAGTTGTCCAACTGACACAAGGCAACATGCACTGACATGCAACAGCTTCCTGGATCACATCCCGGGGATCACATTCACAGCCCAATAATTCAGTGGCACCCAACACAAGAAATCTGTGAGAATCGTTGAACTGATGATAATTTACAAATTTCTTTAACCCACTTTCTTTAATAAACAGGTCTTGTTCCACACTATTCCACTTATTCTTTGGGAATTATCATCTGTGCAAGGACCTTGTTCACCTTCTCGCAGATTTCTTGTGCTGAGTGCCAATTATTGGACTCAGGCTGTGAATATAGTCCATGAAGCTGTTCCATGTCAGTGCATTTTTGCTGTTGTGTCAGTTGGACAACTGCTTGGTTAACTGACATGCATTTAGAGTAGAGTATTGAAGTAATCCTGTGTGTAATTTTGGTTAATTTTGATGGACAGGATTTTAAGATATGACCTTGTGAAAAATTATAAGTTTCTTTTTTGGCTTAGTGTATATCACTTGGTGTGTGTGAGTGGAGGGTGTGTAATATTTTGTGTATGCGTTTCTTTATGGTGCTTATGTACATGTATAATTACAGGAGCTTGCGTGACACTGTTGAAATGTGTAAGCGATACTGACAATCCATGTTTAACATGTTTAAAGAGAAATTAAGAACGACAGTATATATCAACCAAATCGTTCGTTTTAATATGTCTCGGTATATTAATAAATTAAAGGCTCCGTCACTGGTCCATGGCCATCGGAAAGCTTTAAGCGACAACATATGCATGATTGTTCATCTTTTAACAAACATTGACAAACGAAAACTTGATGTTTAATTGCATACAGTATTGCAAGATTCACTATGGACCACAATGACCTCATCCCAATGGCATACTCCAATGACCTCAATTAAACAATCATAGTGCAAAATTTGACCTCAAGTTGCAGGGTATGAGTTTTTGTACTCAAATTTTCAAAGGTCATTTAATGAATGTGCAAATGTATTGGGGTTAAAGAACTGTGCCTGATAGATGAGCATGTTGTGGATCCTAGTGAGTATTGCGAGCCAAACATGCAAGAATCATATGGGTTCTATCTGTATTGGAGAGGGTTATATATCACGTTTTAATAGTGACTTACTATCATTTTTTAAACCACAAGGGTCTATTATAATTTCTGAATTTCCTTGGTGCATTTATAGTTCGTTAGCCTGATAATGTCGGACCCTTCTGTGCATTATTATCATCGTTATCATTGAGACTTCTGAAAATGATTCAGAAAAGCATTCTGTGTCATAACTCAGTTGAACTCACATGGGCATTAAAATCAAATGTACATGCTTTCGGAAAATGATTCAGAAAAGCATGGGTTATATTCAGTAGCGTAGCCAGCAGGGGGGCAGGGGGGCAGAGTGCCCCCCTGACAAAAAATGAAAGAAAAGTGCCCTCTGACAAAAAAAAAAATGAAAGAGAAAATCGGAGGGCAAAGGAAAAGAAAAGGGCAAGGAGCCCCTTTTCTAGCAAAATTCAGGGCCAAAATAGTGTAAAATACAAATTTTTTCCGCGCTACGCGCGCACATTGTAACAATAAAGCCCTTTTTAGCCGGATAATGGACGAAAATAGTGTAAAATACATTTTTTTTCGCGCTACGCGCGCACATCATCCCAATAAGGCCCTTTTCGGGAAGCTCGAAGACATACAGTCTCTATGTATTGTATGATGCAACTGCAATTTTTTTCGTCTGTGCCCCCAAATTTTATTTTGCCCCCCCTGACCAAGAAAGCTGGCTACGCCCCTGGTTATATTAAACTCACATGGGATAAAAACGAATTCATGCTTTCGGTATAAGTTAGAGCGTTTATAAGTCCTTTACCATGGTGATTGGTGCCTATGATATAGGCCTAATTGTATTATCTTTCATACTTTTCTTTCAAAAAGGCTATATTACGTTTTTGTTTGTATGTTTTTGTTTGTTTGTACCTTTTGTTTTTGCTTTTCTTTGCATGCATCTCCAGCACATCTTGGCTGTAGCATAATTAATATAGGCCTATATTCAGTAGTAGAAAAACAAAATAAAACATGCATAACCAAGCAAACGAAATTATTTACAAACAAAAGCCATAAATTGAAGTCGTGTTTCAAAATGTTTATTCATTCGTTTTATTTTAATGAACGAAACCTGGCAACCCAAATAAATACTAGTGAAATATCGCATTACTATAGCAACAAATATCATTTTAAATGTCATTTCCGATCATGAACATGACCGATTTTACCCGATACATGTCCTTGAACTCCGAGCTCAGACTATACGTTTTAACCTGCGGAAAAAATGCGCGCCAATTCACAAAACTTCAATACAATATTATGTGATAATGATCTCTCACTGCAGGCAAATCTGATGACCCAGTTCTCCTCAACTCCGTATACATACGTACGTAGGCCCACAACTACATGTGCAACGTTACAATGACATTGCGTTTTACGTTATGAATACCGAAAACATGAATTTGTAGATTCGCTGATGAAATGAATGCAAGACAGTTTTGGATCATTATGATATAGAACATAAAAAGGGGCGAGGCTTTAATTACGGGGAGGGGTCTGTTTGGTATGGTAAGGATATTTTGTCAGGCTGAAAGGGGGGAGGCAAACGATCTTTGGCACATATTTTTGGGCACATTTTTAAATATTTATATACGCCAAAAGAACAAAGTGAAAGGCTGCAATATAACTTCACAAAATCCAAGGCCCATATCAATTAAACTTATACGCTTTATCTCAGACGTAATGTGGTCAAAAAGAACGTACAACTCGACGTGAAAGCACCATATCTCATCTGGGACCGAAAATGGATCCTTGAGGCACCCACACACATAACGCACTTCAGATCGCGTAGCAATTGCAGTGATTCGACGTGACTGAATTTGAAATCAATTAGACCTTTTTTTTTGGTAATGGTGAAATCGGGTAAAGGAAGGTGAAAATTCCCCAGAAACATGTTTCAGCCAATTAATCGGTCTGGTTATGCACCTGGCAAATGATAGGCAATGTCCCATGCATCGTCAGATCTGTGGTACTAACTGTAACCACAGGCATGACATGTAAGATTAACTCAACAGCGCAGATTGGAGTGGGATTCCTGTGGACTGAAATATTATATCAAAACAGTTTGCCCCTTTGATGGATGAAGCATAACTTGTATTCTAGACCACCGATTTAAGTGGAATAAATTTTAATTTAAAGCTTGAATATTCCTCTTTAAGGAACAGTTTGAAAATACCCAATAGGTTTCAATGTGTGTCCAAAATATTCGCCATGTTAAATGCACACAAGATGCAAAATACGATTACCAAACTCATTCAAAATAAAGCTAACAACTATATATTTTTGCTTTTTTTATATATTAAATCCCGAGCCCAACTGAAATAGATCACGAATGCTTAAACGAGCATTGCCCGTTCGGGCATCACTTGAGTTGAATCCATTCATCTGCGGAAAACCAGGACTGAAAAAAGATCTGACACCAAACATCATAATACCGTTTGAATCGTATTCTCTTGCCATTTGATTCCCCTAACATGTATAACATGGGGATATATGGCTATAGAATAATGTTAGCTAGGGATGCATAAGTATGCAGGACTCACAGCTCAACTCCTGAATCCCTATACTTTATTTATGCTATTGCAATCAATAATTCATGGTGTGTTTTAGCATGTCGGTCGTTGCATGATACCACACACGGTATGGAATTATACAAGAAGTGTGTAGCATTTTTTACGACGACGTTTTACCCAACTTCCATAATTATAAGGACATTTCAAAGCATAATATCCTATTTTTGGTTACAAAAATGAATATATTTCGATGAAGGCGAGTGTTGATATGGTGATGATATTATGTAACGCAATTTTATTAGCTGCTCGCAGGCCCGCCCGTAACCAGGATTTATCAGGGGGGGCAGGTTTTGAAAAAAAAGTGGACTTGGGCCCGGCGGAATTTGAAAAAGTGGATTTTTTTCCCAAAATTGTGTCCTTGTTTTGACCACAAAGGCATAAAAAAAACCTCTATTTTTTCACTCGCTAGGCTCTTTGGCGGAGGGGACGTCCGCCCCCCTCGCCCTCCCCTAGTTACGGGCCTGGCTACTCGGATCCCTCTTTTTACCAATTTAGGCGCTCTGTTTAGAAATCCTGGATCCGCCAATACAGACACGCCGCATAGGCTAATTTTGGATTATTGATATATGATAGCCCCTCAATTTCATGAAAATATGGTTTCAGAAAGCAAAGATCCTTTATTTTTAGGATCTTAGCAGAAGGGGTGTTTTCCAAAGTTTTCACGAAAAAGTGCAATTTTTCATCGTTTTTATAGCACTGAAAATTTACAAACATTTTCAAAAAATTACATTTTCAAATGTCTTACTTTAAACCCCGTTCAAACCTTTCACTGGAAACCAATTCAATTGTCCGCATACCATAGACGTTTTATATTACATAAGTCAGGCATTGTCAAGGTCAAATTCTTTCCTCCACATGCATGCTTCTCCGTTTGGCCGCATCAAGTATATAGCTAATCAAGTATGAAACGTTATCATCCGAGCAGTCGTGATTTTCGGTAAAATACCGCTCTTTACCGCAAATAGGGTCAACTAAGATTAATACTACCACTTCACCAACATTTTATGCTTTTTAAAAAGTATCAGTGCAATCCCGGGTGCAATTCACAAGTATCTTCCCGTGAGTGTCTTACTACAAAAATAGATTCGCTTTCGTTTAAACCGGTGTTCAAAACGCATTTTAATTAACTTCGCTTGCGTTTGGTCATTTACATAGTCTATGCAGTAGTACCATCAAATCGTTCTCCCCTTTTATATTATCCATTTTAGCCTGTTTTTTTCCTCATAATTATTATATCCAAGTACGCAAAATCGTCCAGATCGTAAGACTATTATAGTATTATTTTTCCATGCTATTAAGTCAGCAAAACCTATTATGTTGTTGTTTGAAACTGGACATCATGTAGAACCAGATCTGTAACCTAAATATGTACCTGGTCCGAATAGCTATGTACGGACGGACTCAAATAACAGCTAATAACATTCCCTCTGACTGTGATCAAAATGAGATGAAATACTAGCAGACCTCATAGTGTCAGCAAATTACCAAGAATCTATCTCCCTAACTCGTTTGCTACTCGCCAAGCTTCGCCACTTGCTACCTTGGCGTTCATTCCTCTTCAGTCATCATAGTAGGGTGGTTCGAAAAACCGATAACCATATTTTCAAACAATTATTATAAATCAAAGTATACTTTGTGAAAATCCGTGTGCTTCAAGTTTAAGTATGAAAATATTATCAACAAATATGATTTGTTGCTTTATTTGATTCCTTTTATTTTCTATATTTTATTTGTTTGTTGGACTTATAAAAATAGCATAAATAAATTAATAAACTATAGCGAAAAGGTTGGGGTGAACAGCAGGGTCAGAAATTCGCAACCAAGTGCGAGAATCCTTTTGGATTCTCCCAGTGGAATTTTGCAAGAATCCACGGATTCTTTGTATGATAAACTGAAATATTTACAAGAATCCATTTAGATTCTTGCAATTTTGTTGACGAGAATCTTTGTGAGAATGGATTCTCGCCAAATTTCCGACCCTGAACAGGTTCATATTACCGCTAAAACCATTCGATATCCAAAAGGGAGGGAAACAGTACATAGCCAGGAATTTAGTGCGAGGGGGCAAAGCCAAATTTTTGTCCCCATTTGTCAATTTGTTGTCACATTTTTAGTCATTTTAGAACACTACTCCTTGTCGTCCCCATTTTATCCCTGAACATCTTCTGGGGGGGGCAGTCCCCACTCCGGCTCCCCGGCTATAATCTCACATATAAATTAACATTTAAAATAGTACAATGCACCTTTAATTTGTAAATGCTCAAAAATAAAACATACATGTAGGTTAATATGAGACTTTACATACACTTGAATACATATGAAAGGGGGTTTCCAGGGGGGCTAGTGGTGGAAATGGGTGTAAGGGGATGCGCGGCAAATTCGGGTCCTTTTAGTTTAGACTTCGCGGTGTGCAATTTAGCCATTTTGGATTATTGATGGCCCCCGGATGGCCCCCAATTTCATGAAAATTTGGTTTAAGAAAGAGTGTTTTCCAAAAAATTAGTGCCATTCATCCGGCGTTTTTAGCACTGAAAATTTGCGAACATTTTCGAAATATTGCAATTTCAAAATGTCTTAGCTTATTTTAAATGTAGGACCTACGAGTTGATTTGATTCCGTTCAAACCTGGAAACCAATTAAATTGTCCGCATACCATAGACGTTTTATATAACATAAGTGAGGCATTGTCAAGGTCAAATTCTTTCCTCCACATGCATGCTTCTCCGTTTGGCCGTATCAGTATGAAACGTTATCATCATTTGAACAGTGTCGTGATTTTCGGTAAAATACCGCTCTTTACCGCAAATAGGGTCAACTAAGATTAATACTACCACTAACATCTTCCCGTGAGTATCTTACTATACAAGTGAATCAAAATGGACGCACTTTCGGTGCTCAAAAGTGAATACGCATTTTAATTCGCGTGCGTTTGGTTATTTTCATACTCTATGCAGTAGTACAAATGTATACAAATATTGACTGCTATATGAGGGGCATGGTTAAGGGCTGGGGTATGAACGTTTGGACAGTATTTATTGTGGGACATTAGAGCACAGCAGACATATCGAATTGCATTCTGAATACGAAGAATGTCATTCTGATATCAAATAATTTTGATTTTTTGAAATTCGCAATTTAATGCACATTTTATGGCAAATCATTAAAAATTGATATTTTTGATATTTAACAGTACTTGAAGTAAACTTTATATATCTGATGATTTATACTTAAACAAATAAGCTCTTTAATATTCATAAATATGCAATTAACATGAAACAAAATTATACAACACACCCGGTCACCATTTAGGCCTACTATCACAATACCAAGTTAGAAGTTGATCGGTTATTGCGTTTAAGCTGCAGAGCTGATTAATGAAAATGTTAGGGAAAATAAGCTCATTAATATTCATAATATACAAATAACATGATCATAACTATATAGCACATCAGGCCACCATATATCCAATCACCAAACCAAATTTGAAGTTGATCGGTTATTTCATTTAAGCTGCAGAGTGGATTAATGAAAATGTAGGTAAAATATGCAAATAAGTTCATTAATATTCATAAATAAGCAAATAACATGACACAAAACTAAACAGCACATCAGGCCACCATCCTATCACCATACCAAGTTTGAAGTTAATCGGTTATTGCATTGGAGCTACACAGTGGATTAACGAATTTGCTGAGCCAGCCAAACAAAGAAAGCAACAAAGAAACAAACAACCAGGCAACCATTTGGATGATAATATGAGCCCCACATATATGTGGGGCCAAAAATTGATGGTCAAAACACAACGTGAACGTAGATAAACTCGTAAAAATTGTATGCCAAAAGTTAAAATGCCACCCTATATACTATGAAGTCATTCGGCAGTCGATTGGTAAAGCCGTTTATGAACTCAAAGGTTATAGATGATAGTCAGAAAATTCTAAAGCATATAGAACTAAGAAAACGAAGTGACACCCTGTATGTTTAGTCAGTCAAGTCAGCAATGGCAAAGTCGTCTATGGAGTATGGACTCAAATGTTACGGATGTTTAACATTTTAACATGTTAAATTATTAAGGGGCATCGCATCTAGGATCTTTAAAGTAGAGTAATTTCTGATAGAAGGGAAAAAAATCAACGGTCAGAAAATTCTTAAGACTAAGAGAACGAAGAGCCACCCTGTACGTGTATGTTGAGTCAGCCAACATTCTATTAGCATATGGTCATCTCTAAACTCAAAAGGCATGAAGGGTTGAATAAGGGGCATCGGAACTGGGAAGTCTAATAATATACAAGGAGATTCTCAAAGTCTCGCCTGCTTTTACAACCACCTATTTTCACGATTACCCTTGGCAGACAGACCAATCATGCTACTCATTGACCAACCAGTACGTCCTAAGACCCACCATGACACCCCTTAACCCACCATTACAACCATTTATCCACCCTGACATCCGTGACCCACCCTGATACCCTTTGAATCGCCACGACACGCATAGTTCACCCCTTGACACACACTGACACCCCATGACCCACCATGACACCCTTGATCCACCATGACACCCCTTGACCCACCATGACAACCATTGACCGCCATGACACCCCTTGACCCACCATGACACCTTTAATCCACCATGACACCCCTTGACCCACCATGACAACCATTGGCCCGCCATGACACCCCTTGATCCACCATGACACCTTTGATCCAACATGACACCCGTGATCCAACATGACATCCATGACCAAACAATGACACCTCTTCACCCAACATGACACCTCTTCACCACACCATGACACCCATAGTTCACCCCTTGACACACCATGATACCCCAGTACGACACCCCTTGTCCAGCCATGACACCCCTGGGGGCTCATAATTACCTTTACCCACACATACACCATGCAACCCACCAGACACAATTTGACTTAGGGGCTGTGCAATAATTATGAGCCCTGGGGAGGGTAAAATTGGGGGGGCAAGAAATTTTAGCGAGCGAAGGGGGGAAGCAGATTTTGGCAAGCCGAGAGGGGGGGGGGCAAGCGATTTTGGCACACATTCACGGGCGCTTTTTAATAAAACGCTCTAAGAAGGCTTAGGAAAACAGTACGGAAACGCTTAAATATGCACATTTTCCTGCTCGCTGCGCTCGCAACATACATATAGACCATTTCAAGTTTGCAAATTGGAATCCCAAAAATTTGGTATGTTCAAAGGGGGGCAAAGATTTTTGGCGAGCCGAGAGTGGGGGGGGCAAGCGATTTTGGCAGGCCGAGGGGGGGGCAAGCGATTTTGGCGAGCCGTTTGAAATTTTACCCCGGGGCCTCATAATTATTGCACAGCCCCTTACCCTGACACCCCTTTCCCCACCTTGGCACAAAGTTGAGTCAGTCAGCAGTCTATTGACATAGTCTTCTTTGAACTCAACAGGTTACGGATGAATTGGGGCATCGAAACTGGGAACAAGGTTCTCAAAGTCTCGCCTCTTTCACAACCACCTATTTTCATGATTACCCTGGGCAGATAGATCCACCAGGCCCCCCCCCTTGACCCACCATGACACCCCTTAAACCAACATGACACCCCTTGACCCACACCGACACCCGTGACCAACCCTGATACCCTTTGACTCACCATAACATCCGAAGTTCAACACCTTGACCCACATTGACACCCCTTGAACCACCATGACACCCATTGACCCACCCTGACACCATTGACCCACTCTAATACCCTTGACTCACCTTGACATCCCAAGTTCACCCCATTGACCTACCATGACACCCTTGACCTACCTTGACACCCTTTACCCACCATGATACTTCTTGACCCACCACGACACCCATTATGACATCCCTTGATCCACCATGACACCTTGATCCAACATGACACCCCATGAACCAAGAGTGACACCATTTGACTCAACATAACAACCCTTAACCAACATGACACTCTTGACCCACCATGACACCCTTGATCCACCTTGACACCCTTGAACCACCACAACACCCTTTGACCCACCCACCATGACACCTCGACCCATCATGACACCTCTTAACTCCTTGGCCCGCCCTGACAACCTTGACCGAAATTATCTGTCTCAGCATGCCACCCATTCACCCTCCCTGACACCTCTTCACTCCCACCATGATACCACTTGACACACCAGGAAATAATTTGACCAAGCCTGACACTCCTTGACACCCTTTGATCCACCTGGGTACCCCTTGACCCACCTGGACACCACTTGCCCACATGGACACCCTTGACCCTTGACACCTTTTGACATACCAGGACACTTTGTGCCCCATCAGACACCATTTGACTAACCCTGACACCCTTCCCCCACCTTGATCCAGCATGACACTCCTTGACCAAACATGACACCCCTAGAATACCATGACATCATTTGACTCACCATGACACCCTTGACCCACCCTGGCACCCTTGACCCACCCACCCTGACACCCTTTCACATCATAACACATCTTTAACCCCCTTGACACACCCTGACAACACTCATCATGACACTCCTTCACCATCCCTGACATGTCTTAACCCCACATCCCTTGATCGACCCTAGCATGTGCACCTTACAATATGACCAACCCCTTGACCCATCATGATACCCCTTAACCTAACTGAACACACTTTGAACTGAACACACTTGACACTCTAACTCACCCTGACAACACCTTCCCCCACAAAAATACCCATTGACCCACCATGACACATCTTTACCCCCTTGACATACCCTGACAACACTCACCATGACACTCCTTCACCCTCCGACACACCATGACATGCTCAAAATGCCCTGACACTGTACAATGTGACTAACCCTGATACCACTTGACTCACCCGTACCCTTTGACCTAACTGAACACCCTTTGACCCACTCAAATACCCCTTGACACCCACTGACTCACCCTGACAACCCCTCCTCCACAACACCAATTGACCCACAATGACACCCCTTGACCCACCCCGACACCTCTTGACCCACCTGACTCACCATGCCACCCCTGCACCCTCACTAACACCCGTTCACCCCCACCATGATATCACTTGACCCACCATGAAATAATTTGACTGACCCTGACACCCCTTCACCCACCATGACACCCCTTCACCAACCTGGAAAACCTTGACCCACTTGGACACCCTCTTGAACCACCAGGCCACCCCTGATCCACCTGGACACCCTTTTACCCACCCGAGCACCCCTGTGAGCTTCAATTTGAGCCATCTGAAGTGACCAAACAATATTTTATGGTCACTTCAATTTGGTGTGTGTAGATCAATAGATGTACAGATTTTCCCCATTTCAGCGACACCAAGTCCTGATTTTAATATTTACTTAGTCCAGAAATGTATGAAGATATTAAAACAATATTTTCTAGATAAGTCCCTAGGTTATAATCATATGAAAGGGCTACTATTTGCATAAGCTGAGAAATGAAGGGGCTACTATGTGCATAAGCTGAGATACGAAGGTGGGGCAGAACTTATTGAATGACCCTCATAGTAACACTACAATTTCACCAGGAGAACTGCAAATAACTTCAGAAAGTCAAATAACTTCAAATGGTCAACGGGCCAGTTCGGCATCACCTTAAACCACAGTCTTAAAAAATATTAACTATCTGTAAGGCCTTGTGCAATACATAATTTGTATTCATATTGATGTTTGCAGATGTTTTCACTGCAGCATGTGAAGTGTCAACACAAAACACATCCTTGGATCATTAATGATAGTGTCCTTAAATGGCCTTATTATGACACACTGACCCATATTAAGGCCTAGGCAAGGTGATCCTTAGTTATTAGTCCTTTGCACGTTTTGTGTCTCATGGTCATTTAGTCATTGGTTCTATCTTCACAGTTCAATTGTATTCATTGATAGCAACGCACTGAATGGTCTATTGTTCTATTGTGTCCGATTTGAGCGCTGACATATTGGAAAATGTTGCCAATCAATATTCATGAGAGTGTACATTCGACGTCAATTTTCGAAATTGGATGACTTGTGCTTGGCAGGTGTAAAATACATCTGACTGGGCGTTTTAAATACGTAACGCATAAAGGCATTGGCATTTCTAGCTCCACTTGTCAATATGAATGATCCATGTCAGTTTGGGCCCATTGTCATTCATGTCATTTGGCCCTTTTCTCAGTTTGCTTTTCTAAATAAAAAAAACTGACATGTCACTTTCTATTTTTGAATTTACAAAATATGGAACTTCTTCACCTTGTTGCCCAGCATACTGGTCCACTTACTGGATTTGTTTGCTGTTGTTCTTTGACCCTTCCAGTCCTTTATATGTCTTATAACCATTTATAGGCCTTATAGATCATTTTTGAATTCTATGCCATTGTAGGAACTAAATTTTATTACTAAAATTATTTATAACATTCGGCCGAAGCCAGGCTAAACCCAATAGTGCTCAGAGGCTACTAAATTCAAGGGATACCATCCGGATATGACAGGACAGGGATATGGGAAGAGGTCCGATTTTAGATGCAGGAGGAAAACCGGAGCACCCAGAGAAAAACCTGCGAGGACGAGCATGGATCGGCAACCAAACTCACATGTGACACCGCGGGGAATTGAATCCCGGCCTCAGTGGTGAGAAGTGAGTCAGAAGACCACTAAACTAACCCGCCCTCCCGAAGTGATACACATTGTTTACTGTGTTATCCATGAACCACTCAGTCTTCTTCCTCACTTGGACCATGCAAGATCCATATCTCATTGGTCCCATGCATCTTTACCATTGAACCTATATGCCACTTTGTCGATGTCCAATGACTGCATTGGTCTTCTGGGTGATCACTGTACTACTAGACCCATGGATGCAGCACAGTAAACAATGTGCATCACTTGAACAACTTTGTTCTGTACTCCTGATAACTTGGCGACAAGGATATACAATGGCCAAGTAATTACCCTGCCCCTTGTCATCCACAAGAAAAAACACATTTCAGAATAAAATATGCATTATCTACCTTCAAAAATTACTTTTAAAGAAAATGTATATATGAGTGGAGGTGAAAAGGTCAATTTTGGATCATGCAAACAACTTTTTCCCAAAAGTCCAAATTTGAGAAATCCAGTACCCAAAAGAAACCCTGCGCACAACATCCATTAAAATATTGTTCAAAAGGTGCGACTTTCTCAATGAAAGAGTTAAGACAATTCCGATGTATTCCTGTCTCTCAGCTGGGACTTGCCATGTGCTGTCTATATTAACCATGTATTACTAAACACTTGACCAGTCAGTGGAATATATCAAGGGAGAACAAGACACTAATATAGAAAGGCTGCCAGGTGAAGGTGTGAATTTGTCACTCTAACTTGCCTCTTGTGATGGTCACTAGGCCTCGAAATAAGGAGGGCCCGAGGGCCTTCGGCTCCCAAAAATCAGTGAGGGCCCGCAAAAGATACCGATCTGGCGGGCCCAAAAGGCCCGCAAAAAATTTACCATTTTTCTCACTTTTTTGTGGGGTTCATAGGTTAAAACCAATGGCCCAAATTTGGGCCCACAAAAATTTGTGAGGGCCCTCAAACATTTAGGCCCAAATGGCCCTAAAAAATTCTGGCTTATTTTGGGGCTTATTTGTCCGATATCATTATTGGCAATCACCTATTAGGTAAAAATGGGGGTCTCACAAATTTGCCCCCCCCCCGGCCAGATTTACCATTGAGCCAGATGGGCCAAGGCCCAGGGCCCTCAAATTTTTTGTTTGGGCCCCCAAAAATTGCCCTGTGCATCTTCCTTTTTAGCCCGAAAACACCCATGTTTTGGACCAAAATAGGGTAAAATTGCAAAACTGGTCTGTTATATAGCAAAATTCACTTCATTATGGGCTAAAATAGTCTGAAATTTTTTCTCATGCCTTGCGCGCAAATGTCCTAGTAAAATCTATGCTTTTCACTCTAAATTAACTAATAAAAATACACAGGGAAAGAAGAACCACAACATGATCTTAATAAAAATTCTCAATCCATCTTCTATAATAGAGAGAGTCTGTCAAGAATTACAAATGTTGTACTCAATTAAAAAAATTAAATAAACATGATGATGTAAAAAAGTAAAACTTAAGTATGCATATGTTTTTCAATAAAAAAAAACCCACATTATATCTTGTACTGAAAAGCTTCCCCAAAGTAATGCTCAAAGAAGTTTTACAGTAAACATTATTAGTGAAAACAAGCTTGGGGTTGGAAATTGGGTAATATGCTTGTTATACCATAAAAGCCTGTAAATAGTGATAACGGGGAAGGAGGGAGAAGAAGAGATGGGGGTATTAATTGCAGCAGTTGTCATAACTTCTTATCTACCTCTAGGGAGAATGGTGTTATACAGCCTGAGATATGGTTTATGGTGTATGATGTACATGTATTGGGCTATTCCAATCAAATCTATATACCCCCTGTGGAAGACATGATCAATCAATAGTATCTTTCTATACATCATGCTCGTGAAGGTGTACAAGGATGTACCATGGTTTTTAGGTACCTTTTCCGTGACTTCGGACCCCGGTATATCGATGTGTGGGTTTTCAGTGAAGACCTGATGCACCCAATTTGCATTTGGCAAAAGTGCCCTTAAAAGCACCCAATTTGGACAAATTTGGGTGCTTTTTGTGGAAAATTGGTATACTGGAAGGTTGCAAAAACAGCAAAAAGTAGGTATAGAGAAAGTCAGCATCCGAAAAACTGTGTGGCACATCCCCATACAAAGTTTTTTGAAGACCCCCAGGACATCATGCAACAGTATACAATGAAAATAGCAAAATAAAAATAAAAATATATTTTTATATACAATGAGAAAAGCAACTATTTTTTTAATGAAAAACATTAATAAGCAAGATTATGGATGAGGACACTGCTAAATGCAGAGCATGAGGTGCAGTGCACTCTGCCTAAAGTTACAACAAAGTTACAATCTAATCTCCCACAGTGGCATCCACAGGTTTTCAAATGTCGGGGGGCACAGGCCTTGATTCCCCCCGACTGTTCCAACATTTTTTGGCTTGCTTGTTTGCCATAATAGGTAAACCTTGAATTTCTTCCTCGACTGGGTGCACTTCCCCCAACCAAAGTATTCTAGCCACCCAACTGACTGACAAAAGTGTGGGGGAGGGGGGGGGGGGACATGCCACCCCCTTTGTACAGGCCCCTGATCTCCCACACATGGGGTGTAGAATTCAAACCAGTCAGGTTTATATTTGAAATTCACACACCCTGCTGTGTGGAAGATTATTAAAGGTTATATCTTCTACAGGAGTGTAAGGATTTTAAGTGGAATAGCCCATTTCACCAACTGGACTGATTACAAATCATAAACTCAGGGCTCTCCATACTATATCAGCACATTAGAAAATAATCTGGTGATGGGAATTCAGGAATTCACTTTGGGGGAAATATAATGAAGGTATACATACTCCTTAAAAAGAATGTGTGTGCTCTTCACAGAGATGTCACTAGAACCACTCAACACATATGAAACTGATGAAAAAGCCTCAACACATATGAAACTGATGAAAAAGCCTGAAATAGCAAGTAAATGTGGGTTTAAAGGCCCCAAAAGGAGCTTAACTAAACAAAAACAGAGAAATATTGTCTTTTAAAACCTAAAAAGTGGCATATCCATCATCAGGTCTTCTACCGCTTCCATGGATACAGTACACTTCTCTACATAAAACATTAAACAATATATAGGAGAATAATTGTGTCAATTAATTGACTTTTGTTTTATATGGCAGCCATTAGGTTACTGAACGACTTTGTCACTAAGCTGTGCAAATGAGGTACATAGTTACAGATGAATTACTAATCAGGTAATGGAGATTGCCAAGCTATGCTATACATCACTACACACCACGACAATAACTCATTCACTCACCCCAAGTTCACTAACCTCTACTGACATGTACACAGGCAATTTTGACACTATAGTATTTGGGTAGTGATTATATCACAATCCACAGGGTGAAAGTTTGTATGATGAGTACGGTCATGAACTTGTTATCTGGGTTTGATGGAGATGCCAACATGATACATTACTGAATACCTGTGCTTACCAGGCCAATCACTCATCCACCAATGCACATGTCAACAGATGCTATTGAAACACAAGCTTAGTGAACATAGCACTTCAGCTTTTGAGAACTAGTCCTATGACACTTAAATGACAGTTTGGTATAAAACTGCTATGCTATAAGAACTTGTAATTTGGTTGTGAGAGTAAAAGCTTAAGTAATATTCCATACTGGCCATCTAGTTAGCCCTGGCGATTGAATATGCATCAATGCAGTATGTTTCAGTACCCAATGCACAAATCACTATGGCCTCATCCTGATGGCATAGTTCAATAACCTCAATTTAACAATCATAGTGCAAAATTTGACCTCAAGTTTCAGAGTATGAGTTTTTGTACCCAAATTTTCAAAGGTCATTCAATGACTCTGCAAATGTATTGGGGTTAAAGAACTGTGCCTTGATAGATGAGCATGATGTGGATCCTAGTGATTGAATATGCACCAATGCAGTATGTTTCAGTGCCCAATGCACAAATGCAACTGAGACATGGGAAATTGTTATAGTGCAGATATGCATGATGGGGTACTGCATACCTTTTGCTACAGTGTTCTTCTACATTTTGGTTTCATTTCGATAAAGGACATTAGTACTATGGGTGATAGATTGGTATGTACTACCACTTGTTCAGTGCTGAGGAACTGTGACAGGCCCTATCTGACATTACAAAATCCACCAGTCTTGCGCTGCGCGATCGAAGGCTGCTTCGCGTGCACCCTGCTCCTCAGCGCAATGAACTGGAAATAGTTCTGACATATACCATTTTTACCTGCGTGCATAAACATTGAAAAATCAAATTGCAATTGGCCAGATTCTAACTGACAAGACCTTGTGGTTCATGCTCCTAACAAAATCCTAAAAATTAAAAATGCTACTGTTTTGTGAAAGAAATTCTTCCCAATTTGCCATAGAAGTAGTGATATGTAACAGGATTAATTACCATAGCAATGAGTTTAGTACAGTTTACACTATTTTTTAATGTATTGCCCTGCACTATAAGCTGGATGCACTCATCACATGCATATGTCTGCAATCATAGATTGAATACAATACCACTCTTTTCAAAGACACTAACCTTACAGGTGCGGGTGATCAGCATGATGTGAAAATTCTATAGAATTACGATTCAGGTCTTTATCCCTGTACGGCTTACCATTTAGTGTAGGGCAATATATTCAAAAATAGTGTAAACCAAATGCTATGGTAATTAATCCTGTTATATCACTACTTCTATATACAGCAAATTAATAAAGTACTGGGTCAGCAGGGACTGGCATGACATCCCATGCCCCAGTTCAACAGTATACATGGTATAAATGCTGATTAATACTCCAAATTTGACATCAAATACCAAATACAGCAAGTACCATATTCATTCTAATAAGCGCCCAGGGCGCTTAACAAAGTCATTTTGGGTGGGCGCTTATTGTTTACCTAGTTTACAAATTTTTTTGTAAGGGGCGTTTATTAGAGACAAATTTATGTTGTGTTATAAAAGGGTCCTGAGACGTTCTAGTAGCTTTTCTGATGCAGAAAATGTATTGCAAGTTTACACAGGACTTCTAGTCCTCCAGCTATATCACTGTATCGACGTCTATCCATCACTTCAACATTGATGGTACCCTTTAGCAAATTGAAAATACCCTGGGTGGGCGCTTATTGGGGCATGGGCGCTTATTGGAATGAATACAGTATTCATTATTGATATCTTCTATCAAATGTTTGTTGATAAAATTGTAACTGCCATCAAATATTTAGTGGTGATAGTATTTTGTCAAACATTCAATAAAAGATAACAATGACTTGATACAGATTGAAGAACTTTCATTCAACATCGAATACATAAAAAAAAAGTTTGAACCAGGCCTAATCTGAACAATATTTTCAAATGAATCAAGCCTGTATTAGAATAGACTGGGGTGAACTGGGGAAACAAATGACACATGCAAATATTTTGACATATTTTGTCAGAAACAGTAGTTTTGTCATCAATACCTTAAATAGCAGGAAATCTTTGATTCTAATAATGTTGTGCACATGGTTAATCAAGTTTGAAGATGAAGTACCTACTGTAAAACACCATAAATTCAAACTAGATTATTATGCAGTTTGTATTAAGGAGGCTGTGTACTCTCAGACATGCATGTAGTAAAAGTGCAATAACTTTGTAATTATTCGCGCAAGACATATAAAAGTATACATCAATAAATCTTAATATAAATACAGATTTGGGGTAAAAACAACAATTATGAAGAAAATCACAAAAAAGTGAGTTTTTGGCAATATTTGTTAGGTACATCATAACAAAAAACGCTCTTTCCAAAATATTTTATTTTGTTTTAGCTCAATCTTGAGGCTCCATTCCAAAATGTTTTTTTAATTTTTTGATATTGGCCTTATTTTTTGAGATATTGACCATATAAGGCATCAAATTGAACTTTTTAAAATTCACAAACGCCTATTTGCACAAAATGATGCCTAAAATCGGAAATAGACCAAAATATAAAAAAATGAGAAAACCGTTTCTTGAGTCGATCATGCTTTTTACGATGATCATATTTGCTTACTTATAGATGCTGTATTTATTGAGTTATCGTGTACCTAAATTGTCATTTTACCGAGAAAATGAACATTAAAATAATGGCCGTTGAAGTTTAAAGTGGTCACATTTTGCACTTTCATCGAATCTCGCAGGAGAATGCGGCAGTTTTTATTTTTCTACCCTACATTACATAAACATCGGGTAAATCCATGGCCCCTTGAGAAGTTTGAGCGAAATCCATTCATAACTTGATATTTAAATCGGGGGAAAGAACTTGAAAAACCCCACATTTTATCAGCTAAAACGGAGCCATTTGACCACTAGGTTTTTGTGTTTCCGTGGTGTTTCCATAAGATGTGCCGCGATGCAGATAAGCGTCAGCGTATCGTAAGCGTATTTGTAGGCGTTAACAAATTGCGCGACGCTTAATAAATATTCATATAACAAGAAACAAAACTATATGGCACATCAGGCACCACAGACCCTTGAAATTGTGCTATCACCCTACCAATTTTGAATTTGTTTGTTTATTGTGTTGAAGCTGCAGAGTGGATTAATGATTTTGATTCCACCAATGCAGCGAACCACCGCGCCCAGCAAACCAATGGGAGAACCAATCAACCATCTCCAACATAACATAAGACCCACACATGACAGGTGTGCCAAGGAATATTTTGTGATTCTAAATTCAAATTTCTCAGACATTCTAAAAAACTTATTCCCAAAATTTATTCAGTCGATTCTGATTTTGCGACTTGTGCATAGGCTCCATAAGCTTCTTACTGTGTTGTAATTTTGTTATTTAATGATATTTTTGCCAAGCGAATGAATCTGCAAGAACTTTTTTGCCAAAAAACATTATTTAGCCAGAGGTTTCCAAAGGTATAAAAATCTGAACTGTTTTTAGAAATGTGGGGGATGAGGCTGTGGATCACAAAATGCTCCTTCAATATGATGATATCAGTTAAACTGAACATCCATTTTATGGAATATATATGAGGGTCATTCAAAAAGTTCTACCTCCATCGTCACATCGCTGTTATCTTACGTGCCAGAAAATTGAAATTACCCATGATTATACACTAGTCTTGGCTACAAAATAAATGTTATTTGAATGTGATTTTTGGTTGTTTAGATTTTTGATTAAAAAGGTTGCCTACATCTATGTGGAAATCATTACAGATTCATTTCTGAAAATGATTAAATTGCTTTATTTCTGTTCAAATAATTTCATCAATATCTAAAGCTTGCAGATAATACATTTTTACTGGGTAGCGTGTCTTTTGTACAACAAAACCAATACAAGTTCAGAATAGCCTTCATATTTACCCTTTTCCATAGGCTGTTGACTTTGATTGGGAGAGCATTTGTTGGTTCAAATCATATTGATTGGTTTATAAGTTAAAATCAAATAAGCCATATGCACAGTTTTTGTATTTTGTAAGTATATACAAGGTTTTTAACAAACTGATCATATTATTTCTACGTCAAGATGCATCCATTGCTTAAAATACGGAGATAATTACGAATTATCCTTAAACTTGGTCTAGTCAAAAGCTGACCAATTTCACCAAAATTTGTCTGTATGTTTTCTTCTCATATAAAACATGTTTTATTTTGTTTTGAAGTCCCAAAGTAAGTCAGGGAGCTCCAATAGGAACAAAATATTTATCCTTAGTAAGCAAATGGACAACCGCATCTTAAAAACATATTTATGGCGATTATCCAAAGCTACAATATGATGCTTACTAAACTTTTAGCTTCAGTTTTTAACTGTTTCCGACATACCAAATCTGTATCTGCACCAACATATCTCAACAACAACACATCATCATTTTATAGCTTAGATTAAAGAGTATAATCATGGGTAATTTCAATATCCTGGCACATAAGATATAACAGAGATGTGATGATGGAGGTAGAACTTTTTGAATGACCCTCATATGTAATAATACAACTGCCAGAATAACACTATGCTATACTGTAAATACAAACTTACATAAACTGTGCAATTTACCAAGTTATCATAACATCTCATTTTGCTTTGCCCATTTTGATACTTTACAGAAATTCATTTAAGTGAAAATAAAAACTGATGAATCATGGCACATACATACCGTTATTGCTGCATTTGATTTTATCGTTAAAGTCATAAATATTTATCAGATTTTACTGAATAGTTCAGGCTCTTAACTTAATATGGATTACATGTACCAGCAACCAACAAGTGAACACAGGGCTGAATTTACCCTGGGCATTGCAACATGATTGGCCCCTGGCTCTACGAAAGTGCTATATCCCCCTCCCCCACCACTGTCAACCGAATTTTTTTTAAAGAATTCTTGCTTCAAGTTCAGTAGCGGCACCATGTGGTGGAATGGGGGATGCCCCCAGTCAGAACTCTTGCCCCCCCCCAGTAAAAACTTAACTTAAACATTTTTTAAATTCCACTTTTTGCAGCAATTTTGCACCAAATTTGTTGATTTTGCCCCCCCCCCACCGAAATTCCATTTTCCGCCACTGTTCAAGTTGCTTGATTATCCTCAAATGATTTTACCAGGACAAATGTGCAGGAAGTGCTCAAAAATTTGTTGTGAGTCCTAAAACATGAGACAAAATTAGTACAATGGTGGCGTACTACCGGGACAAAGGAAGGTGCACATGGTTTTTTTTTATTATTATCATTATTATTATTTTTTCTCTCAAAATGTTGGCCCCTAGATCATGGCCTCTATGCTCAGTTTTTAACTATCTATGATGGACATTGCACATAAATTAGCATTCTTATCTATCAACTGCAAACTGATATTTACCTTCTGATAATGGACCAATTTCATTGCATTTAAAGTGCAATTTTTCTGTAAACTGCTACCCACTTCAGCTAATATAAATAATAGATAACAAAGTTATCATACATTGTATGGCCTCATTTGAGTACAATTACCCACTGACTCCTCCCCTACACCCACCTCCCCCCCCCCACACACACACACCCCTCACCCCCACACATTTACAGAGTCCAGGATGACACAGCGAAATGATAACATTGACTTTGTTGATAAGACTGCCCGGTAAGTCTGTTGTCAGAATCCAGACTTGAGATCTAGCTGAGATTACTACTTTCCTGCTGCAATCTACACATCAATCTACCAGTTCTGATTCTATATTGTATCAAGATCATCTTCTTAGATTGCGTTAAACATGTTAAAGGCAAATTCAACAATTTCTGTAGAAAACATATCGGCAAATTATCAGCAAGTATTAATAGGAGAACTTGATCATAATTGTAGCCATATTGTAACATTCTAAAAAAATAGATTAGTATTTATTTAATATTCGGTGCTTCCAGACATTTTTGGCGATACCCCTAATGAATACAGATTTGATACCATAGGCGAGATCCGGGGATGGGGGATGGGGATTTATCCCCCAATATTTTGCCAGGGGATGGTCCATACAATCATCCCCCCCAATGTTGACGCCTGATAATGGGTTTCTGACCAAATTAACCTCATATTTGCCCATTTTAGCCCCAAAAGTGCAAATTTTAAATGCGCTCGCACGCATTTAATCTACTTTTACACCATATTTCATCAGTTTAGCTTGAAAAGCAAAAATTATAAACTAATTCTGTCGCCAAAGGGTGCTGGATTGACTATACTTCAAGATTTTTTTTCCAACTTCATCCCCCCCCAATGTCAAAAAGAAATCTACGCCACTGTTTGATACCTCTGATTAATAATACAAATGATATAAGAAAAACAAAAGAATGAATATAGCCAGCAGTACATAGAGTATCCTTCCTAAGGAGTTCATGATCACGGTCTTATTTAGCACACTGGTAAGCAGTGTTTGAAATGGTGTTAGGGGATAATCGATAGATGAAAATTGATAATCAATGATCAATCAGCTATGAAAATTCAATTGGATTCTAAAAATAATGACCACAGACTCTCATATTCAAAAGTGTAGAGGTGTTTTACAGAATGCTGGGGCTCGCAATTGCCAAGGACGATAACCCCTCAAGAAGACATGGGAAAATTTGATTTTCCCATATGTGATGCGATCAAGCAAAATCAGTCGGAACTTGGAATTGAGATATAGCCAAACAAAGGAAATATTTCCTTTTGTTTCCTGTTGGTTTTGGAAACTCTTTAATTGCTCATATCTTTTGAACTGGTTGTTCAATTTCAATGGGGTTTTCTGCAAAATCCAGCTTTGTAAATGCTTTTTACTAACCTATGAGAAACTGACGACTTAATAAGTCTTTAATATATCCAAGTTCTGACTGATTTTGCTTGATTAATTTCAGTTTCTGGAATAGCCCATTTGGGTGTTATGGTCTGCCAAATCACTAATAGCCCTTTAACAATTACCAAATGCACCACTAATAACAAAACATACCCACTTGCTTCTATTATTGGGCTATTCCAGTTGAAATCCACACTACCCCCTGATATTTTGAAAATATCTTACACAGTGGGAGTATGTTTTTCAAATGTAATTGGTCAGGGTCAATCATTTTGAAACCCATACTCCCCCTGTATTATGGCTTTACCTAGATATCTTCCACAACTGGAGTGAGTATTTCAAATGGAAGCTACACAATTATCTATTTTATTCAAAACTCATACTCAGGGGTAGTGTGGATTTTAAATGGAATGGCCCATTATTGTCTATGAACACATCTTCTTTATTATTTTTTTTTACATGAAGTTCATATTTTTGAGTCATAATGTTAATCATGTTTGCTACCTCCAAAACACATTGAAGTCATTATTGTTCTTGCAAAACCAGTTATTATGAGAAAAATGTGGCAAATCTGTTGTGAATTCCACATGAGTCATTTCTTTCATAAAAAATATCTAAAATTGAAATATACAGGGTGTCCCAAAAATCTCTTTACCATTTTGAACCATCATGCACTAAAATTATTTGTCATACTATATATTTGTCATTCATTAATTTGTCATTTTACAAATTATTCATTAATTAGTCATTACAAAATGAATATTTATAAAATATTTTGTAATGATGAAAATTAATTTTTAAATTGTTTCCTCGACATCCCAAGCACATTTCAACAGTTTTACCTTGAATGCTAAATATTTCATATGCAATGACAAATTTTTAATTTGTCAAATTAGACCACTTTTTTGACAAATTAATCTTTTCAGTGTACTTGTGTGGTTGTTTATGAGATTTGCAGCATCAATTCCACCTTCATTTCTCAATATTCCAACCCACAGGCAATATTGAATTCACTTTTACTAGTTGTGTATGCACCATTAATGTAGGACCTATAAATAACATTTTAAAGATACAAATTATCTTGCATTTTGTGTATGAATCAGTAAATTGTACAATACAAGCACAAAGGCTGACTTCAGTTTGAAATTTTTTATTATTTTATAACATTTGGCCAAAGCCAAGCAAAGCCCAATAGTGATCAGAGGCCCAAGGGGGCCACTCAAGTTTCACATTATACACATGCATGACCAGATATTTTCAAAATATACCATAAACAGGATTTGCCCTTTTGAGCAAAAAAAACCCCAAAACAGGAATTTAGCTCGGTTTGCAACAAAAGTTACCCCCTAAACAGGATTGTACCTGAAAGATATACTCTGATTTTTATCTGAAAGGTACCACCCTCACAGGTTTGTTGATAAAATAAACCCTTAAATTACATGCTTTGTTTTGTAATTTTCTTATATTTATGTTTTGGCGATGTCAAGCTGAGTAAACACACCAGGGAAACACACTTTGTGAAATAGCAGGATCATTAAAATAACCCCTAAACGCACCAACTACAAGTTTAAAAACTACCCTTTTTCTTAAAAACAGGCATTTTAACCCCCTGAACAGGATTCACATTCATTCTCTGAAAAGGATCCTTAAATTGCATTTTTCTGGTCATGCATGTGTGTACACTGTGCAACTTCAGTGGCCCCCCTGGGATCAGAGCAGTAGCGTACGCAGAAATTTTTCAAGGGGGGTGTGAATAAAAAAAAAAAAAAATTTAAATGGCTGCCTCGCGTCATAAGCGCAAAAGCGACGCGAGGGGTGTCTGAGGGGGATGTGCCCCCCTCCCAAGTAGGAAATTTTGCAAAATGAATACCTAATTGAAGTGATTTGGTGGACCATTTTGGTACTATTAGTGTGTAAAATTTTAGTCTGAAAAAGCCGAAAAATTGTGAAATGATGGTCCACGAAGCCTTTTGTGAACAAGTTTTCCCTTTAATTTTAGGCCTATGATTTATGTTAAACACAAATTGGTAAATGTCGAAAGCGAATATGGCCACTTGTTTATCCACTATGCATGGGGGTGTCTGAGGGGGGAACTTTTGCAAAATGAAGACGTAATTGAAGCGATTTGGTTGACCATTTTGGCACTATTAGCGTGTAAAATATTAGTTTCAAAAAGCCGAAAAACTCGTGAAATGACGGTCTGTGAAGCCTTTCGTGAACAAGTTTTCCGTCCTCAGAAATGTTGCAAAATGAAGGTCCAATTGAAGCCATTCGGTGCATAATTTCAATGCAAATATGCTTTATTTTAACATATTCTTTTGAAAAGCGATTAGATTTAGATTACAAAGTAAAAATCATCAATAGCTTGCAAACGGTTTTCAGCTGATACCGTAACATGGCGCGGCGCAATGCGGTGTAGTGCAAAAGCGTGATGATGGGGTTGACAATTAAAACTTTTAAGTACGTTGCTGGGGTGTTGGTGTAAACATATATGTCAATTAACAATTAGAGTCACGCGGTAGCATGACCAGCAAGTTTTAAAAAAACGACTGATAAAGAAGAATAAGAAGATGCACCGCGGGACTATATTTACACGAACAAAACGCTATTGTTCTATGATATTTTTCGCTGGGTACAAAATATATCTAAAACCATGCTAAATCGTATTTACTATCCAAAGTGTAATATTTTAATAACTCATTAATTCAAAAAGTTACACCAATCATACAGTCAATCCGATTGTTTGATAATAAATAAACATTCTTGCTTTATTTCACGCGGTATTTCATAGCCAAAATTAGTGGAAAATCATAGCTAATCATACTGATATCCACAATCTTTCGTCACTGCTACAGCCATACATGGCTGTCACTGTCACTACCTTTTGAGATTCACTTTCAAATATACCCTAGTATATTCCTGGATACCCTACATACAAATTCTGGATCCCATTCGCCAAAAAATCAAGTTTTTCGCAATTCTTTTATTCTTTCCGGACCACAGCATACATTTATATTAATAAATACTCCACTTTCACACGCCGTTATAACGGGTCGCCCCGTGGCGAAGCGTGTTAAGGTCCTGGACTTCTAATCCACTTATGAATTTTTGCTCAGGTTGAAACTTCCCACCACTTTTTTTCTTAATGTTTTATTAACCAATGTATTATCATAAATCAATAATAACACCATCTCGAACATCCATTGCTATTATGATATTATTTTTTTTTCATCAAACAAACATGTCTTATTTTTTATTCTCATTTAGGCGGCCTAGGCCTACTTTCACCATCCAGATGCTTTCACCATGCCTGACTATCATGACATCTTCGTTATTTAAAACACATTTATCATTGGCTCTGTTCACAGTTCAATCTGAAATTATATTTGCAATAAATATTATAAATTGTCACAAATTAAAATCACAAACCGCGAAAGATCGCCAACAACTGCCGCTGAATATTGATATCAAACTAGATTTCACCGCAGGGCTATAAAGAACCACAAACCGCGACATTTGGATATCCAACTAGATAGCCCAACAGGGCTACAAAGAATCACACACCACGAAATATGGATATCCAACAGGCTTAAACTATAAATTAATCCCGATAGCGGGCAGGGCCTGATAAGGGTAATTAAAATCACAAACCGCGAAAGATCGCTGACAACCGCCGCTTAATAGGGATATCCAACTAGATTGCCCCGCAGGGCTACAAAGAACCACAAACCGCGAAATTTGCATATCCAACAAGATTGCCCGCAGGCTTATCGATTATAAAGAACCACAAACCGTGAAATATGGATATCCAACAAATTAAGACCACAAACCGCGAAAGATCGCCAACAACTGCCGTTAAATTTGGATATCCAACTAGATTGCCTCGCAGGGCTATGAAGAACCACAAACCGCGAAATTTGGATATCCAACAAGCTTAAACTAATTAACTGCCGATAGAGGGCTTGATAAGGGAAATTAAAATCACAAACCGCGAAAAGATCGCCGACAACCTCCGCTTAATAGGGATATCCAACTTTATTGCCCAAGAGGGCTACAAAGAACCAAAACGCGAAATGTGGATAGCCAACAAATTAAGACCACAAACCTCGATAAAATGAAATGAAATGAAATGAAGAGCCACAAACCGCGAAATTTGGATATGCAACTAGATTGCCCCACAGGGCTACAAAGAACCACAAACCATGAAATATGGATATCCAACAAGCTTAAACTATAAATTAGCTCCCGATTGAGGGCAGGCTTGATAAGGGAAATTAAAACCACAAACCACTTAAAGATCGCAGATAACCGCCGCTTACTAGGCATATCCAACTAGGTTGGCCCATGAGAGGGCTACAAAGAACCACAAACCGCGAAATTTGGATATCCAACTAGATTGCCCACAGGCCTATAGATTATAAAGAACCACAAACCGCGAAATATGGATATCCAATAAATTAAGACCACAAACCGCGATAAACGAAATGAAACGAAATGAAGAGCCACAAACCGCGAAATTTGTATTTGCAACTAGATTGCCCCACAGGGCTACGAAGAACCACAAACCACGAAATATGGATATCCAACAAGCTTAAACTATACATTAGCTCCCGATAGAGGCCAGTGCTTGATAAGGGAAATTAAAACCACAAACCACTTAAAGATCGCAGATAACCGCCGCTTAATAGGCATATCCAACTAGGTTGGCCCGCAGGGCTATAAAGAACCACAAACATTCAAACACGATTATCTTGCCTAGTCGGGCCATTTAGACGCTTCCGTAGTATAGGCTTAAATATATGCGCATTTACCAGTTCCAACTTGGAAGTAAATCGGACTTACTCTCCGTATCTCTCTGGCATTGTCAACATTGGGTGTGTGCTGTTTATATTTACATTTTCTGTACATATTTACGTTGCCTTGAATAATTAAAGTATATTAAAATATATATTGATCATTGTGTATGCGCCTCAGTCACGCGTGATTTGAGCAAGTTTTAAAAATAAACGACTGATAAAGTTTTGTTTAATTATTTATTGTCATAAATCATGAACAGCAACTTCAAACATCTATTTTTCGTTTTATGGAGCACTTTGTAACCTGATGACTTTCCAAGCTTGGAGCTGCTTGGTTACATTCATAAAAAGAAAAGAAATCTACCAAAAAAGCGTTGACAACGTAAAGAAATCAGCAAGTTTAAAAAACCCACCTCGGCTCACTTTTTGAAACTTGGTCCCATTTTGAATACCAACAGGAAATCAGTGTTTTATTTTATTTCAACAGAATACAGCGTTTCCAACAAGATTACAAGCCTACTACACTTCTGGAAATGTTTTAAATTTATATAAATATGATGAAGTTTAAATTAATACCTTTTACAAATGGGACCAAGTTTCAAAAAGTGAGCGAGGTGGGTTTTTTTAAACTTGCTGATTTCTTTACGTTGTCAACGTTTTTTTGGTAGATTAAAACCTTAACGTACGTACGTTGCCAGGGGTGTGATGATGGGGGGGGGGGGGTTGACATGTATCAACAACACATTTACATATTACCGGTCAATACCGGTTATGGGGTGAGATCATTTGTGTGGGGGTTGTTAAGGCTATAGGCCTATGATATTATTGTGATATGTCCCCTATGCCTTGCTCATCTCCCACCTCTCCCCCTATCTCCCTCCCTCCCTCTCTATCTCTCTCTTCCCCCCCCCTCTCTCTCTCTCTTTCTTTGCCTTTTCTTTTCCCTCATTTTTTTTTTGACAGATCCAAGGGGGGTGTTTCACACACGTAACACCCCCCCTGCGTACGCCAATGGATCAGAGGCTACTAGTAAATTAAAGGGTTGCCAACCGAAGAGGTCCGATAGAAGGAGGAAAACCGGAGCACCCGGAGAAAAACCTACGAGGACGAGCATGGATCGGCAAAAGTGAGAAGACCACTACACTACCCCGTCCTATATACGCCTCATTGCAATTAAAACAATATTATCTTGTCGTATGAGAGTGTAAAACCATATGACCAAAGTAATTGCAGGTGTTAATAACTTTGAACCAAGCCACCTGACCTATATAACATGGAGAGATGAGCTGGGGAGTTGAGATGACCAGCAGAGGCTCATGTACAACATTAGTTTTCATGTACAATATTAGTTTGTACTTTATAGGGGTACTACACCCTGGCCAATTTTGTGCCTATTTTGCAATTTTCTCAAAATTATAGCGCATTGGTGACAAAAGTTATGTATATTATTGGGGCAAGGAATTCAATTACTACACTGAAATTTCAGTGACTCGAGACAAGCGGTTCGTTATTTATGATAAGAAATGAGGTACATCCTATCGGTACCTTATTTCTTATCATAAATAACAAACTGCTTGTCTTGGGTCACTGAAATTCCAGTGTAGTAATTGGATTCCTTGCCCCAATAATATACATAAATTTTGTTACCACTGTGTTATCAGTTTTTGAGAAATATGCAAAAATAGACACAAATTTATCGAGGGGTGTAGTACCCCCTTAAGGTGACTGAATTATTGCTTGTTTGTCAAAAGTCACATCACAGTCATGGTTGTTTGATGGCATGTAGAACTGTAGTCATTTTTAAGCAAAGTTAAACACTGATGGCGCTATTTATCTTAAATCTTGCTTTCATCTTTCAGGCATGAGAACGGCTTTATTCAAAACTGCCTGAAAAAGAGTGTGAATTCGGCCTTAAAAGGGCCAAAACAGGCTTAATAAAAATGAAAATGTGTAAATTTGGACAACAAAACTGCCTGAATTCAGGCAAAAGCCTGAAAATAATTTCATGCCTGAATTCTTTACAAGGGGTAGACACTTGTACAATGGCATCATAGCAAGGAAACTTTCAAACTACTTTTTATCATGACATGAAAGGAATAACTCATATTATTTGACCCAATTAAGTTTAAAATATGTGTAAATAGCATCCTCAATTTGAACACAAATATACAGTTGACAGAATAAAAATTACCCCAAAAAGGCAGAAAAAGATGAAAAATTAGTGTGATAGCTGCTGGTATTGTAAAAGTATAGGATTGAAAATTATGTAATGTAACAAATGATCACATCAAACAACCATGCAATGGGTATGGCTTAAAATTAATTGCTGTTCATACATACTCACGATATAACAACGTTTCTGATTGGATTTGCGGCCTTTTTTGCTGGTCATAAATACCGTTTATGACCAGTACGCAGGGCATAAACAAGCTGCGTCACGCAGCTTTGGAACCCAATTAACACGATCCACGATTTGCTAGTGTTGCGTACACGCGCATGTCAGCGCGCCCATCTCACGCGGACGGAGCGCAAAAGATGACGCCAGATCACGCGTTGACTCCCGGCCGCTGACCTCATGAGCCAAGCTGTTTCCTGCAAGTAGGCCTACTCATTTGCTTCCAATTTATGAAGGAAAACCGTATGGAAATGTTATTTAAACTTGTAAACCCTTATTATTTTCTGTATTGAATTGCTAAGAATGTTGGGTATGTATGAACGGGGTTCATTCATAGGATTTCGGGCATGATCGCTGTTTATGCCCGAGGCGTGAGCCGTGAGCGATCATGCCCTCAATCCTATGAATGAACCCCTAATTGTAGATATTTCTTCCATATGCTGGTACATCAACACTCAAATACAAGTTTTATCAGCATTTAAATTAAATGAATTTAAAGCACAGGTTTTCTTGGAAAACATTTACAATTGTCTACATTAATATTGTTAGCCTGCTATGATAATTGCGTAAGTCATTTTTTTTGTGATTTTGAGAACAAAGTGCAAAATATGGTTCTAGCATTTAAACATATTAATTCGCCAATCTTTATAAATGATAATGAGGCAAATTAAAGGGAATAATTACAAATAATTAGTGTGATTACATAACTGATGCATGCTTGAACCACATTTTGTACTTTGTCCTCAAAATTACAAAAAATGACTTAGGCAATTATCGTAGCAGGGTGACAATATATTGTTTTCAATATATCCATGTATATTGCCAATAATACTTATACACAAAATTAGAGAAGGAGAACCTGGACTCGACCGCCATCTTGATACAGGCATGACACGTTTCATAGTGAAACACGTCTATTGCAAGACGCTAAAGATGAGACGCAGAATAGAGAGTTCCCGTGTTTTGGGTTACCCGCCATCTTGGAGGGAAACCTAAACTCCGTTTACAATTTTCAGAATACCAACACTCGCGCAATAATTAGCAAATGTTATTTTGTAGAATGTAGCACCAATAGGGTCATTGACCAAATCAAAGGAATGAGGAATACGGCGGTGCGGATCACGTTATAAACACTATTGTAGTCCGTTCCGCTTGAAAACACGGGAACTCTCTATCCACACAATGTCAGCAAGGACCCAAATACCCCCAATTTTCTCCCCACAGTTGATGGCGTGATTGTATGTTGCGCCATAGGGAGTCCCCTGGTTCTCCTTCTCAAAATCTGTGTACAAATATGATATAAGATCATAAATACTTTAAGGGTATACGAGGTATTGTTGGTCGAAGCAGCCACAAAAGTCGATTTTCATTATCTGAATCAATATATTATTGAAAAATAACACTTTGGTGTTTTGCAAAAGTTCATTCTACAAATCATATACAATGCAATTTTTGCTAAAGCTCACTACCATTTGCAAGATGCTGTGAACTACATTTTTTTCTGCTGCTTCGACCAACAATACATCGTATACCCTTAAACATGTTAAAAGCAAATTTATCAATGCCACAAAGGAGCCAAGATGGGCTATTTCAGTCTATACGCTTCTTCAAATTGAGCAAGGACTTCGTCCATACCCATTAAGCCCTTTGTTAATCCAAATCACTTTCTTCAAGCATCTTTTGATCTAAGCTTGCTCAAGTTCTGTTAGAACACCTCCACAGTCTTTGGGATGCAGAAATACTACCGGTTTGCCATGTGCTCCTATCTTAGGTTCGGGGTCTATGGCCTGAATGTTGTTGGCACTCAATGTCTTTAAGGCTTCAGTGATGCTGTCAACCTGCAGTCAGAAAATAAAAACAGGGTGGGGGGAGGTTAGATTGGAATAGCTTTAGAATACCGTAAAAACTTGATAGTTAGCATATGTGCATACTATCGAGCCCAGTTGGTAAAGGGCCGGACTATGGTACAATTTCATGTTTTCAAAAGTGCTTGATAGTAAGCGCATATGCTAACTATCAAGTTTTTACAGTATGCATACTGCATCATTTTCAAATAAAATTTTCTTCCGGAGTACAAAATCAGAAGCAAAATTCTTCCACATTATTCGCCGATCGCACGGTCATCTCAAAACGAAGTTCTACCCGTAATGTGCGTGCTGTGTGTGCGTACTTCTGTCAAACGCATGCTTTAATTACCATATACATTTGCAAAAGCCTTCTGGCGAGTTGCTAAAAAGGCGTGATAAACAAAAATGCACATTTTGCGCATGCGGTTGCAGGGAGAACCTTGTTTTGGTAACAAGATGGCGGATCTATGCAAAGGGCGAAAAACATTGAGTTCTAATTATTCCATCAAATTCCTAGATCTTAGCCATTATATTCTAAGTGCTGCAGTAATACTAATTAAATATCATATTTCAAATGATGTATGTCTGCACCTAACAATGAACATGTAATGTAACATCATATCATAATATTCTTTACAGTATGTGTGCTTTATTCCACTAAACAACAATTCAACGGCATTACCTCCCATTACCTGCAGAGTGTGTGAGCCTCAAACACCATTAAAACACATGTAATGCCTTAATTTTCACATGCAAACTTAAAAACTTAATTAAAGGTGTGTGACTAGATTGTGGTCCCAATGCAACACATTGTGTTTTCTACCACGCATTCATACACTCTTACAACCACATAGCCAATCAGAAAAGCTGTTAGAACCACATAGCCAATCAGAAAAGCTGTTAGAAAAATATGCGGAGTGCATTAATATTATATAATTTCGCATGGGCGAGCACTCCGCGCAGTGCTTTCGCACACGTTCGTATCACATAGGATTGATCCATTCTCCTTGCGGGTTGATGCATTTATATTTGCTTGCATTTTCCAACATTTTTAGTGACAATTTTGTTATAAAATTAGCAAAATCACAGGGTTTTTTCTTGTGTATGAAATAGGTTAATAAATGCGCATTACTTGTTGCTCGAGAAATAATGCACTTGTACTGAGATGTTGCCACATCTAATGCACTCCCCCGACTCCCCCCTTCGGGGCTTGTGCATTAGACGCATCAACATCTCAGTACGTGTGCATTATTTTGTACAATTTCACTCTCAACAAGTAAGACGCATTCATTAACCTATAATTGGGGCACAACACCCAAACATTCTTATTCCATGTTTTGAGTTCATTGCTCCCCAGGATTGCTCTTGCAATTTGGATTCTAAAAGTCTAGAAGCATGTGTATCCTAGCGGTCCATAGAACTAGTACATATTCCGGGTGGTAACCACCAAAATACCATGTAATTTGTTCGAACTGATTAAACGAAACATATTCCAGGCCTACAATTTCACTGAGGTCATGAGAAAAATATGAGCTTTCATCTTAATTTTGATGAGGTAAAGTGGAGCATGAGGCTGCCAACCTGACCAAGCATCTTTAAGCATTCTACCACTTTTGTATATATCTTTAAAGACTTCAGCATGTTTTTGTAGCGATTTGGAATACCAGAAATGTTACTGACATTTTCTTTTTTTTTCATTTAATCCCTCATCAGTTACGACTAACTGTGTCATTGTACTTCACCAGATACTGAGCTTAATTACATACATGCAAATTCAAAAATACATATTCTGTTAGGTATATCAACTGACTCGTACACTAACTCTGTTAGGTATATCAACTGACACGTAATATTAAATGCAAAAGTGTTCAAATATCCATTTTTTTAAGGTTCATTGCTTGTTATATCAACCCTGTTATTTTTGTGGTCACTTAGTTTGTTCTGATCCTCCCATGCCCTGTAAATACATTTGATCGCCTTTTGTCCGTGGACAACCACTGTAACGCTGCAAATAATAGCACGGTACTGGGAATATTCATTGCTACCAGTTTCCAGGGGAAGCATTCACAAGTCCCATCATGCCTAGGGAATCCAATTCAAGCGTGCTAAAATGTAGCATGCAAAATCGGTATTGTCAAAATCCATGGCAATAGGTTGGTCACCAAAGACCTTGGACATCCAAATCAATAACAGCACCCTTCAACAAAACCTTCCACACCCCTAATACCCGGGGGGGGGGGGCACTCACTAAAAATAGGTGACCCCCACTTTTCAACTCCCTCTCACCCAATGACCCCCTTTTTTGTTTTACTGAACTCCCTCTCACCCAATGACCACCATTTTTGTTTTCCTGTCACCAAAAGATCCCTTATTTTTCAAAAAATTTGGGGAAATTTCTAATAATCTCTCAATGAATGACCCCGTTTTTTCATTATTTTTCTTCAAACTTTTCTTCAAATTTTACAAAAATGTTTAAAATTTTGCAAAATTTATGAAAATTTTGTATCAACTTTTATATTTTACACAACAGCAATTATGCAGATGCGTTTATCATGGAAATGTTATTTTGCCGAGATTACCAATGGATAACAACACACAAATTTGATGTTTTATGAAACAAAATGTTATGGGGTAATAAAAAGAAAAAAATTAGAATAGGCCCTAATATAAATCTGAATTAATTGAACTCCAATCCTCCAATAAAATCAGGAAAGCAAAATATTAAGTTTATTGACCATACCCGCACGCTGACTTTTTTTACATTTTGATTTTTGACTTTTGTTTACATTTTTACTGTGATAGTGGAACATTTATGAGGCACAGTGTCACCGACCCTATATCTTCATGGCAGGAATCGCCATGGTAGGTTGAATCCACAGCCACGATTAGCCATTTGGTTCAAACCTTTAAAGCTCTTTAAAACTAATAATTAGTCGAGGGACATAACTAAGGCTACTCACAATAGCCTGGTAATCGATCTTGGTTGTGCGTGAATAAGCTTGTATACCCCATTGAGGTCAATGGTCATCGACTTTTATACTGCCTACAGTGAGTGCCGCTGTACTACACGCTGTAGTCCAATAAGTCCATACAGGACCAACGCAATATAAAATTGTCAGATTTTGAGTTCAAAGCGCACGGCCAATTTTCAAAGCGCATTCTAGCGACTATCATATCTGTTCAACACATATTTTCAAGTGTATGAGACCACATCTGGTTTCTTGAAAAATTCATTTTGGGAGATATTCATCAATTTCTAACCCAGTATTCGAAGATTTTTGTCAAAATCGTGCATAGCAATTCACGTGTATCGATCCCGTGTATTCATTTTAGTGTCTCTGCTCCACCAAATAATTATTAGCCAGGCGGTGTCGGTGTGTGAGGTATAGTAAAATAAATACAACATGTTTCATTTTGAGGAATTATTCAAAACTACCGGTCCTCAGTGTTGGATGATTTGACTACTTCCCTCTAATCAAGCTTCAAAATAACCAGGCACCCAGGAGCCATTTACCCAATGGTCATAACATTTTGGCTCCTGGTTCACAACAAAATCATATTTTAGGCTCTACATTTTTGTCAAAATAGAGCCTGGTAGTAAGTTAAAGCAGGTTTTGTATTTAATGTGTACAATTGAAATTGAAATGACTCTTAGCTTTTTAAAAATGGCTCCTGGGTTCACTAGATAATAACAGGACCCAGGAGCTGCTTTTTCCAAATGTGTGGCTCCTGGTCCAGATCTGCTTATTTTGAGGTTTGCCTCTAATCATCCAACACCTTGGGACCTGTAGTTTTACTTCCCTCAAACATGTTGTATTTGTATAATTCTAATGTCCACTATATATAACAATGCTATATATTACTTCTGGCAAAGACTGCACAAAATAGCGATGAAGAATGTATACACCTGCAATGCATGCTGGGAAGATTTGAAGTTACTCCTCGATTCAAATGAAATCCAGAGTCAAGGCTAGCCTGTTTGGTTTTATATTGTTACGCATCAGTGATTCCCTGTTCAGCGCAGCATGACTATGGTCATTCGTTGGGCTGTGTCGTACTATATCGACAATGGTTCGTAAGCAAGATTGATTTAGTAAGGGGATTTTCTCTGGGTTACATATGCGACTTGTCTATATATATGTATATCAAGTTTACGAAAATATAATTACAAGAAAATTACTGTTACCATAAAATTATTAACAGGTGATTACATGTTCAGGGCAAATTACAAAGGTCACAGTTATAGAGAATTGTGAATAAAAAATACATGGAATGCATGTAAAAAATATCACAAAATAGGAAACTATCCAAATTCAAGAAAGACAAATTATAACATTGCATCATCTGCAAAGAGTTCTAGCATCTTGTGAATGGTAGTGAGCTTTGGCAAAAATTGCATCGATCATTTCATAGCAAGCATGTAGAAGAATTCAAATATCACAGATATACTTTTGTAAGTCCTGTGGTTCTTGAGTTATGTTGTAAAGAGGGCTGACATGACAACAACACTTGTGTAAAATGTACATAACTCATTAACAACAATAAATCAAACAAGATTTCAAAGTGTATGATTTTTAGAATGAACTTTTGCAAAACATCGAAGTGTTATTTTTCAATAATACTTATTTAGAATAATAAAAATCAAATTTTTTGGTTGCTTCGATTATCAATATCAGGCTCGTCTACCCTTAAAGTAATGAATTACGATTATGAATGATCCTGATAAATTTGCCAAAAGAAGAAATCATTTGGTTTAAGAACTTGCTCATTTATAAGAAAAGTGGTATAACTAAAAATTTTCATAGCCCACTCCCAAAAAACCTAAGTTCAAACATTTGATTTCAGGGTCGTTTGGCAAAGAAAGGGGAATTTCCACTCTATCTGCATGGATTTGCAGTCATATTATAACTGAATACCCACCAATCATTCAATTCAATAAATAGGAAAAATATCTTGAATAACAGACAAAATTGTACAGTCACTGATTTGCAAATTTTCGTTTTCACTTCCTTGTGTTTTTTGGAATATTTTCATGGAAATATGTAGATTATTTCATGTCAAATTTGACTGATGGACTAACAAAATGAATACATTATTTGAAGTCACATATTATAGTAAGTAAAGGCCCCAAAAAGGTTTGTCTCTCAAACCTGTGCACAGCAGTAATTCTAGTGCTCAGCCCAGTGGCGTGTGCAAAGGGGGGCAGGGGGGCACATCCCCCCAACTTCTGTTGGTCATTCGGGGGAAATTGGAAGGTCCCGTGGAAGGAAAAATCTCTGAGATTATGCAAAACTATCAAAATTTGCCCCCTCAAAATTGGATTCCTTGGCCTTTTAAAACGCCAGAGCTTCCGGGGGTCCTTTTACAGGTCAAAAAAAATTTAAATGAAAAAAAGCAGGCTAAAACACAATTTAAAAATCCTGTGCCTGCATAATTGCTTGTTTTACTGCATATTATTAAAAGACATAGCATATATATTTAATTTGCAAAATGTTTGCAAACTTACTTGCAGAGATATGAATTTTCATAAACCAGCCACTTGTTTGAGCTAGGGGAAATGTTAGGGGTGGTAAAATCAATATGATCGATCATGATGGGCAGCACCCTCTAGTGGGAATCCAGGAGTAGAGGACCATCATGAAGTTCCACGGAGCAGCACTGCCTAGTGCAGTCCTAGGGGCAGACTACAAGTCAAACAGGTTGGTGGCCTCTAAAGAGGCATAGGCCTATTTCCTTCTTTGAGAAAGAAAATCTACTTTTTGTGCAGGTGGGAGGGAGTGTGGCCCGGGGTGTGGGGTGTGTTTTCTTGCGCATTTGTAAGCACCCCACCCCCATACACACACACACACCCCACCCCCACACCTGGATATACTCCGCTAAGCATGGACATACACAAACTGCAGAAGTTCTCGGGTTCTTTTCCCCACCAGCATATTATTTGCCAGTATAAGGTCAGGTCTCAAACAGTCCACAGTTTGTGTATGTCCATGCGTAGGGGTGTATATCCAGGTGGGTGGGGGTGGGGTGTTTACAAATGCACAAGCAAACACACCCCACACCCACCCGCACCAGTACAAAAAGTAGATTTCCTTTCCCAAAGACGGATATATCAAGCGGTGGCACAGATTTAAAGGGCCTTTAGTTGGAAAACAGGCCTTTACAATTATGTATGGGGGTGGATGTGTGTGTTGGGGTGTGCGTGTATAGGGGTGTATATACATTTTTAATTTGTTTTTGAAATTAAAAAAAAATCATAAGCATAACCAACCATGACTAATGCCTAAGTATATGGTCTCAATGACTCCATAGACCCTAGAAATTACTCCATACTCCAGTGCCATAAAATTACTCATACCTGATCAATTCAATTTGAATTTGTCAAAACCACCAAAATAGCAGAAATTCAAATCACCAAAACTGATTGAGTTACCATGGTAACTAAGCAATGATTTCCTTGGCTATAAAGTTTTGAATAGTTTGACCCCTTGACCTCTCCTTTATCCCTTTTTTGTCACAATTGGCTAATTATTATGACCCAGAAGTCATTGTGTGTTCAAAGGTGGGGTTGGGGCTAGCTGTTTAAAATGGGGAAAGTGGGAGATCGTAATCAGGAAATATAATCAGTCACAGAAGACTGAAATATTTGAATGAAATTACGTTGACCAAACACTTTGGTATTTTATAGGGATGTAGTCTGTTTTTGGTACATTCATTCCAAGTAGCAAATCTACCATGAGGGACAATCCATGCACAGGACAAAATGGGTATACGGACTGTATCAAAAAGATTGGTACCCATCAGCTGCCTTCCAGTCATTATGGACAACACTGTCACATCAAAATGAAACATTGGAGCTACCTTATTTATAGATGAATATTGTATTATGTTTATAATACTATAAATCCTGGGCATTTCAAGAAGATCCAATGTTTGCATATTGAAGAAGCAGGCTTGCCAATAAACACCAAAAACTGATGGGTATCAATCATTTTGATACAGCCTGTAGAATGCTAGACTATGCCATAGTCGAATTTTATTTAAAAATATGTTATTATTAGTCATGATGAACCCATTTCGTTGAACTCAAAATTATACCGATGTTTATTAAAATTAAAGTATTCAATAGTAAAATGGTCATAAAGAGTTAAAAATATCAGATGATTAGTGACAATAAAAGTAATTGAATGCAACATTATCTTGCATAATTATAATGGCTCACTTTAATACTGAACCCCAAAAATTTGACTATGGACTTTGAATTGTAAGCAGAACTTTACCCCCTGGACTTTGCTCTCTAAAAACACACTGTCAAGCATACTTGTTTATCAGTCCATTAACCACAAGTACTAGCATGTATAGTACAAGACGCGCTAGATGTTTGATGAGAGATTAACTTTCGCGTCAACACAAAAGCACCGCAAATATCACAGACAGTTGTGTACGGTGTAGTTAATGGTAAAGGCGCGTGCCCAGAAGATTTAAACCATAGCGAGATATGGGCGACCAATCACAAGGCAGATCCATTTAAAGATGCATTACATCATGGCCAATTTTAGTTAGGCCAGAAATTGGCCTAACTCTCCATAGAACCCTGTGTTAAAAATCTTAACCGCAAGGCAAAGTCAGTAGTCTACTTGGGAAGCTAACAAAGAGAGGGAGTAGGGTGACTGAAAAGATCAGATGTGAAAATCTATCAATTGTGCACACATTAATTAAATCAGAGTTTTAAGCTTAAATACAATATCCAGAGTATGCACAAGTGGGCAAGTGGACTACAGGGTAGTCTAGTAGAATGCATACTATCTTCACAACTAAATATGTTACTATAGAGTTTTCAGCATTACAAAATATTACCAATTCTATAAATTACAAAAATTAAGAACTATGCAGGGCTGAGCCTTAATTAAGAACTAGAGCTGGGGATGGGTTTTGATTAAGAACTATAGCAGGGGATGAGGATTGATTAGGAACTATAGCAGGGGATGAGGATTGATTAAGAACTATAGCAGGGGATGAGGATTGATTAGGAATTATATACCTCATATATAGATTCCAGTCATCTGATTGGTTGAAAGTGCAGTCATTGAATTAACTATGCCCGCAAAATGAACTATGGACCAGTCCATGGAAATGAACTATGGACCGGTCACGCAATGCGTCACGATCAAGCTGCGCGCTTTTCCCAGCGTAAAATGATATTACGACGCGTTAATGTTTTCACGCGCTATAATTATGCAGAAATCGCAGATTGTAATCTGTGTGCCGTTCGCATTGAAACTATTAATTTCTCTTCCCAAAATCGATGCTTTTAACCAAACAGATGACAAGAATCTTAAGATTTGGTATAGAAAACAAATATTGACTGCTTTTTTATTGGGCATGGTTAAAATTATAGGCCTTGGTGATCTCAAAACCGTGACTATGCCCTCGGCTATACGCCTCGGGCATAGTCATGGTTTTGAGATCACCTTGGGCCTATAATTTTAACCATGCCCTCATAGCAGTCAATATTTGTATACTATAGCAGGGGATGAGGATTGATTAGGAACTATAGCAGGGGATGAGGATTGATTAAGAACTATAGCAGGGGATGGGTTTTGATTAAGAACTATAGCAGGGGATGAGGATTGATTAGGAACTATAGCAGGGGATGAGGATTGATTAAGAACTATAGCAGGGGATGAGGATTGATTAGGAACTATAGCAGGGGATGAGGATTGATTAGGAACTATAGCAGGGGATGAGGATTGATTAGGAACTATAGCAGGGGATGGGTTTTGATTAAGAACTATAGCAGGGGATGAGGATTGATTAGGAACTATAGCAGGGGATGAGGATTGATTAGGAACTATAGCAGGGGACGAGGATTGATTAAGAACTATAGCAGGGGATGAGGATTGATTAGGAACTATAGCAGGGGATGAGGATTGATTAAGAACTATAGCAGGGGATGAGGATTGATTAAGAACTATAGCAGGGGATGAGGATTGATTAAGAACTATAGCAGGGGATGAGGATTGATTAGGAACTATAGCAGGGGATGAGGATTGATTAAGAACTATAGCAGGGGATGAGGATTGATTAAGAACTATAGCAGGGGATGAGGATTGATTAAGAACTATAGCAGGGGATGAGGATTGATTAAGAACTATAGCAGGGGATGAGGATTGATTAAGAACTATAGCAGGGGATGAGGATTGATTAGGAACTATAGCAGGGGATGAGGATTGATAAAGAACTATAGCAGGGGATGAGGATTGATTAAGAACTATAGCAGGGGATGAGGATTGATTAAGAACTATAGCAGGGGATGAGGATTGATTAGGAACTATAGCAGGGGATGAGGATTGATTAGGAACTATAGCAGGGGATGAGGATTGATTAAGAACTATAGCAGGGGATGAGGATTGATTAGGAACTATAGCAGGGGATGAGGATTGATTAGGAACTATAGCAGGGGATGAGGATTGATTAAGAACTATAGCAGGGGATGAGGATTGATTAGGAACTATAGCAGGGGATGAGGATTGATTAGGAACTATAGCAGGGGATGAGGATTGATTAAGAACTATAGCAGGGGATGAGGATTGATTAAGAACTATAGCAGGGGATGAGGATTGATTAGGAACTATAGCAGGGGATGAGGATTGATTAGGAACTATAGCAGGGGATGAGGATTGATTAAGAACTATAGCAGGGGATGAGGATTGATTAAGAATTATAGCAGGGGATGAGGATTGATTAAGAACTATAGCAGGGGATGAGGATTGATTAGGAACTATAGCAGGGGATGAGGATTGATTAGGAACTATAGCAGGGGATGAGGATTGATTAAGAACTATAGCAGGGGATGAGGATTGATTAAGAACTATAGCAGGGGATGAGGATTGATTAGGAACTATAGCAGGGGATGAGGATTGATTAAGAACTATAGCAGGGGATGAGGATTGATTAGGAACTATAGCAGGGGATGAGGATTGATTAAGAACTATAGCAGGGGATGAGGATTGATTAGGAACTATAGCAGGGGATGAGGATTGATTAAGAACTATAGCAGGGGATGAGGATTGATTAAGAACTATAGCAGGGGATGAGGATTGATAAAGAACTATAGCAGGGGATGGGTTTTGATTAAGAACTATAGCAGGGGATGAGGATTGATTAAGAACTATAGCAGGGGATGAGGATTGATTAAGAACTATAGCAGGGGATGAGGATTGATTAGGAACTATAGCAGGGGATGAGGATTGATTAAGAACTATAGCAGGGGATGAGGATTGATTAAGAACTATAGCAGGGGATGAGGATTGATTAAGAACTATAGCAGGGGATGAGGATTGATTAAGAATTATAGCAGGGGATGAGGATTGATTAAGAACTATAGCAGGGGATGAGGATTGATTAAGAACTATAGCAGGGGATGAGGATTGATTAAGAACTATAACAGGGGATGAGGATTGATTAAGAACTATAGTAGAGTTCCACAACACAGATCATTGGTACCCTATTCTAAGTTGCCAGCTCAAAATATGTGGATTAGCAGGCAACTGGCAATAAAGGGGTACGTCATGAAGTCTCAAAAATCACCCTAAACAAATATTTGCGGGGGCTAAAAATGCACCCTAAACAAGTATGACAAGTGCAATTTCCTGCCCTTAACTGGGCCCTAGAAAAGTATTGGCATATCCCCTCTAGAAGTAAATCATTCATTTTCTTGACCATAAACCCTTCATAACAACTGGAGAAACACCAATTCAAAATGGCCAGAACATTTATGTCATGCTTCATTTTTTCAAAAGACCCTAAACTAAATTTGTTGTGCAAGATATATCCTTTTGCTTAAATTTGCTTGTTTTAGATACCCTATTCACGATATGTTTGTTCGTACAGTGCCTGATCACAAAAAAGACCCTTTTACATTATATTTATGGTCATGCATGATACCCCCTGTTCAATGACCAGTGGCCCAGTGGGGTGGTAAAATGACTTGGGGAATTTAAGTTGGTCAATTGTCACATTCTTGCATTCAGTTGGCACCTGCAACACATTGTCATGGGCTAAGAGTGGCCCTGACTTTCAAGAAATGGGTGGTGTTCCAAAAGTGGTTGAGAACCAGCCTGCAATAGAAGTTTGCATTTTGTATACACATTATACCTTACTGAGCAGGCTCATAGCCAGGATTTATTGGGGGTGTGGCACTTCCTTTTAGTGGAACTTAAATGTTGTGGTGGTGGGGGAGGGGCATTTTACCCAATGGCTTGGCAGGTCTGCACCTACGATAAATATGCTGCAGTTATTTGAGCCCTGTTAAATTTGGAGTAGCACTTGAAAGCATAGCTAAGATCTTCCTTAAGAAAATCCTGACAATTTCATCCATAATTTGACCTAAATTTTCATGTAATTTTCCACCATCATCGCTGTACATTTCCACACATTAAAAAAAGAAGTGATCAACAACTGTACACTGCTATAGAAAACTATTATTTCAGTTGACCTTTCCTACTTTTTTTTCTCTAAAATTGTTGTCAATTATAATACACAAAAACATTGGACTGATCAAGTCTAGTGATCTTCACGGGTCATCAGTTCACAGCCTGTTGAGTGTCCATGGTTTTATACAATTTGTGCTGCTGTCCATGGAAAAGTTAGATAGTATGGCTGACATTGGCTATAGTCCTTTTTATAGGTTACAAGATTTTTTTTTTGCTATGGTTGGAAGCATCTGAAATTGAATTGAATTTCCAAAGTTACCTCATATTATGGGGGTTTTTTTCTCCATAAATGCAGAGCAATTTTATTTCCAAATGGAATCACCCGGGGGAATCACCACCTTAATTTCATAATTATTACTTAGGAATTATCAATGGTTTAATTAAATTAAGTTTAGAATAATTATAATACAAATTGTGACATGATCTGGTCCATGGGGGCCAAAGGAGGCATTTTGAAAATTGAGTTACTGTAATTATTATATTCTACATACTATAGTACTACTAGTTTATCATTTTATACTGAAAACACCAAAGGTCTAGCATACATGGGTCTTAAGTTATGAAGTTTTTTGATGTCTATTTTCTTATGTATTTTATTGTTTTTACCTCATATTTTGACCCTTATCTAAGTTTCAAATTTGCCGCCTTTGGCCCCCATGGACCAGATTGTGTCACAATTTATTAAGAAAAAAACTTAATCAAACATGACCACTCATGGAAAGCCTCCACTGGCATGACCACTCATGGAAAGGGGTAACTCCAAAGCCATATTTACAGTGGCATAATCAGATTTATGTTTTGAGGGGATACCAAAGGTGTACCAGGGGGCTCAAAAGTAAAATTACAAATGGTTGCAAAGGAATTTTACCCATCCCTGGAAACTTTGCTTGTACATCACTGCTCCAAAAGGGAGAAAAAGGAAACTTTTCCACAGCAGACATCTAAATAAACTGACATATTTTGATGGGCCCTCCAGCAGGGAAGAGGATGGGGCTCAAGGCCTCTCCCTGCACATGAAGCTGAATACTTACAGGGCCACAATGTCACTGATAAATGGTTTACAAAGACAAGGAGGGCGTGCTTGGGTTGGGACAGAGGCATTAATCTGTCTTGAAAAGTGTGAGGGGATATTTGGCCTAAATTGTCAAAAAGTGGCTGAAAAGAACAAATAATTGCTAGTTTTTCCAAAAAGTGGAGAGGGGAACAGATCTCCATGGCCTCCCAGAATTGATGCCCATGGGTTTGGATGGGCTTGAACCCATTCATGCATAACCCCAGGTCCCTTACTCCACCCTACATGAACATGAAATGAAATTGGTTCTAAACTCAGACCCAGTAGACTATTATCAACAATGTCACAAAGATATGTGCAAGGCAGTGATACCATGTGGACTGGGAAGAAGAGTCTCAATGTGCTCCTTTTTTTGAAAGAAGATTACTCAAATGGCTATTCTATTTGAAATTCACACTACCCATGTGGAAGATTTTGGAAATATGTTCCACAGGGGGAGTATGAATTTTAAATGGAAGGCACCTCCATTTGAAACTCACCCTCCCTCTGTGGAAGATTCATGTTGAATCTTTCTCAGAGGGTGTATGAAATTCAAATGGAGCTGCCTTATGTGCTAATTCCATTTAAAATTCATACTCCCCTTGTGGAAGATATTTCCAAAATCTTCCACATGGGTAGTGTGGATTTCAAATGGAATAGCCCATTTAAGTGTCCTTGCACATTTTGCCAATAAAAATGAGCTTTTCTGTCATAAAAAAGGGGCATCATAATGTCCTAAAAAATTCAAAATTAAGGGGTCTCTAACCTACCATACCTATTAAGGGTGCTATCTTTAGGACCCCTGATAAATGAATACTTTTGAATAACATTCTCAACAGTCTGAAGTCCATTCCCTACCTATTCACAAAGCTACACATGCATTCATGTAAGGCAGTGATACCATGTTGACTGGGAAGATGGGTCTCAAAGTCCCCTTTTTTGAACAAAGATTACTCAAGTATTTAGTTGTCCTTGCACATTTTGCCAATAAAAATGAGCTTTTCTGTCACAAAAAAAGAGACATCATATGACGAACAAAACAAGGGGATTGAGTGGAAAGAGTGGAAAAAAAGAGTGAGAGAATGAAATGGAGGACAACCCCTTTTTGAGTGGAAACATTTCACTCTAAAAGGATTGAAAAAAAGTAGTCTGTATGCTCTCAAAAGAGTGAATATTGCCTAAAGAAAATGTACTTTCTTTCATTTTAGAGTGTTTTCCACTAAAAAACGGGTTTTTCTTCATTCAACTCCTTGAAAGAGTGGAAATTCACTCTTTTACATTTAGAGAGTATTAGGGGCCCGGGATTAGGGGTGCTATCCTTAGGACCCCTGATAAATGAATACTTCTGAATAACATACTCAACAGTCTGAAGTCCATTCCCTACCCATACAAATCTGTGAACTCAACAGGGCACATCTAGTCCCCCAGTTTGATAAATAATTCAAGCTTGTCTTCGGGGATAATACTAATACATGTACATTGGCGATAATTTACCACGATACAACATCAATTATGATCAGCTGAGCGCTATCAAATATACAGTAAAAATACCATCGTTTGCAAGCCAACTACACAATGCCCTCTGGACGTCTTGTATGTAAACTCCTTGATTTTTTTTTTTCATTTCATGAATGAAAAATTGTTCTCCCTCGAGCAAAAATTACGTTCTTCTGATTTTATGCAATTAGGGAGAGGAAAACTGGGGAAATCTATTTTTAGAATTGATCATTCCATAGCACTGTGGTTGGTGTTAATGAATTAATATTCTACCTGAAAATGTGAAATCATTTTATAAGGTAATATTGGATTATTTGAAATAGGTTATTAAACAAACATACTGATTGCGTCTGGCCCTGCTATTTGCTTCCCTATTAGGCCACATGTCACATGGGAAAATCGCACATTATTTTTGCTAAATATATGGCCAATTTGTGGATTTTAAGCTTTTTTAGCAAATTTGTTGGCGATTTTTGCAGATTGGTCAAGATTTGAAACAATTTTGTAAAATTTACCTCAGTTTGCTGTGGTTGATCAAAATTTAGCACAATTTAGCATCATTTTCAGCAGTTTAGTGATTTCCATCCATTTTGCAGATTTTAAGCTTTCTTTGGAGATTTCATGGTGATTTTTGGCGACTTTAGCCGTTTGATCAAAATTTGAAACAATTTTGTCAAATTTACCTCAATTTGCTGTGATTTATCAAAATTTAACACGATTCATAGTGATTGATCACAATTTAGCATCATTTCCCGCAATTTCCAGCAAATTGTCGCTTTTGGACGATTTACCGTGTTTTCCCATGTGACATAGGGCCTCCTATTCGAATATTAGTCATTTTTGCCGACAATACCGTGACCAGGTAGTATTGGTATTACTATTAGGAATGTATTTGTGACCCCAGGGTACTCAAGTTTGAGGGATGTGCTGCTGAGAATTTCAAAGTGGACCCATCCATATTCCAACCTTTTCAAGAAATTTGGACCCACTGTTATACCAAAAGTCTAATTTTTTGGCCAAATTTAATGCAAATTGGCAAAATTATCAGCAAATTTCAAATTTCCCAATACATACAAAAATTTTGAGAAGTTGTGAAATTTGTGTTAAATATGGTCCAAAATCTGGGCCTCTGTATAGAAATGGGTCTTATATTTGACCAAAAAAATGGGTAACAAGAAATGTCTTTAAAAAAGACAATGCCTCCAAGATACCAGTGGGCACCGTTTGTTATTAGTTAAGGAGACACTTATAATGCTAGCTTTAAGGTAACGCTATTGGATATAGATTTTTTTTTTTTTGAAATATGTGAGTCCATTCTCTCCTGATTACAAGACTGAAAATTTTATTTTAATCGGATATTCGGTTACCAAAATATGGCCTGTCAAAATGGCGCGAAACCAAAAAGTTGGCAACAAATTTCTTTTATTTTTGTTATGCAATGTTGTCAGGTAGGCCTTATTTTCTAATTATATATGCAAGAATTATACAAAGTAAAATGTTCAGATCGGCTACAAAATAAGATATAAAACCCATGGATGCCTTTGGCAAATTTCCATAATTAATTAGGGCCCTAATCAACTTTTCTAATAAGTGGCCCTAATTAATTATGCAAATTGAAATTTGCCAAAACGCAACCGTAATTTTGTAGTATAGTGTGTGTTCTACCCATGTACCATGCCTCAGTACCATAGCTCTTTTAATTGTATCTGAAATCTTTACTTTGCATAGTTCATGCATGTAATTAAAAAATCATCTGGCAACTGGACTTGTCAAAAATATAGAAAACATCCAGGCTCTTTGAGACACATATAACATCCCTACTTGATTACAAGGTTATGAATGTTTTGAGTCATCTAGTAGTATAAAATGGACAAAAATATGAATAAAATTCTGGACTCACCAACGACTTTTAGTAACGTTGCAACCCATCACCGGGTCTTCATCAGACTGTGCAGATCGAGACTTGACTGATGGTTTGCTCATGGTAATCAGCACTGGAGAGGAAGCTCCAATTAAAACCAGGACTCCACAGTCTTCACCCACTCAAAACTCTCTGGCCACCAATTCAATGCCAACTCGGGAATGCTGACAACATCATAATCTTCGATAAGGAGTAGAGGTGGTTTGAGAGGGGAGTGAAAGAAGTCATCCAAGAAAGAACCAAGCAGCCAGCACTCAATAAGAACGGGTCTCCATTTCCTGCTATAACACAACTGGGACCCCACCGTTAAACTACTACCCCCCCGTTTACCACCATGTGATCAAACCATCAGTCAAGTCTCTACGCAGTCTGATGAAGACCCGGTGAACGGGTCGCGACGTTACTAAAAATCGTTGGCGAGTCCAGAATTTGATTCATATTTTTGACCCAGGGGGGTCACTCCCATTGTGGCCTGTACACCATCCGCGATAATAAAAACGCGTAAAAGCGTAGTTTTTTCATCGTTAGGCACGATACGCTTGCGTATCGTGTTTAGGGTGTCAAAAACATGAAAAATTGGGAAAAAAGGTGGCAAAATTGCAATTGCTAATACGCTGGAAATGAAATTTAGGGTATGAAATTTGATGCAAGGAATAAAATCCCTGTTTGGTGTGAAAACAGGTGCGTTTACCTGTTTAGGGTATCGTTTTAGCCAAGGGATAAATCCACTCCACAATGATGACGGTTATGTTTAAAAATTAATTATAATAATTACCAGTGTGAATAATTTCTGAAAAACAGCAAAGCGGTTTTTGTAATTTCATAGATTTCATCTATGATTGTATGATCACAAAGTAACACTAATACCCATGTGTACCCATTTTATTCTTACATGTTCTGAGTCATGCATACATACTAATCATACAGCATATTTTGTAAGATATGACGATGGTTGGCCGGTAGGAATCACTATGGACCACAATGGCCTCATCCCAATGGCATAGTTCAATAACCTCAATTAAACAATCATAGTGCAAAATTTGACCTCAAGTTGCAGAGTATGAGTTTTTGTACCCAAATTTTCTGAGGTCATTCAATGAATGTACAAATGTATTGGGGTTAAAGAACTGTGCCCTGATAGATGAACATGTTCGATGGGTCAACATTGATATAGCTGCATCCTGTAATTGACCTAGTGTGCATGGTCTTATAACATCCATCAGGCAGGCCAATCACCTTACTGGATGAACGGTTGCCAACGGAATTGTTTAGGAGCCCAATTGGGACTTACTAGATCCTTCATACAGGCAAGTTCCCTCCCTAGAGTGACACACAAGCATGGCAGTCTTTAAAACCTTAAAAAGGTCTTGTGCTCTTTGATATATTTATACAGCACACTGTATGGCGTTATAAATATGCCTTGAGTACTCCAAGACGAGAAGTGGTTGTGGATCTTCATATTGAAGAGCTCCTACTTATGGCTGATTCACACTTCATAAACAACGTCCAATATTCACTATTCAGTCTGTTTCATGAAATTTTTATCTAATGAATATTTTAAACACTTGAGAAAGTTTCTGCGATCTTATTGGTTCTTACCCGCATGATATGAGACCATATAACACGATTCAGCATGTCGGACAAGTTTAAAACTGTCAAGCTTTCGTCAGGAGTAGCTCTGACTTCTTCAGTACAAAGTACCTAAGAATGAGACATGTAGGCCGCCCCTTGCCTACTGATGGCTCTGAAAAGAGCCGTTCACTGAGGGCTGCCCCTTGACAACAGAGAACAAGCAGACCTCGCCTATCTGCTAAAAGAGCCGTTCACTGAAAACTGTTCCTAATGTAAAAGGGTTTGGTGGCTCTGAAAAGAGCCATTCACTCACTGAAGACTGCCCCTTGCCAACAGAGAACAAGCAAACCTCGTCTATCTGCTATTTGAAAGTATTCCACATTGGATAAAAAAAAACCTGAACCAGGCCTTAGGAAAAAAATTCACCATGAATTTCTTGTTATGACAGTCAGAGTAGGCTGCAGAAGTCATCATAAATAAGGTATTACGCTGAATACATAGGATTAATTATCTTCATCTACATCTCATACTTGTCAGCTCAATGACTCATCACTACCACTTTATATCCAATTTACCCATCTTACTTGGTTTAAATTAAACTCCAATTAAACCATTACTACATCTATGATAATCAATACGAAGCCTGATATGTCATTTATACTAAGCTACCGGTATTCTAATTTTACACTATCACAGTCCTGGCTTGTAGATGAATATTGAATAATTAATACCAAGTAATTACTAAACAAGTTTGAGCTCTCTATATTAACACTGGTCACCATCTCATCAAAAACCAAATTGAGGAAGAGCAGTTTGACCGTCTTCAAAGCTGGCAAATTGCTCGCCTTGTGAAAAAAGGGATAGTACCACTTTTTTCATATTCGCTCATCAGATGGTCCGGTGGAAATTAGGCTTAATTGGTTATATATATGCTCAATTAATGCTTTCAGAAGCAATCCAAACCTATTTATTCAAGTACATCAATTATCCTGTCAAAGAAGGATAGGCAAGTCCAAGTACTGGATGCTAGTGTAACTAATTATATGGGTTTAACCCTTTTTAGAGGTAGAGGGTGGTCGTGCAGTTTGGTGCGCTAGGCTATAGCAGTCGGAAGGTTGGAAGATCATGAGCTTTCTCATTTCTCTATCCCACTCATTGTGGCCCTAAACTTGCAGACCCAGTGGGTGCATGGCATGCTGTTAGGAGAGTCACATAAAATGGTGGTCATATGTACCTCAAAACTTGCTAGGTGAGCTGTAGGTGAGTGATTTTAATCAATTGTATTATAATTACACCAAATGTAGGCAAGTGATAAAAAGCTCTCCTCAGCTTCATTTTAGGTGGGTGTTGGTGAGTGATCACTCTCACTCGCCTCAAAAGACAAGGCCTGAATATCTGGACGTGTAAAAGTTGCAGGGCTTTTCGTAAAGAGCAGGGGATCAGCCCGGGCCTGTTATCTCTCACACTCAGCATTGAGGTCAACTTGCGATCATCCAGAAAATGTGGATAAATGCCATTTTATTATTATTATTATTATTGTTATATCGAACTAAACACATCACAAAAAGTATTTACCCCCTTTATTACGAGACAATAACTCAAATTCTATGCATCCTATTTGAAAACTGAAATAGCAACAACAAAAAAACCAGTTTAGTTCTGCAAATTTTAATACCCCATTTGACTGGATAGCTCATGATTAAGGTCATGTCTTCCATAAGAGATGTATGGATTTCAACTGGAATAGCCCATTGGGGCAATGATTCTTAAAGGTGGGTAATCATCACTGACCAGATGGTGCTGACACATGGTGCTTTCTACCTCATATTAAGATCTATCACCCAAACATTCTTATTCCAAGTTTTGAGTTCAACTGCTTGAGCAGTTTGGTTTCTAGAAGCAAACCATGTGTGTCACAGTGGCTCATAGAACAGTATGTACACAACTTCTGGGGTGGTAGCCACCAAAATCTATGTTTGTTCATACTGCCTAAACGAATTTCACACCTGAAATTTCACTGGAGTTATGAGAAAAATATGAGCTTTTACCTGGTATCAAAATCATCATTTGGAGATATCAAAATCATCATTTGGAGATATCAAAATCATCATTTGGAGATATCAAAATCATCATTTGGAGATATCAAAATCATCATTTTGAGATATCATAATCATCATTTTGAGATATCAAAATCATCATTTTGAGATATCAAAATCATCATTTTGATGGGTTAAAGTGTAGCCGGGATGAGGCTATCAATTTTGGTCATACACCTTTAAGATACATCACATCATTTGGTTTTCCCAACCAACCATTTCATGCACAAACATGCCTAGTAAACCCTAAAATCTCAACTTCCCGCAGTACCACTTAATAACAAATATTGCGCTTCCCATCCCCACTCATCCATCTATTCTACAACCTATATGGGTGTGGCTCAATTAAACTATAATTAGTAGCGTCAACTGATAAAGCCCACTGATGATTTAACTCATCGTTCGCCGGTCTGTTGGTGCCATCGCAGCGCTTATTCTCGTACCCTGACCATATGCCCTCAGGGTTTCCTCTGCTACTACCACCTGGTAAACGACAAACGTACTCTACTATCCCATGCATCAATCGTGGTTGCCGTAGCAACTTGGCCATATAAGGTCGTCCTCTTCATCAGGGTATCTATCATGTTCTATTGTTATCTAGTTGAGTTCTACAGCTGAGTTTAATAATAGGCATAGAAAGTGTTCAAACGATGTTATTTAACTGAAGAGAATTGATAGTCACTCTCGAGTGTACCAAATAAAAAAGATGCTAGACTCATAGTATTTTGCTTGCATCTATCTGTGCTGTATAATAAAGAACGTCCAAAAGATTTATTTATATACTTTGTGTTACATAATGCAATACAAGCCCCTCAATATAGTTCTTTGCATCAATCAAGCATGTTGGGCTATTCCAGTTGAAATCCACACTCCCCTGTGGAAGATTTTGGAAACACCTTCCACAGGGGGAGTACATTTTTCAAATGTAATTGGTAAAAGTTAATCATTTTGAAACCCATACTCCCCCTGTATTATGGTTTTCCCGATATCTTCCACAAGTTACCCAATTGTCTATTCTATTCAAAACTTATACTGTGGAAAACTTTAGCTAAATCTTCCACAGGGGAAGTGTGGATTTTAAATGGAACAGCCCAATTTTACTCCAAGGTGGAGTGAGACAAGTCAAAATGTATCTTCCAGAGATACTGACAAGACAAAATTAGATCCTGTATTACAAGGGGAAAGAGCATTACTAGTTGGCCTTGTGCCGCAATTATACCATATTTATGAAATCAATATTTCTTGAGCCTTTTTTAATCTCTAGAGATTCCTACCATCTGAATACTCCTAAATTAAATATAAAACACTGCCAAGGTTGATAAAGAATTAGACCTATTTAAAGCATTCTCTATGAGATGAAGTTATTCTGTATATGAGCAGGCTATTTCCTCTCTCACAATAGGATGACCTATCCACAGGAAACGAAAGATGCAGCTATAATCAAAATGTGTTCCTCAAAGCATATCTGAGGTCAAGGGTTGTGTATGATATTATATCATTTTACTTGTTCATATATGTTAAACAGGTGTGTGGGGGTGTACAAGCGTGCATCTGTCTGTCCATTGGGTGTGTGCACTGTGCAGGGGTGGGTGGGTGTGGGTTATATGTTTTTCGTTTTTAAGGAGCTCTATAGCTCTGGAGCTCCTCGGAGAGCTCCTGACAACATTTCAGGAGTGCTATTTATCAAGCTCCTGGTTTTTGAAAATATCATATTTTAAATGCTGGACATTGTAAATTGAAATCCTTGTTGAGCTCCCGATAAAGTCGGGAGAGTGATTAATAGAGCTCCACCAGTTTCTAGAAATGAAGGTCTGCCATTTGGCTATGGAGTATGTAGTATGACTACAGTGCTATCTTCTGTAGATAGCAATCTTAATGTGTTATCTTTTGTAGACATAACACTTTCACATGACTACAGTGCTATATTCTGTAGATAGTATTCTTAATGTGTTATCTTCAGCAGGCATAACACTTTAACATAATCACAGTGCTATCTTCTGTAGATAGCAATATTAATGTGTTATCTTCAGTAGGCAAAATACTTTCACAGGACTACAGTACTATCTTCTGTAGATAGCAATCTTAATGTGTTATCTTCAGTAGGCATATTACTTTCACATGACTACAGTGCTATCTTCTGTAGATAGCAATCTTAATGTGTTATCTTCAGTAGGCATAATACTTTCACATGCTTACAGTGCTATCTTCTGTAGATAGTATTCTTAATGTGTTATCTTCAGCAGGCATAACACTTTAACATAATCACAGTGCTATCTTCTGTATATAGCAATCTTAATGTGTTATCTTCAGCAGGCATAACACTTTAACATTATCAAAGTGCTATCTTCTGTAGATAGCAATCTTAATGTGTTATCTTCAGTAGGCATAATACTTTCACATGACTACAGTGCTATCTTCTGTAGATAGCAATCATTTCTAATGTGTTATCTTCAGTATGGGCAATACTGTCACATGTCTATAGTGCTATGATCTGCTATCTTCTGTAGACAGCAATCTTAATGTGTTATCTTCAGTAGGTGTACATGGGTGCATCTATCTGTCCATTGGGTGTGTGCCGTGGTGGGCGGGTCCGGGAGGGTGTGGGTTATTTGGTAGGCCTATCCATTTGGCTATGAATTATTATTAGATCCCATTATACTAGCTTCCAGAAAAGTATGGCAGTCTTTTGCTCTGATTGACATGAGCACCTTGTTAATGAGTGACATATGCAGAGCTTTGCGTTCTCTTCAAGAGGGTTGCTCTGCAACAGCAAACACTTGGAAGCGTAATCAGCCAATCAGATTATCAGTTTGTTGTGATGATCGTCAGACAATTGAATCAGCCAATCAGAATTACACTTCTGTGTTTACGCTCTGTACGCTCTCAAAATGTATAAAAAAGACTACATGCAAAAATGCGTTCATATTATAATGGGAAATAATATAATATTCATAATATTATTAACATTTCAACAACTCATGAAAGCAATTATTTGACCTTTGACCTCTGTACGACATACTTAATTCACAGTAAAAGTCTGGCTCATCCAAACGGCATTTTAATATATGCCATCACTCAAAATTGCCCATTATATCATGAGCACACAGCAGTAAATACCCTGAGTTAATTGTTACATGCCATAGGTTTTGTCACATATTTAATTGCCATTAATAATTAAACACATCAATCTTGTACCATTTAACAACTAAAATCTCTTTCCCACCTCATACACACAACATATTTTCACTCTCTAACTATAAACCACAACAGCCTCATCCCAACGGCATAGTTCAATAACCTCAATTAAACACTCATAGTGCAAAATTTGACCTCAAGTTGCAGAGTACGAGTTTAAGTACCCAAATTTTCAAAGGTCATTCAATGAATGTACAAATGTATTAGGGTGACTGAACTGTGCCGTTGATAGATGAGCATGTTGTGGATCCTAGTGTCTCTTTTAAAAACCTATCAATTCTATGAATAATAAATTAACTGACCATGTGTGCCTGTGTGTTTGTAATCGAGCCGAGGCGACGCATCTCGAGCGAGGCGACGCATCTTGTCTCTTGGAGTAAATTGTTTTACCAAAAGCCAACTGTTAATCAAGCAATCTACTTATGACTCTATAGTAGTTTCTTATTTTTACCAGAGCGCTTAATGACGCACAAGGGTGCCATTAAATAGCTGTATGTCTGATTGCATCCACACGTTGTATACGCTTTGTTTCAAATGACAACCAGCGGGACCCAGCTGGTGCATGTAGCTAGCGTGACACTTGGATGTCCATGCTTGTTATACTCAAAATAAAAATTGACAAATGCTCGTCTTCATTGCTTTTATTGATAATTCCTCATTTAGTTATGCTAATATTAGCTTCCGTTAGTTTTTCCTTCTCTCATCAACATGCACTGAGCTAATTACCAGTGTGCCATGACAGGCATTTTTAAAATATTATTAATATGATAGTAGGTTTTGCCGATTTCTTACTGAACAAGATTTAGTTGCGTAACGATGGGTCACCATCCATGCAATAGTGTCCATATTTTTTTGATTAATTAAAAGCTCTCAACAACATTGTCTTAAGCATCAGCTTGGATGTAATGTCACACATCATTGATAAGTTCACATATTTTTCATGTTAAAAGTTCTCAGCAAATTTCAATGGGCTTATCTAAAAGAGCAGCTTGCTATCCTAACACACCCCATTTATAGAATGGTTACACTATGTTCACTACTTAATTCAGGGGTGTGATTGGTGCTTTAAAAAAAAAACCAAGGCAATGAAATTGCGAAGCGCAGCGAGCGGAGCTCTCGCCTGTTGTGGCGGGGGGTCCAGGGGCCCGCTTTTAAGGGCCCCTGGTGGGGTCCAGGGGCAACGCCCGGGTGGGGGTCAAGGGGGCAAAGCCCCCCGAAGCCAGGGGGTTTTACACACTTGAGCACCACTGGAGATGCAATTTCATGGGGTAAAATGCAAAAATGAGAAACTGTTAAAATACTTCACTTTATCATGTTTATAGTATAAAAACATTTATTATCTGTGAATACATACTTCCAGTATCATATCATTCACATACACATGAGAAATTGCATCACCATTTTTGCACAGTACAGTGTGTCTATAAATCATCCAGTCAAGGTTCTACGGAATTTTCATTTTAAAATTGGAGATTTTCTCATATCTGGAAACTGAAAATTCCGGAAATGTGACATCTCTGTTAAGCATTTAGCTCTTGGTCCAGGGCCACTCCAAAAGCGACAAAAAGAAAAAAATCCGAATTTTGTTTAATCCCAAAATCCGAAACCGAAAAATCACACCCCTGTTAATTACTTAAATATGAATAGCCTACACTACGGCCAATTATGTCAAACTAAAGGATCAGGATTGGTGTATGTTCTACAGTGCTATCTTCTGTAGATAGCAAGCATTCCTAATGTGTTATCTTCAGTATGGGCAATACTGTCACATGACTACAGTGCTATCTTCTGTAGATAGCAAGCATTCCTAATGTGTTATCTTCAGTATGGGCAATACTGTCACATGACTACAGTGCTATCTTCTGTAGATAGCAAGCATTCCTAATGTGTTATCTTCAGTATGGGTAATACTGTCACATGACTACAGTGCTATCTTCTGTAGATAGCAAGCATTCCTAATGTGTTATCTTCAGTATGGGCAATACTGTCACATGACTACAGTGCTATCTTCTGTAGATAGCAAGCATTCCTAATGTGTTATCTTCAGTATGGGTAATACTGTCACATGACTACAGTGCTATCTTCTGTAGATAGCAAGCATTCCTAATGTGTTATCTTCAGTATGGGCAATACTGTCATATGACTACAGTGTTATCTTCTGTAGATAGCAAGCATTCCTAATGTGTTATCTTCAGTATGGGTAATACTGTCACATGACTACAGTGCTATCTTCTGTAGATAGCAAGCATTCCTAATGTGTTATCTTCAGTATGGGCCAATGAGGTAGAAAGGATAGAGTGCCCTGCGCGCCAAATCTGTGAAGCAGGTTTGGGTCCCGGTTTGGGTGCTGTATAAATACACAAAGTTGAACAAATCATGTATTGAAACGCATTAAATTTCCCAGTATACCATTGTTTTTATCCAAAAATTGCTGAATTATAAAGGCAAGCACGCCTGAATCTGGTATATCACCAGTGTTGCCACGCTAAACAACTCTACCGATGCCACCAATAGAACGAATAGAACGATGCCACCAATAGAACGAGAAGATTTGCCCCTTCATGTTGCATACCACTTTGTCCAATTTTTTTCTCGTTTCTTCACAAAATGCAAAAAAAAACACAAAAATGCAATGGGTGTAGTACCCCCTTAATGTGTTATTTTCAGTAGGCATAGCACTTTCACATGACTACAGTCCTATCTTCTTCAGATAACAATTTTAATGTGTTATCTTCAGTAAGCATAACACTTTGACATGATTACAGTGCTATCTTCTGTAGATGTGTTATCTTCAGTATGTAATACTGTCACATGACTACAGTGCTATCTTCTGTAGATAGCAATCTTTATGTGTTATCTTTAGTAGGCATAACACTTTGACATGACTATAGTGCTATCTTCTGAAGATAGCAATCTTTTATGTGTTATCTTTAGTAGGCATAACACTTTGACATGACTATAGCGCTATCTTCTGAAGATAGCAATCTTTATGTGTTATCTTTAGTAGGCATAACACTTTCACATAACTACAGTGCTATCTTCTGTAGATAGCAAATCGTTATTTGTAATCTTCAGTAGGCGTAATACTTTGACATGACTCCGGTGCTATCTTCTGTAGATAGCAATCTTAATGTGTTATCTTTAGTAGGCATAACACTTTGACATGACTATAGTGCTATCTTCTGTAGATAGCAATCTTAATGTGTTATCTTTAGTAGGCATAACACTTTGACATGACTATAGTGCTATCTTCTGTAGATAGCAATCTTAATGTGTTATCTTTAGTAGGCATAACACTTTGACATGACTATAGTGCTATCTTCTGAAGATAGCAATATTTATGTGTTATCTTTAGTAGGCATAACACTTTGACATGACTATAGCGCTATCTTCTGAAGATAGCAATCTTTATGTGTTATCTTTAGTAGGCATAACACTTTGACATGACTATAGTGCTATCTTCTGTAGATAGCAATCTTAATGTGTTATCTTTAGTAGGCATAACACTTTGACATGACTATAGTGCTATCTTCTGAAGATAGCAATATTTATGTGTTATCTTTAGTAGGCATAACACTTTGACATGGCTATAGCGCTATCTTCTGAAGATAGCAATCTTTATGTGTTATCTTTAGTAGGCATAACACTTTGACATGACTATAGTGCTATCTTCTGAAGATAGCAATCTTAATGTGTTATCTTCAGTAGGCATAACACTTTCACATGACTACAAGTGTTATCTTCTGCTGTAGATAGCAATCATTCCCAATGTGTTATCTTCAGTATGGGCAATACTGTCACATGACTACAGTGCTATCTTCTGTAGATAGCAATCTTAATGTGTTATCTTCAGTAGATGTAATACTTTCACAGGACTACAGTGCTATCTTCTGTAGATAGCAATCTTAATGGGTTATATTTGGTAAGTGTAATACTCTGACATAACCACAGTGCTATCTTCTGTAGATAGAAAATCTTTATTTGTTATCTTTTGTAGGTGTAATACTTTCACATGACTACAGTGCTATCTTCTGTAGATAGCAAATCTTTATTTGTTATCTTCAGTAGGTGTTAACTTTCACATGACTACAGTGCTATCTTCAGTAGATAGTAAATCGTTATTTGTAATCTTCAGTAGGCGTAATACTTTGACATGACTCCGGTGCTATCTTCTGTAGATAGCAATCTTAATGTGTTATCTTTAGTAGGCATAACACTTTGACATGACTATAGTGCTATCTTCTGTAGATAGCAATCTTAATGTGTTATCTTTAGTAGGCATAACACTTTGACATGACTATAGTGCTATCTTCTGAAGATAGCAATATTTATGTGTTATCTTTAGTAGGCATAACACTTTGACATGGCTATAGTGCTATCTTCTGAAGATAGCAATCTTAATGTGTTATCTTCAGTAGGCATAACACTTTCACATGACTACAATGCTATCTTCAGTAGATAGCAAATCTTTATTTGTTATCTTCAGTAGGTGTAATACTTTCACATGACTACAATGCTATCTTCAGTAGATAGTAAATCGTTATTTGTAATCTTCAGTAGGTGTAATACTTTGACATGACTCCGGTGCTATCTTCTGTAGATAGCAATCTTTATCTTCAGTAGGTGTATTTGTGTATATTCTCAGTTATCCAGGTATATAAAATATCAAATTGATAATTAAAATCTAGTCAACTGGACTTACTATTTTTTGATTGGTGACGTTTCACATCATAACCTGGATGCTTCCTCAAGCCGTCTGATTTTTGCTCTTTTTTTCGGCGGCGATTGGTTAGTGACCCATGACAGGGTCACAGAACTTGGCGGGGCCTACAGTTCTGCTGTCCAAAAGATCCCTTGACGTCTCAGTTCTGTGTTATCGTTAATAAGGGCAATACTTTCACATGACTTACAGTGCTATCTTCTGGAGATAAGATCCAGGTTTGTAAGTGGAGGCTGAAAAAATTGGCTTTATTTCCTGGCACCTGGCAATTTTGTTGGTATCATTTATTTTTGCCTTTCTTCCCCCCCTTTTTTAAGAGAAAAGGAGGCCTTTCCCCTGGCACTGGATCAATGTGGACCCCTCTTACTAAGACACTGTGGATTAACTAATGTTTATGCTTGACAATGTGAGGGTTCCATTTTATTGGGACAATCTATAATGTGCACACAGCCATAAAGTTGAAGCTAATGACAAGGCTGGCAGTGAGTAAGTGAATATACTTGTACCACAGTCAAACTGACTCGGCATTTATCCTGCATCAAATTGCCAGTGTGGAAATCCAACAAGAATTCCCAGAAAATGGTCTGAACATCAGTAAATCAGATATTGCCGAATTACTCTGGTAATTCCGTAAAAGGAAGCTCAAAACACCCAATGTATGATTCATAAAGCTGTGAAAGCTTGTGAAGATGTTCAAGACGTATTTTGAGAAGGGAATCGCATATGCACAACAGGAGGAGCTTTCGAATCCGAAGCTTAACTTCAAGTTAAAAAAACATGAAAGGTACATGTAAGTCCGTAGCACAAGTGGGCCTAGTTTCTTATAAAAATGTTATGAATTGGTGTCATTTTCTCATAAATATGCATGAGGTGTCATAAAACAAATTCTACATGGTATTTTCAGGGGAAAAGGGTCACTATTTTTCACTCTGCACTGGCTACAGAGCTACCACCCCTCACCCTTTGGGTTTAGGGTGGTAGGTCTGTAGCCAGTACCTAGGGAAAATAGTTGCCCCTATTGCCTTTAAGGTGGTACTACACCCCTTGATAAATTTGTGACTATTTTTGCATTATTCTCAAAAACCAATAAAACACTGGTAACAAAAGTTGTGTATATTATAGGGGCAAGGAATCCAGTTAGTACACTGGAATTTCAGTGACTCAAGACAAGTAGTTATTGATTTATTGATCAAATATTGGTTTTCCCTCATTTTTGATTGTAATTCCACAACTGTTGTCTGTGCTGAAATACACATTTTCAGTGCAGAAGTTGTAGTCCTTACCCCTATAATATACATATCTTACTTGTTACCAATACGCTATAATTTTTGAGAAAAATGCAAAAATAGGCACAAAATTGGCCAAGGGTGTAGTACCACCTTAAACCATGTAGTATTTGTATACTATTACTATTCACATTAAATTGGTGCTAACATCTGCTACAAATTGAAGTTACAAATTTGCCATTAAAATCAAAATCACTACCTACTAAAGATAGAACTAATGCCACATCCCTATCATTAAACTAGATATGCCATCAAGTGTACAGTGCTTTACCAAGTACTTCACTAATGTATATACCATCACAGTAATCACTGGCATGTTAAATATTATTAGAGGTTACATTAATATACATGAGCGTGTATACCAAATCAGCATACTTAGATACGGTAGCTGTGATTCAATCAGCCAATCAGAACATTCTAACATTCACACAATTCACATTCTTCACATTAAATAATGGCAAATTGTGTACTGCAGAATTAAGAAATAAAATGAAAATGAAAACAAAAGTGAAATGTCTATTTTATTGATGAATACCACAAGTTATGTCTATTGGAGACAGTAATAACACTCGTATGTTTTTCACTAAAATCACAATTACTGTTTGCTGCAGATAAAAGTGTAATTATCCACAGAAAGTACAACAAATGTATCAATTTTACTTATAACATGGTGTGCAAATATAATCCTTTACCCTCACCCCCCCCCCAAAAAAAATAATGGTGCCACCACTGTACATTTGGCTCTCAAACAAAAACTGCTATCTACTGAAGACAGCACTTACATGACACCACCTGCACATGAGGTTTGTAGCTTCAATGTTTTTCAAAATTGAATACAAAACTGTAAACTGCTGGCAGTTAATATATTATCCTCATTTGTTTGAAATTAAATTATTATAATGTGTTACTTCAAAGTCAAAGTATACACCTTGGTTTGGAGTGGACATTATATAAATAAATTCAGAAAAGCAACAACGACACCACTTGCATTAATATACATCATATACTAAATTTGAGGGAAAAAAGATTGGGCGTTTCTATTTTAGGGCCATTTTTCTATTCTGGTCTTTAGAGGCGCAACACTAAATCACTCCGCATTTTATGTAACAACGAAATTCGGCTAATATAGTCCATAGTGAATATGAGATTGTAGCGACCATATCTACCGACATGTTCACTTTAAATCACTCAATATCGGCTCATATGAATTCGACAAGTGTCTTTAATGATAACATGCAGATAAAAACTGGACAATTGATCTCAAAAGCAATTCTCTGTGGCGGATTAAGAGAAAACCCGATTTTGAAATGTGAGTGGTGAGTTTAGTATATTTTTAGCTCTTTTTTTTTTGCACCGCAAATTAGCGAAAAAAAGTCAATGGTCATCGATATATGCCGACAAAAGTTTTGGAATCTAGAGAAATAGAGCTTTAATTTGATACCAAATTTATTTTCCCAAGTATTGCAGGGACGCCAGAAATGGCGCTTGAAGTAGGCCGAAATCACACGTTATCCTATGGGGCGCTGAATTAGTGCTGCGCCCCCTAGGATAACGTGTGATTTCGGCCTACTTCAAGCGCCATTTCTGGCGTCCCTGCAATAGCGCTTCACAAAATGTGTTCTATTTCCATCATGATGATAAACAAAGATTACAAAAAGTCATCCTCATGAAAAATTATTGGAAAAAAACACTTTATTGGTCGAGTAGGCGCCTTCAAAGTCTAGAAATGCGTCCAAAAATCCTCAAAAGGCTCATAAATGGATTTTAAGGTTAATAGACATTGTTAATCTGCATGAAGCCGTTTTGCTGAATATTCAGTAGGCCACATAAAAAGATCGCAATTGTTACCACTGGAGCGGGGGGTATTTATACTTGAGACTCAGTAATAAATGATTTCCAAAAGAAAATGGCAACACTGATAATCTAGAAAAGAAATTAATCTTGGTTCAAAGACGTGCTCAAATTGTCGTCTGTCACTAATTTTGTGAGTTTTGTATAAACTTTCGCATATTGGAGGAAAAGTCGAAATAATCGATTTTCGGCATTTCGGCGCTGATCTTTAAAACATCATTTCTCTTGAACGGAATGTCGCAGTGACATGAAATCTTCGGTGCTTTGCTTCAAATTTTCTCTAGTTTACTTAACGAGTAATAAATGTGGATTTTGAAAACTTTAAACACCTTGTAACGGCCGTCATTATGAGCGCGTTCCTTTTACATTCTTCGCGCAAAATAAGAGACGCGCTTCACAAAATGTGTTCTATTTCCATCATGATGATAAACAAAGATTACAAAAAGTCATCCTCATGAAAAATTATTGGAAAAAAACACTTTATTGGTCGAGTAGGCGCCTTCAAAGTCTAGAAATGCGTCCAAAAATCCTCAAAAAGGCTCATAAATGGCTTTTAAGGTTAATAGACATTGTTAATCTGCATGAAGCCGTTTTGCTGAATATTCAGTAGGCCTACATAAAAAAATCGCAATTGTTACCACTGGAGCGGGGGAGGGTATTTATACTTGAGCCTCAGTAATAAATGATTTCCAAAAGAAAATGGCAACACTGATAATCTAGAAAAGAAATTAATCTTGGTTCAAAGACGTGCTCAAATTGTCATCTGTCACTAATTTTGTGAGTTTTGTATAAACTTTCGCATATTGGAGGAAAAGTCGAAATAATCGATTTTCGGCATTTCGGCGCTGATCTTTAAAACATCATTTCTCTTGAACGGAATGTCGCAGTGACATGAAATCTTCGGTGTTTTGCTTCAAATTTTCTCTAGTTTACTTAACGAGTAATAAATGTGGATTTTGAAAACTTTAAACACCTTGTAACGGCCGTCATTATGAACGCGTTCCTTTTACATTCTTCGCGCAAAATAAGAGACGCGCTTCACAAAATGTGTTCTATTTCCATCATGATGATAAACAAAGATTACAAAAAGTCATCCTCATGAAAAATTATTGGAAAAAAACACTTTATTGGTCGAGTAGGCGCCTTCAAAGTCTAGAAATGCGTCCAAAAATCCTCAAAAGGCTCATAAATGGATTTTAAGGTTAATAGACATTGTTAATCTGCATGAAGCCGTTTTGCTGAATATTCAGTAGGCCGCCGCAAAAAGATCATAATTGTTACCACTGGAGCGGGGGGTATTTATACTTGAGACTCAGTAATAAATGATTTCCAAAAGAAAATGGCAACACTGATAATCTAGAAAAGAAATTAATCTTGGTTCAAAGACGTGCTCAAATTGTCGTCTGTCACTAATTTTGTGAGTTTTGTATAAACTTTCGCATATTGGAGGAAAAGTCGAAATAATCGATTTTCGGCATTTCGGCGCTGATCTTTAAAACATCATTTCTCTTGAACGGAATGTCGCAGTGACATGAAATCTTCGGTGTTTTGCTTCAAATTTTCTCTAGTTTACTTAACGAGTAATAAATGTGGATTTTGAAAACTTTAAACACCTTATAAGAGGCGCAACACTAAATCACTCCGCATTTTATGTAACAACGAAATTCGCTAATATAGTCCATAGTGAATATGAGATTGTAGCGACCATATCTACCGACATGTTCACTTTAAATCACTCAATATCGGCTCATATGAATTCGACAAGTGTCTTTAATGATAACATGCAGATAAAAACTGGACAATTGATCTCAAAAGCAATTCTCTGTGGCGGATTAAGAGAAAACCCGATTTTGAAATGTGAGTGGTGAGTTTAGTATATTTTTAGCTCTTTTTTTTGCACCGCAAATTAGCGAAAAAAGTCAATGGTCATCGATATATGCCGACAAAAGTTTTGGAATCTAGAGAAATAGAGCTTTAATTTGATACCAAATTTATTTTCCCAAGTATTGCAGGGACGCCAGAAATGGCGCTTGAAGTAGGCGAAATCACACGTTATCCTATGGGCGCTGAATTAGTGCTGCGCCCCTTTACATGAAGTTCTATGGAGAGCATGCCCATTGAGGGCGCTATAACCTCCATTTTGGTAATAAAAATGCAATTTTTAAAAAATGTCCGATGATATTTGTCTGAAATTTTGAGAGTATGTAGTATGAAAATGTAGAAATATGATCAAGTAGTTGCCCTACCTGCTCTTCTCCAAAAAAAATAAAATGTCCTATACCTCAATGATAAATGAAACCTAGGTGATATTTCATCTGTCCATGATAAGAGTGTCATGCTTGCTTCACTACTGTTACAACCTATTTTTACTGGGACACTCTATACACTGGCAAGGCCATATTTTCTTATGATTGTATGGTTTTCTAATTACTGATGTATACACTATGTTCAGTACAAAAAAAGCTTTCTTATTTACTGCCTTCATTTTTAAAGCTGATAAAATTATATTTTTTTTCTTCTCATATTTTGTTTAAGATACGTTATAGCATTTAGATATGTGGATATAGATACTGCAGGTAACATGATCAATTTTAAAAAGTTAAAATTGCACCATTTTCCATAAATTAAATATGTTTAACATAGACACTGCAGGGAATAACCAGAGGCACCGAAGGCAATTGCCTTGGGTGCCCCATGCCTTTGCCTTTGCCCCTCAAAATGTGTAACTTTGAACGTATTCTTTGGCATGTGATTGCCTTGGTGCCCTAGCAGGCCTTGCTGCCCTCACAAATGCCAAAATGTGCATTTTTCCTGAGACAGGACATTCACATAAGTACAAACATGACTAGCATTGGACTATTTTGTGCATGCCATAAACAAACAACGACATTAACTCTCTCCATGCGGGTGTCAACTGCAGACAACAATTTTATTCAAAAATGTCAGAATTGTAAATTGTCATGACTATATTTGGAATCAGCATAAAAAATGCATTAAAATGGGCACAAACAAGCCTAGTATTGGTTCAGTGGTTCTTAAGATAATGCTTGATATTTTGAGAAAACTTGACTTTTTATGTTGAAGCCTATGGCCAGCATGTACTGCATTAACACTAGCCAGTTAGCAAGGAGCAGGTCATTTCTTTTAAAAAAGTTCATGGTACATTTTTAACTCTCTTCACGTGGGTCTCGACTGCAGACGACATGTTTCAAATTTTTTTTAAAAATTCAAAAATGTCAGAAATTTAAAATCTCATGACCATATTTGGAATCAGCATGAAAAATGCATTAAAATGAGTACAAACAAGCCTAGTATTGGTTCAGTAGTTCTTAAGATAGTTCTTGATATTTTGAGAAAATATTTCAAAACTTAAATTTTTTCCGTTGAAGCGCATGGCTAGCACGCAGAGCATTAGGATCGTGTTTGACAACTGCATGAAAAAATTTTAAAGTATCAACATGCCCAGTATTGGTTTAGTGGTTCTTAAAGTCACTCTTGGAATTTGAGATGGATTTTAGAAACGGGAAGGATAGTACACTGATGGTTTGCATGTTAATGCTCTGCGTGCTAGCCATGCGCTTCAACAGAAAAAGTTGAAGTTTTGAAATATTTTCTCAAAATATCAAGAGCTATCTTAAGAACTACTGAAACAATACAAGGCTTGTTTGTACTCATTTTAATGCATTTTTCATGCTGATTCCAAATATGGTCATGAAAATTAACATTTTTGAAATTTTTGAATTTCTAAATTTTTTTTGAAACTTGTCGTCTGCAGTCGACACCCGCGTGAAGAGAGTTAATGTATTGTGATTGATGGAGCATGGCAAAGTTATGATATCAAATGTCAACGTATCACTCATGTTGATTACACATCAAAGAGCAGGGAATTTATGGGCATGGTTGCCAAATGCCCACTTTATAAGCCCAATTGGGCTGCTAGAAATAACTCCTTTGGTTGAGAGCATAGTATTTAGGGTATCAAGTATGTCGATAATGCATTGATTCACCAATTTGGTCCCGGTGGGGTCACTCAACTTGCAATACTGACCGCACGATCGTTACCAAAATCGCGGAAAAAGGGGTAATTTTTAGGGCTTGTCCGTGGACAAAATTGTCTGTGAAATTGGAAAAATAGGGATGTTTTATCGCACAAATGTCCACGAAATTGAAAAAAGGGGTTATTATTTTCTCCCGATCCCGTGGATAGCTGGCCAGATAAATAAGGAATAAATTTGGTTTCCTACTTCGTACTCATCCCATGATCAATATTGTTCTCGGTTTGTGCGTAGCCTTAGCATAGATTCACAGAAATTTTGCAATAGGCAATTTATATGCAAGGGGTACTACATGTACTTGAATTCAGTGATGCCCTGTTAATTACTGAAAAAAACATTCATAAAAGCCTTGTCCTTGAAATGTTGAAATAGGGTCAAAATAGGAAATGTGTCCTCGGAATCTAAAAAATAGGGGTGTTTCAGAGTACCATTTTGTCCTTGTTTTGGAGTAAAAAGGGGTAAAATTTCATGATTTGTCCTTGAAATCGACTGCGAAAGGGGGTAATTTGTACTTGTGGTAACGGTCCTACGTGTCCCCCCTGCCAGGGAGTGACCCCACCGGGAATTTGGTATCCATAAGGCTGCGATCACATAGAAGTATACTGTATACGGTATTCGCTATAAGAAATACGCTCATTCGATCAGGCGGAGTTCACATAGTATACTGCTATGTGAACTCAGCCTGATCGAATGAGCGTATATCGTATAGCGAATACCGTATACCGTATACTTCTATGTGATCACAGCCTTAGGCCCACAACCAGCCAGGTTCACATAATGTCCTTCTTTTAGCTCTTAGTTTAGGCAAATTTATTTGATCTTATAATTATCGGTAGATGCTTGGCCGAACCTTATTAATTGTTGTAAATTATGAAAATGGTTAACTAATAACATTTTACCATTAATTCTGGTAAATTAGTCGATTAATTCTGATAAAATAGTTCATTAATTACAATTCATAGTCACTCTCAACCACATAGCCAATCAGAAAAGCCATTAGAAAAATATGGTCAGTGCATAAATATTGTATAATTCACTAGCATTAGCCTTTTCGAAGTATGGCGTACACAAAAGGAGGGCAGTCTTCTATCTGGGTAAAACCCGTCAAATTCAAAAGACTTTACCCACTTCATGCAGCGCCATCCTATTGTGTTCGTCATATCTCGAAAAGTCTAATGCAGTTTAGTGTACTACATGTACATGGTGTGTGTTCGTGCCTTGCATGATTGCTTTATTTTCTTGGAGGTGGGTACATTGATCTTGGTCAAATTTTCCGAAATTTTTAGTATTTTGTTTGATATAAAAAATAGCAGAAATTCTTTTGTTGTGCATAATACAGGTTAATAAATGTAGATCCCTTGTTACTTTAGAGAGATTAGATACAATAATGCAATTGCGCTGAATGTTGCTAATGCATCCAATGCACACCCCGCATTGAGTCCAACTTCTCTCTCAACAAGCGATTAACTAGCATTAACTAGTATAAGTATTGAAGAAGTATTTACATTTGATCCCAAATCGAACAAAGTTTGCTGTGGTGTGTTACAATTACCCCCTTAACTTGCCTTGTCCTCATTGTGTGCAGTGAGACAAGCAAGATAAAGCACCTTGCTATATATATGAGCATATACAGAAAAATTGTTACATTGTTGTTATCTTTGCCAAAAATATGGTAGGTTGGCCTGAAAATTGTTTTTACACAATTTCAAATAAAAACAACACCTTAAATTGTGTGCTTTTCCAAACCTAATTACTTTTCCCAACAAAAAAGATACTAGTACAGTGTGGGCCAAAAACAACTTTACCCAATTTAAAAGGTTCATATCTCAAAATTGAAAAGTCTGTTTAAAATTGTTTTCACATATTCGTAAAAAACATCTTCTTAAGAGTATTTGGTGAAAAACTATTCAAAATGTATTAGAATAAAAAGCGTGACGCTAGTTTTAAATCAAAGGGTCAAAATTAACTTTGTCCACGCTTGAAGGCCTACTGGCTGTCGCGGTCGCATCACTGCAATAGCGAGTTCGATAGAGAATGAGAACCACTCACTATACGCACATATTTGTTCAGCAATTTTATATAACACAATCAAATAAATCAAACATGAACAATTTGAATGTCAAGCTACGATATTTCGTCATGATATGCAACTTTCATGCCGCAAAGATATAAAAACAATTCTCTTCAATTATGCGCAAAGCATTATTGTAACGTCAGACCTCACTTTTTGTCATTACAAAATGCTATCTACAATATGTCTAAGAAAGAAGTTATTACACTTATTGCGTTTGTGGTATGTTCCGCAAATTGTTGCGTCGAGACCTGACTCTGGGGTTAGCTGCAAGTTCCCTTTGAACCGCTGCAATATTTGCAGCTGAACGGTCTGTTCTTGGGCGTCCGTTTCATGCTTTGCATCTATTCATCACACTTCCGAAGTTGTGAAAGTTGTTCGCATATAGAGTTATGGTAGGTTTTAGCTGGACTCTTACATTCGGGAAACAAATCCGAAATTGACGCTGCCCTTCCAAAAAGCTTTCTGTTCTTAAGTATACCTCTGCCATAAAATTCCTCTCTTGTGTTGTGAATTGCCTTATCTGACAGCTTGCAAACCTATTTAGAAATACGCCACGCAGTCACAAAATGCACGAAGGCTATTTAAAATTCAAAAATTGCGCCAGGTGAACTCTTTGTAATTGTGTCATTTTTATGCAAATTGTTGGTCAATGACAGGAGCGAAGTTCGAGTACATAACAAGTAAATGGGGATTAAAATCGATTGTATTTCGTTCATACATGTAAAACAATTATCACTTTTCAAAGACAAGCCAAACATGTTTACCAATTACATGTATGCCTAACGCATATGCATGCCTTATTCTTAGCAATCGGACACATCCCATTGAATTACGTGTGGACAAAGTCATTTTTTACCATCGGACGTAAAACTAGCACCATTTTGTTAATTTAGCTTCTTTTGCTTTCATTTCTTCATCACATACTTTTAGAAAGATATACATTTAGAATATGTAACAATATCATGAACAGCTCTTCTACAATTCGAGCAACCACCCTCTGAAATTGGGTAAAGTTGTTTTTGGCCCACAATGTATTGTCCATATAGCTTCCTCAAGTCAATAAAGTAAAACAAAACTTTAAAAAAATTCTCAAAAACAGTTAATTTGTGCAGATATCTGTTATGCTAGTTGGCTTCCTGGCATCATTTCCTTTCTGAAATTATATACTTTTATATACACCAGGCACAAAAAGAAACTTGTCAGTTATATTCATCCTTGCTGTTCAATAACTTGATAATTTTGGAATATTCTGAAATATACATTTTGTTAATTGGACTTTTCTTTCTCATTTGACACCCTGTTCGTGAACATTGAGCAAGAATTGACCAAGATATGCGCCTCAAACTCTCAAACCCCAAAATGAAAAGTTGCAATTTTAGCAATTCAATTGTGCCTGTTACACTGTGTGCTTTATTGATTGGCCCGTGGTGCTTGTGTGTTCCCATTAAAAATCATTGAAAATGCAACTTTTGATTTTGGGGTTTGAGGCCTTGGAGGCGCATATCTTGGTCAATTCTTGTTCGTTTTTCACGAACAGGGTGTCAAATGAGAAAGCAAAGTCCAATTAACAAAATGTATTATTTCAGAATAATCCAAAATTATCAAGTTATTGAACAGCAAGGAAGAATATAACTGACGAGTTTCTTTTTGTGCCTGGTGTACTTCTTTGTAAGCGCTACAAGCTTGTCATAAAGAACAGCGCACCAAAAGTTTTCTATGTTATGTTATGTTATCATTACATTTAGAGATACAATAAAAAAACAAAATCTAAATTACTGACTCAAGGAAGTTACACAGACTATAGTAGTTTTGGGTTGCACCAAAATAACCGTTTTTTCTTTTTCTTAGGGTAAGGTGCACTTCCTCTTGTAGTTGTGAATGATTAAAATCATGAGTGATGTATACTGTGTAAAGCCAAACATTAAGGGCCTCTGCACAGTGTATAATAAACTTAATAGACTTAATAGATTTTAAGGAGGATTTTGTGATCCTCTTTTTATGACATTTATCAATAGATATCCACGACAAAAGCTTATTCCCAAAATTTCAGTTGATTCTGATTTTCCGTTAGCGAATTATGCATGATTATGTGTATTATACTGCTCCATAGGCCACTGTTGTAATTTCGTTTTGGTATACCAGAACGAAATTCAAATTTGACGATATTTTTGCTAAACGAATTAATCTGCAAGAAATTTTTGGTACATAAACATTATGTAGCCAGAGGTTTCCAGTGGTATAAAAATCTCAACTTTTTAGGAGAAAAGTGAGGGGATGAGGCTGTGGATCACGAAATGCCCTTGTAAGTTATACATGTTATAAGTAACCTGCAATATTTTCTACATTTAATGTTGACGCAGTTTATTTTCTACTTTTCCGATTCAGTTTTCTGTACTGCAATATTTTCTACATGTCACCTCAGTTTATTTTCTACTTTCTACACATCCTGATTCAGTTTGCTGTAAGGCAACATTTTCTACATTAAATGTTGACGCACTTTATTTTCTACCTCATAAGTAACCTCCATTCTTTTATTTTGTGTGTACATGTATGTTCCATCACCTGTCACATGGTGGTTTGCAAACAAATTTTAAAATATGATTTTACAAAGTTGATGTTGCTGACTGTTTACTGTCCGAAGTGATATACCTGTACTATAGGAATGTACACGAACTGGTAATGTGGGTGCCTCTTCCCTGGCATTGGAAACTTGGTCTGTTCATGCACCATCTGTAAGTATGTCCATATGCTTTCTGCCGAGCCACAGCTAGAAATAAATAGGCAACACTGTACGCTGCAGAACCCATACAGGTTTGTGACACAAGGTACCTCCATTCAATGTGTGTTTGTAGTTAAGAGGTTTTAAAGTAACATCGAGCCATTGTTTTAGAATTTTGATGTATCTTTAATCAGTTTGAGAGTCTTTAGTTTAATGTAATATTAATGGAAAATCTTAGCATTATTTTTTTTAAACAATGTTACATTTTGCTATAATATCTATCATCAGTCGATAATAATATGTCAATTAAAGTCACTGTGGTAATTATAATAGATGGCCGTCTAATTTAAATGGCTATATAATGATTATTAGTGCTATCTTCAGTAGATAGCAATTTTAATTTAGATGTCAGTAAGGGATGAAATCAAAACTCGACCGGCGATTGACAGCCGGTTCCACCCGATTCCGTCCGATTTTTATTGTTCTGAACAATGAAAACCGGCCGGACTGGGCAGAACCAGCGGTCAACTGCCGGTTGAATTTGGATTTCATCACTAAATGTTTCTATCAGCAATATTTCAAGTAGATAGCAATTTCTGATTAAAGGTAGCCCCTTCCCATTTTACCCCATCAAAATGCAGATTTTGGTATCAGATGAAAGCTCATATTTTCTCATCACCCCAGACTCAAAACTTGGAATAAAAATGTTTGGTTAATGGAGCTCAAACAATGTGAGACAGAACGCACCAAGCGTTACAATCAGTTTGATATTGATTAAATGACTTCTATGTCCTATCAAATATATTAGAATTTCTAGTTTAAAAGTTAACAAAACATTAATTTCAGTTATTTCTACTTCTTCCTATAAATGTGCTGTACATCAATTTTGAGTATTATTCACAGAATTAAAACCAGAGAACCAGGACTCGACCGCCATCTTGATACAGGCATGGAGCAAAAATTGGGGGTATTCGGTTTCCCTCGGAATGCACTCGAGGCATTCGTTGTCATGCAAGCGACATGGATGATGGGCGCATTTGAGAGACGCACTTGATGCGACCTGCACGCGAAAGTACCAGGACGCTTCAGATGAGACGCAGAATTGTTTTCGTTCGTCTCCAAGACCGTCGGCAAGGACCCGAATACCCCAATTTTCTCCCCATAGCTGACAGCGCGATTGTACGTGGCGGTATAGGGAGTCCCGGTTCTCCTTCTCTAATTCTGTGGTATTATTGCACATGTTTCACATGCATAGTGTACCTATGCACGATTCTGGAACCTAGGATTGATTACAGGTATCAGCATCTGGATGGTCCCCCTTCTATTTTCGAAAAGTTCTGACACTTAACATGCACAGGGATGGCTCTTCCTGTACATGGGTCCAACTGCTTTATGTGAATTCCGAACCACGAGGCGTTGGACACACACACACACACTTCATTTATTTGCATGTGCTAAGCAGTGTATAGGGGTAGGAAGAAATTCTACAATTTTATTCTGCAAAGAAACTGAACAGTTGTAGGATTCCCGCAACCATAGGAACATTTTGAGAAAAGAAATTTTTCACCCAAGGCAAGGCCAATGCTCAAACTCTCGTAGATCATATTCTCCCGGCCAACAGAGCAATGCCGTAACCGCTCGGCCAACTCGGCATTCAACAAGACACAAGTATTACTGCTATCTTCAGTAGATAGTACTTCTAGCATAATGATTAGTAGAACATAAGTTTGTTTTATATTGCTATCTTCAGTAGATAGCAACATGCTATCTTCAGTAAATAGCAATATGTCATCTTCAGTAGATAGCAATATACTATCTTCAGTAGATAGCAATATGCTATCTTCAGTAGATAGCAATATGCTATCTTCAGTAGATAGCAACATGCTATCTTCAGTAGATAACAATAAACCCTGACAAATGTTAATTAAATACCTATGAATGCAACTTTTGGCAGAAATGCTAGGACCAACTTTAATTTTTCAGTATACTTAACAGCCTTGATCCTCCTACTTTAAAAGAACACACCCACAACTTAAAATCACGCTTTCCAATGGTGCGAGTATTGTACTATCATGCATTGAACCTTGCTATATATATACTTCATAGCATGGTCATTGTTTATGGACCATCAATAAAGCTAACATAAAAAAAAAAAAAGGAAGGTTTTATTTCAAACTCTAATGGTGACCCGCAGGTCAAATTGCTAGAATTGTACAGTAAACACAACTAAACAGACACAATGCAATTTGCAGGCAGCAGCTTAATCAGCGCCAATATTGCAACATTGAAACAAACAACTATACAAACATCCAATCCAACCCAACCCAATCCCCCCAGTAGGCAATGAGGATAAAGTGCCTTGCCCAAGGACACAACACGTTGGCACGAAAGCGGGCTCGAACTCACAACCTATGTATTATGAGTCGGGCGCCTTATCCACTCGGCCACACATGCTCCCACATGCATATAGAGGTTATTTCTGTGACGTTCACATGTCCGCATCTTGTAGATTAAGGCCATATTTGGGTGCTTTTAGTATTTGATCCTTGATGCGCAAATGCAAAAAACTGAAAATTGATTTGTACCCAAAAGCTGGCAAAAGGAGGAATACTAGTAACCTCTATTGCAACTCGAACCTCAGTTACAGTTATAATGTGGGATTTTCTCACAGCGACATCATAAATTTTTCTCAAGTTTCTACTTTTTGCACGATTGTAAAACCCAATGGTGTACTAATACCCTGTGCACGACTAAACCTAAAATGGTTAAATTACAGTAAAAAAAAACCTGGAATCCCAGTTTTATTCACCAACGCATTGATACACACAGTGAACGATATAGACCTTTTTCCATGATGTCACGATTTATCAAATATTAGAGAGAACCAAGAGACAGCCTGTAATACAGAGTGTATCAAAATGATTGGTACCGACAACTTTTCATTTTTGCAGATTTTTTTTACTATGTTTTGTACCAGTTTGGGGTTAATTGTTTACATATTTGAAATGATAGTAGTTTTATCTTCTCTAAGAATTTTAGATCTTAAAGATAGCACATTCGGTTCAGAAGTTACATGATTATTAAGGAAAGTAGGTGTTTTACACTTTTCATCGTAACGCTGGATCCGTAGCGCACCATTTTCAAGCTGTTGCGCTCTATTTTATTACAAATACCTGTCGAAAATGATATTTATGTTGAAGATCTTGGAAATATTTTATTTTTTCCTTGCCTATTTCTTCATTCAAGATGTGTTCTAATCAATATTAATTGGTTGAGAGTAATGTCAAAGCCGTAATACCTTATTGACTTGAATTAAGAGCATGTATGCAATATACATTTCAAGCAGTGAACATATTGATCTTGTTGTGTATAAGTAAAACCATGATTACGCCGATCTTCGTTTAATTGACAATATCTCCCAGATGCATCAACCTTTCATCTTCAGATTATTAGATCAATAAGTTAACATATGCCCCTTTCTATTTATAGTACAAAAACAATATTAGTTAGCAATCTTATATTTTTGATATATTTTTGAAAATGTCACATGTCTCGGTACCAATCATTTTGATACACCCTGTATCCTAGCATGTCCCTTTAAAAAATATTTTAATCGCAAAAAGAATAGGTTAGAAATCTTTGAACAAGTTCATTAGGGTTATTAATTTTAACTGTGGATTTTGTTAATTTTGAACAATTCCAAGTAAAAAAAAAGAAGGCGTTTTACTCACATTTAAGCGATGTTTCACCACTACACAAGTGGTTGAGTAAAAAAGAAGGTGTTTTACTCACATTTTAGTGATGTTTCACCACTACACGAGTGGTTGAGTAAAACATCTTCACTTTTACTTGTAATTGTAACATGATCAAGGGGAATGAGTCACATGTCGACCCTGGTCGCAAATGAGTTTTACTTATGTTTCTAAAGAGGACATTTTAGAGTTTCCAGAAACTGAAAATCCCTTGTTGATACGACATTTTTTTTGTGAAGTTACGTCAATTTATCAATCGCTGAAAACAATATAAAATAAAGGAATTTTAACACTTTCTTTACCAATATCTCAAAATCAATATTAGCGACATCCGACTCATTTCCCATGATCGTGTCACACATTGTTCAAAATGAACAAAATCCACAGTAGGATAAAATATTCCTTGTGTTGTATATACTGTATAAGTGGTAATTTTCGCGTACAGATATTTTCGCGATTTGGAGTGAGAGACACATTTTCACGAATGTTATTTTCGCGATTGGCTAGTCCTTCCCTATACGTCTACTACATTATTGCATATATTCGCAAGGTGTTATTTTCGTGATTGGAGCTCTAATCGCGAAATTCGCGAAAATAAAACCCTCGCGAAAATTACCACGTATACAGTACTACATCCTGTATTATCAAATGCATTAGCCGTAATCACGCTAATATTCTAACAAGTCTTTACGTTATTTGCCAACAAGTATTGTTAACAGCATCTTCAAGTGCAATAGAGTAAACACTGGTCTTCCTCATATCAAGGCCACCATTAAGGCAGGTTGGAGTGGAGTAGGACCTAGCAGTGTTTGAACTCAAATATTGAGACAAATAAAGCTGACACACAAGAGGAATGGTATAAAGGAAATCCCAAAGCATGATATAAGGGGGGGGGGGGTCATTTTCACCCTATATGCTTGACTTTGGAAGTAGAAAATGTCAAAAACTTTCGTTTTGATATATTATTGGCCTTAACTCAAGAACCGCAATAACCTATGGAAATATGAATGTGATAATTAGCATCCTTGACTCATTTTCTATAGATGAGTTGACTTCTGACGTCATTGCCTGACAGTATGTGCGTGCATCATCACAATTCCCATTGTTCCTTGCCTGGCAGTATGCGTGCATCATATTTTGTTCAGGGCCTGTGCTTTTAAAAACTTTTAAAACTCCAGCCACATCATAATACGGCTATTGAACAGTGCAGTGGTTGTATGCAGTTCACTCAAGCACATCGATATACCAGTCCCTTGCCTTTGTTGATAAACATTGAGGTCAACTCAGCTATAAGATCTATGTATTAAGTATTTCTAGTAAAATGGTAAAAACTTGCAAAATATGGCTCCTGCATCCCATTCGCCTTAATACAATACCTTTCTTCAATAAACAACAAAATATAAACACACGGAAGCAGAATTTACTACTATACTGAAGTGATAATTTCCATAGGTCATTTATATTCACACTTACAGGAGCCCTCCAAATCAGAGTGAGATGACAACAAGAAAACCCAAACAGATGAATAAATAATTCAAACTATTGAAAAGTTAGTTTCAAAGTCCTTAACTGGAGCCTTCACAAGTGAAATATTTAAACTCCGCACAGGTGAAAATAAATCGCACGGAAATAATTGAATCAAGTGTATTATAATATCAGACAAGAAAAAACAACTTCCTAAATGTCAACTATTTTCATGAGTAGTTATTGAACATTTGCAGAAACAACAGCCAATACTTGAAACTATTATTAATACATTGACAATCACTTTTATATTAAAATAATTTACATTAAAACCCTGGACAGGCAAAATGTCATGAATAGAAAATAGTCTTTGCCTTCTTGTTTAGAATTCTGCACATCCAGGGGTGTGAAGAGGGTATAGCTTGAAGCAATTAGATTAGTAAACTACATGTAATGGTGCATAAATTAGGCTATTCCATTTAAAATCCACACTACCCCTGTGGAAGATTTAGCTAACATCTTCCACAGAGGGAGTATGAATTTTGAATAGAATAGACAATTGGGTAACTCCCATTTGAAAAACTCACTCCAGTTGTGGAAAATATAGGTAAAGCCATAATACAGGGGAAGTAAGGGTTTCAAAATGATTAACCCTGACCAATTACATTTGAAAAACATACTCCCCCTGTGGTGGAAGATATTTCCAAAATTTTCCACAGGGGGAGTGTGGTTATCAACTGGAATAGCCCATAGTGTCCCTGCCAGAAGGGCGGTTCTTGAACCACAAGGCCTGATTTTAATATATTCAGTTTATATATCATGTTATTGGAAGAAGCTAATAAAAAATCCTTCCGTAATGCAGATATCGACTGCTCAGTGCCAAAAGTGGGTAAGTGCAATAGCTGCCCTGTGAACATTTGGCAAATTACACATATATATTGTACTCATCTACACATGGCAGCTATTGCACTTACCCACTTCTAGCACCGAGCAGTCGATATGCGTAGTGACTGTCACATAAATTTCACACTGTAATAGTGTGTGTGGGTGCTGTAACAGGATAGAGTAACACAGGGAAACTCCACCTAAACACCCCCCGGAGCGGTACAGCTATAGTGTGTGTTGTCTCAAGTTAAGAGTAGTGCCATGTTGGATTTCGTAGTGGCAGATTCGAATCAGGGTGTTTATGCGGTCGTGACGCATAAATCACCCTTCAATGTGTGTATATGCGTTCCGCGGGATTTAACATGCACAATTCGAACCTGATACTGTAAAATCTAAAATGAAAGGCGTTATTCTCCACATGAGACGAAACAGACTTGTCCTTTTCCCAAAACAATACAATATATAAAAAAAAGTTACCAAAATTTAAATTGTTTCCGGTTTTAGCAGACAACTGTATATTTGATGAGGAATCAGATACTTGGGTCTCATTCATATTCACTAACTGTAATCAGCAAGTAATATGGTTTACTTATATTCAATTTCCATAACAACGGCAAGGCACTGCTGTAGTTAAACAATAAAAATATGTATCATAAAATATATTCCATACAATAATTTCTATTTTTTATAGTAAATGTATGGCATAGATAACACAAATATGGTCATTGTCATGGATGATCAATTTTGAGATTTAAATTAAATTAAAAATATATATATATATTACAATGATTTTTTATGAAGAATCACTAATATTTTTAGTGTGACTACATGCAGAACAATCATGATTAGAAATTAAACAACATGGTTATTCTGATAAGGCAGCATGTTGCCTGTGCAGGCAACATGGTATCCCACAATGCAATGCTATAATTGAAATGAGCATCCTTTAATAGGCCGTTATTTCTTAGTTTAGAGTAAAGAAGTAGGTAAAATATGTAACATCTAACCTTAGATTATTAATACACAGATTGGAATTTTCCATGCCTGTGCTCTCTAAGCGTACTTGAATTCAGCTGACGCCGGTACAGCGTACAGACCTGGCGACATCGCTTATCTTTACGCTACAAGTTTCTTTTAGGTACGTCACAAGAGTGCGCTATTTTTGAGTTTGCTCACGCGGTACCTGACTTAGCGTCGATCCCCTGAGGCAACATGCCATGTTTCCATGCCATTATCAGATAATGAACAAACAGTGGTATTTTGTCATCAATTTTAATTAATTTTCAAAAAAATGTTGGAAACTGTTTTGTTATTTAGATTATTTTTCTCCTGCCCGGTGAAAAATTGTCAAATTATATGAAGCTCATGTGTGTGAAAGTATAAGTAAAATTTCCCCCAATATTTTATAAAATCACCATGAACAATTTAGGGCTTAGTCTGCCAAATTCGGAAGAGTTACCAAAGTCCATGTTGCCTGCGCAGGCAACATGCTCCTGGCCTGGCACTATTCCTCACAAAACTGTAAGAAATTGTTTTGTTATTTAGATTATTTTCCTCCCGCCCAGTGAAAAATTGTCAAATTATATGAAGCTCATGTGTGTGAAAGTAAAATTGCCCCCAATATTTTATAAAATCACCATGAACAATTTAGGGCTTAGTCTGCCAAATTCTGAAGAGTTACCAAAGTCCATGTTGCCTGCGCAGGCAACATTCTGCCTGGCCTGGCAATATGCCTCAGCAGGCAGTCAGACCGGACTATGAACAGAAGGGATACGAAAAGAGAACTGTGAATCAGATTCTTTTCTGTTACAAAAAGAAAATACTTTCTTTTCTCTTTAAACTCTTGGGTGAATCTATTTTCGGGAAGATTTTACTTTTTGACAGATGAGCCGATCATTTTTTTTAATCAGTGGAAGAGTACGGCTTAAACAGTGATTTGCAGTTATGCATATTGTATGCATGATAAATATACTCTTGCACAAAATACACAAACTTGATACAGAAACAGGTTATTATAATTATATAGTGAGTATTTAATATTTTTGAAAGTTGCTTATATTCTCTGCATGTATTTCTGTTATTTTTTATGTACATGTAATGAAATGGAGGTTTCTTTGGAGCTGACGCTGTACCGGTAAAAGAGGGTTTTTTGGAGCTGCGAACAAGTAAAAGAAAGGGAGTCTTTTGGAGCTGCGAACAGTCAAAATAAAGTGTTTTTCTTGCCAGGCGGCGAGTGGCATGATGGTCGGAGAGAGCTGGCAAAACTGCTCGGCCGTATGGCATTTTCCATATACTCGGTTAATTTTGTGGGGTTCATTATCGAACCCCAACGGTTTTAGCTTGTATTTATGTTATTTATTAACATAGGCCTATGTGTTTGTGATATTTCAAGCGTTTTAAAATTTCAAAATAAGGCCAAGGAAAGTCGATTTTGAGTTTCCCGTCACCCGCCCTCACTTCATTTTCTGACCCTCACTTGAATTCATTATTGTGATTTTACAAAAAATACTGATAAAAACTGGTTTTATTTGCACAAAAAAATTATGAATATCCCTTTATTTTTTGTGTCAAAATCAAAATCAAAACATGTATTTTGCTGTCAACCTTGCAGACTCTTTTTAATATACTTTTGAATCTCATTTGGGCTAAACATCCATCTTCAAGTGAGTGAGCGGCAAGTAACAACACATTTTACATGTGTGTTGGTCATATAATGAAAGGCAGATAAATAATGAATAATGAATAATGAAAAAGTTACCTCACTTGTTTTCAGAAATAATGTGACGGGAAACTCAAAATTGACTGTTAGGGGCCTAATCCCATTCAATTACACGGTTGACGATGGAAATTTACTGAATTTAGAGAATGCACTGCGCATACCACCTGTTTCTTGCGAAAATTTTCCAAAAATTTGTATTATCATTTTGGGTCTGATTTTCATCAAATTTGGTTTAAAGTCAGTTAGATTTTTGGAGTTTCGGCTTCACATCCCCACCCAAACCAAAGTTGAGACCCTCCCACCGGACTTTCGGGTCAGTTTCCAGAATGCCAGCTACACCTAAACCAAAATCAAGCCTTGGTGAGAAATATTTGAAAATTTCAATCTCTGAACGCAAGAACACTACATCAAAAAAAAATTCTTCCTATCTTTTTACCGCAATATATCCCTGCCTGCCAGCCTACTCATCACCTGCATACATCATTTTCACATTGAGCCTATGTATTCAACCCTCTATACACTAATTCAGTTAATCATAGAAGGAATTGCTCCATACACTGGAGGACATTACAGTATTAAATAGTTCCTCTGAGGTCTCTAAACTTAACTTGTGGGTTTTCCTTGCCTGATTGAAACTTTCCTGTAACCAACTTAAGGGGCTTAACACTTGTCAGTACCCACAATTCCTTGGGGACTAATTACAGTTCCTTATCAATTAAACCTTATGATACACTCTTCCACAAAGGTTAAGGACATCTTGTTCACCTTAACTATCTCACTTGTATTTACAAAGTTCTTTAGCCTATATAGCTGTTAATTGCTATTGTTGACATCTTGGGTATGATGTTAGTATCCCAAACACGACTTTCTAATTATAACAGGTGTACAGTTTGGATACAGGTCGATAGTCGGATTTCTCGGAAGGATTGTTAGTCCGAAAATCCAATAACAGAGACAAACCCTAACACTATAATCTATATCCTAACCCTAAACCTAAACTTCACCTAACCCTAACTTATGCCCTAATCCTAGCCCTGAACATAACCCTAACCCTAACCCAATACCTAACCATAACTCTAATCCTAACACATACCCTATAAACATGATACTGCCGAATCCAACATGCAAGGCGTTATTCTCCACATGATAGTTCATTTTCCAAAAACAATATATATATATAAAAAGTTACCAAAATTTTAATTGTTTCCGGTTTTAGCAGACATCTGTATATTTGATGAGCAATCAGATACTTGGGTCTCAATCATATTCACTAACTGTATACAATCAGCAAGTAATATGGTTTACTCATATTCAATTTCCATAACAACGGCAAGGCACTGCTGTAGTTAAACAATAAACATAGGTATCATAAAATATATTCGGACTAATGGGCCATTCCCGTACAATCCAACCTCACTATGCATTGGTTCACCTCAAGTTCGGTAGTGACATAGGTGCGTATTTTGCTGGTAACAGTATCAAATGGTGTGCGTCAAGTTAATTGCACAGAGCTTGCAGCACAACCGGTAAAAAGCATTGACATCACTACTCTTTACCAGATGACCCCCTTTTTCAAAATTCTATACCAAATGACCCCTTTTTTTCAACATTTTATACCCAATGACCCCATTTTTAATTTTGCTATACCCAATGACCGCCCTTTTTAAAACAACATTTCATACCGATAGCGGATAGCCCTTATTTCCTAATGTCATGTCGGGTAGGCACATACCCGTCACTTCCAAAGTTTATTGCCCCACAAGATATCAACATCAAACATTATTCTATCCAACAAATCTAGAAGACTAGGTCGAGAAGAGAAAAGTGTTGACTTAAGGGACATTCAGAGATTTTTCTTCACAAATTGTATTTTACCCGGTATTTTACAGAGACCCTACATACACAAAATTTAGAGAAGGAGAAATCATGTTGGCTTGTCCAGTGGCGTGCGCAAAGGGGGGGGGCAGGGGGCCATGGCCCCCACTTTTGTTCGTCACAGGGGATTCGGGGGGAAAAAGTTAAAAACATCCAAATTTGCTCCTAATCAGACTCCATTCAGGGGAACTGAACAACCTGGGCCCCCCACTGGGCTTGTCACATGGATCACATTGTCATTTAGTGCATTCACAGACCCCCCCAGCTGGGATCACAATTGCAATTATACCTTTTATTGGGGTTGGGGCACATCAGAAAGAGTTTGACACAACACTGTGTTAACATAAAAGAGGGCCAAACCCCGTCACAGACCAACATACCTTCCCGGTTTGAGTTGTGTGTACGATCTCACAATTTTCTGTTCTATCAAAATAAGCATGTCATTTATTGGAACCCTCATTTGGTATTTCATGTTAAATAGGCATGTACCCCACAGGGACATAGCCAGGATTTTTTTTTTGGGGGGGTGCTGATTTTGAAAAGTGGACCTGTTTCCCCCAACGGTGGACCATTTCCCCAAATTATGGACTTTTTGATCAAGAAAGCATTAAGAACCTAATATATTCGCTCGCTATGTTCGGGCAAATTTCAACTTTTTTTGACATAAAAGCATAGAAACCTATATTTTTTCACTTGCTATGCTTGAAAAGTGGACCTTTTGGGCTTTTGGTGACGGGGGTGGCCCCACCCTCTCGCTACAGTACAATTACACTATAGGGTGCAACTTGCTAGACATGAGTCCAGTCCTCGTTTACGGAGTTTAGGGTTAGGGTTTAGGGTTGGGATAGGGCAGTCTTGTAATAAGTACAGTTGCACCCTATTCGGCAATCGCTCCCTCGCTACACCCCTGGTACTAAAAAATGAATTCGAAATGTAGAAATGTGCCTTTAATTACCGTACACTATGTCAGTATAGCATGGAACGTCAAATGCACACAACACAACCCAGCACAGTACTGAACTTAGCCTGTGTAGATATGACTGTGATAGGGATCTGAAGTATCCCTCGAGACAGCATACACTGACTGAAGTTAGGTAAGATAGCACTACGATACTTTTATCTTGATTAAAAGCTTGCCTCCCTGATTGATTTAGTTAGTCAGTGAGACTAAGGGATTGGTAAATGGATTAAGGTATTCATGCTTGTAAATAGGTCAAAATCACCATGTGAATCATAGATGAATTTAGATTAACGAGTCAACATTAATTAACATCTGACCGCAGGGGCACTTAATGTTAAACGGTACCTATTACAAAAAAAAAAAGGAAAAAAGGTTGATACAGAGACATTAAGAGCTAAAGCTATGATATATTTGATTTTGTGATTCTTAGTTGTGAAAAAAGCTACGCATGATTTTGTTTTGTTTTTTGTAATACCACTTTGCTGGAATGAAATGCAATCAGCGAAAAACTAACATTTTGAGGAAAATAATATTCTTTGTGGATATTGCACATTATTGCTTTAAGTAATGCTTGGTCCTTAAAAATGTGTGATACAACAAGCAAAAAAAAAGCAAAATTTCTTGTTCTATACAAAAGAAAGGTCTTTTCCACAGTCATAAATGCAATGAAGTTGATGTGCAAATTAAATGTATTACTGTGTTTGGTAGCCCATGGAAACAAACAAGTTAAAAAAAAAAAAAAGTGTTACAAGGTTAACTTTTTAACTTACACATTTGTAATTATCCTAAATTCCTAAAGATTAATTTTGCCAGCAGCAACATTGACACGTAGATAATGGCAGCTAACCATCCAGGCACGTCCCCCACAAAAATGAAGAAAAAGTTAACCTGGCAACAACTATTTCGCATGTTGTTCACCAGTTTGTATATAACAAAGCATTTCTTCTTGCATAATTATATTGTGAATGCAAAACTTTATGTATTCATAAAGAAATACCAAAGCTGCCTTCTGATATGCTTTACTTTGAATCAAAACACAAAAACAACTAAAAAGTATTAGGCAAACTTTCTTGCTCACTGCATATTGAAAAATTGCAAGGTTAGAAATTTGTGTTCCAAAAATCTGGCATGTGATATTTACTCCCTAGGGTACAAAATACATTTCACATCCCCTATGAGAAAATATGGCCAGGGCCGGATTTACCTTTGGGGGGGCTGGGCCATGCCAAAATTCGGAGGCCCCAAACTCTTCATTAGGAAGGCATGTGCACTTAAGTGGCCAAGTTTTGGTTTAGGTATAAGATCGACGGTGTCGGCGGGTGCATTTAAGAAGGGAGACCTGCATAGTTTTTACTAGGACATTTGCACACAAAAAATTTTTCAGACTATTGTTTTTAGACTGCATCAGCTTCAGACTATTTTAGCCCAAAATGAAGGTGGCCCATTCCATGTCAACTCCAGGGATGTGCACCGCAGCACCTCTTCAATTTTCTTCTTTTTCTGTGTGGTGGTAGATATTGATGAGAAAGTAAAATCCCGAAAATTTGAGATTCATACTCCATTTCGTTTTCCGTGGTATCAATTTGAAATTTAGAGGTCAGCGTAAAAATGTGTACATGCTAGAGCGATGTTGGAGGTCCATAAATGTATAAAGGAACCATTTACAACTTTGAAAAGTATGTATCCTGTACTTATTTGTGTAGAAATTCCCAAATCAATATCATCAGAAATGTTGTAGGACATATCTTCAACATACCTGAAGTTGATATGGGCCCTCAAAATGTCTGACATTGGACCAACTTCAGGGGGTCAAAACTACAAAAATGTACAATTGGGGTTTTGTATGGGTCCATTTTTTTGCTCAGCTAAAAGTATTTGGTAGGCTTAATATTGATAAGAGTAATGTCCTACCAAATATTTTGAGCTGGGAGAAAAATGGACAAACAAATTATTTTTACTTTTGGAGTTTTGACCCCCCCCAAAGTTGGTCCTGGATGACAGTTGCATTTTGAGGGCCCCATATCTTTTAAAGTAAAGGAGTTACAAGTTTCTGATGCCAGATTTGAATTTTGGGACACAAATAAGTACCATCAGAATACATTTTTCAAAGTTGTAAATGGTTCACTTTATACATTTATGGACCTCCAAAACGTTGTTCGCTAGTACCTTTAACATTTTTTACGCTGACCCCCTAAATTTCAAATTGATGCCACGGAAAATTAAATGGAGTATGAAGCTCAAATTTTCGAATTTTACTTTTCATCAATATCTACCACCACACAGAAAAAGAAAAAAATTGAAGAGGTGCTGCGGTGCACATCCCTGGAGTTGACATGGAATGGGTCAGGTGAATTTTTCTATATAAGGGGCTAGTAGGCCTACATGCACAAGAAGCGTGCAATATTTTGCAATTTTACCATATTCTGGCCCATAATTTACATGGAAATTTTGGGGCCCTGGCCCATCTGGCCCAATGGTAAATCTGACCCTGAATATGGTTAGCAAAGTATTAAGATCAGACAAGTTTAGAGTACAATAATTGCTTTTGCAATTATTGCTTGTGATGCAGAGTACGTAGAACGATACATGTAGATCACCACAAAAAATATTGTACAAAAGGCAGCTCTTCCGTCTTTCCGCAGATATTTATCAAAACTAGTACTACATGTACAATGCCAAGACAATTTGGCCTTGGTTCAGTTCAATGTCTGATGTGTACAATGCAGCCATAGATTTGCATGAAATAGTTCTATGAAATTTAGATAAAATACCGTAACCTGGGACAAAAAACATAAGGTTAAGGAAACTAAAATATATGTTATCAAATTCCAGGTTCAAAATCTTTGTGTAAAACCACCGAATTGGGCTATTCCAGCTAAAATCCATACACTCCCTATGGAAAACAGGTTACCTGAATGGGTGGCTCTATTTGAAATTTACACCCCCTCCTACAGTGTGGGCGATTAAGATCATGTCTTCCATAGGGGTGTATTTCAACTGAATAACCCATTACTGCCATTCTAAGATGTCATGCAATATATGATTCAACTGATTTGTAATTTATTCTTTTACATTTTCCTACTTTCTACTGCAAATGGCAAGGGTGTGGGTCACAGTTTTGGTGAACTATTCCATAAATATTGATCCTTTCTTTTCCCTATGGTAACCACTAAGGCAGTTGAGATTGGATTAGGCACTTCCTTTCTCTTGACCCAAAGGCTGACATTAAAATTGTTAACTTGATTGTTGGAGTGGCCTTCTTTTCCTTGTTCGTTGTCTTCAAATCTGTTTCTCACTTCTCTTTCCATACAAGCCAGCATGCTTAAATTTAGTCTGGCTTGAGCATTTTGTTTGAGCCTGGTCCCATCAGGGCCCAAGCGTGTCTCCACATGAAGCGTCCGTTTAAACAAACAAACAAATCTAGTTTTCTTTCTTATACATAAAATACACCAATATGTTACTGTAGAACATGAAATGTTCACGCAAATGAAAATTTCACAAATTTCAAGAATGACATGGAATCACTAACATTTCATGCTGACAATTATTTCTTTTCCCATTAGGCCTCACAAGTAAATGTATCAATTTCTCAAAAATTACATGCCATAAAATGGTGGTTCTATTGAAATCACAAAAAAATGTTGTGGCATGAAACGATGTGTTTTAGTATAATTGTTTCAAATATATCTCTTCAATCATATGTTTATTTTCTTTTGCTACAATCCAAACCTGTACACAAAATCAGATATTTTCATGTAAATTAGGCAATTTTCTTAATGGGCCTTTTTGATTCTAATACAAGGAGTTCAGGTGACACCATTTTAACATTTCATGAATTAAGGTAGCACTACTTTCGGGCTGTTGCTATTAGTATACTGTAAAACACTTAAATTTTGTGAGGTATTTAATTTCACGAATTTCACTAAATTAAATCCCTGCAAAATATATAATTTTACATTGAAACTAACAGCAAATCTTCTAGATTCGCAAATTTAAAACCCTCAAAAAATCCTGCTTTTTCTCAATTCGCGAAATGAAGTACCTGCGAAGTGTTTTACAGTACTATCCAGAGAGGTTGCACGCTACGCTCTCGGTTGAACGCTATGCATTCAATTGCTCGCGATACGCGCTTGCTAAGTCTGTGAGGGCCACAAATTGCGGCTAGAATTAAGGCACATGTATCTGAAATGGCATCAACAATGGTTAGCAGGTTCATAGTAAAAACGATTTTGACTACAAGTGCCGCTACAGACTCCGTGTATTTGACATAGAATATTTGATGTAACATATCTACGTTATTTAATCAAGTCCCATTCTATTTCCAGTAATGCTGAAGTTCTAACGAATGTTTGATGACGTAAAATCGATAATATGTTGTGTATATAAATATCTGGTAGAAATATATTATTAATTTTAAACAAACATTCATAAGAACTTAAACATTACTGGAAATAGAATGGGACTAGATTAAATAACGTAGATATGTTACATCAAATATTTTACGCTGAATAAAAAGTCTGTACGGTCACTTAAAGAGGAAGGGTTTTTTATCCATATTTTAACACACTTTGGGCTAAATTTAAAATTGATATTAAGGTTTGTTTTTGATGGATCACCGAAAAAAATCATTGGTTAAAAACGTCAGTCATTCATTACACTACAATTATACTCAAAGATGTCTTTGATTTCTAGTTTAAATATAGTTTTTTTATTATGATAACGTGAATTCTCTGGCCCTCTGTATAACTATATAACTGTAGGGAGCGCGCGCTGCCACAGCGGTAGTCCCCTTGCTTTACACCACTGAGGCTCAAGCCCCGGCCGTGGCCAAGGACTGTATGTGCATTTGGTTTATCCCGATTCCATGCTCACTCGCAGGTTTTCTCCGGGATCTCCGGTTTCCTCCTGCTTTCAAAAAATTGGTGATTAGTTGTTTGGCTATCAAAACTTCCTTCACCCAATGGAATTTGGGGAGCTGCACAGATAATTGGTGGATGCTACAATCTAAGTGCGGATAGGTTTGTACTGCAACAGGCCATGACCTAGTTGATGCGATCTGATTGTGATGATTCACCATGGCAGCAAAATTACAGTGCTTTAAGTCCTATAAGATCTGGAAAAAGGTGCTATTCAAATCCAAGATTTATTATTTATATAATTTATTATACAACACAAAGGAAGATAGTAACCTTAAATAAGGACTGAGGATGAACTTGGTGAAATGGAAATGCCCAAACCACCTAATCAGGCTGATTTGGCAGATTCAAAAGTAGGTATGGGTGCAGTGCACTGTGCCAGAGAGTCACACCTATGAGATTATATTTAGAATGAACATGTTCAAGTGAGCCATTAGGCATCATAATTGACAGAAATTTTGAAAACCCGTTTTCTTACCACATTTATCTTTCTATTCTATTCTATTCTATTCTATTCTATTCTATTCTATTCTATTCTATTCTATTAACAAGCATTTATAAGCGATCTACAAAGAACACAGCGCTTTACAATGAGTAATAAATATATACTACAGGACATACTTTAGCATCACCTTTGTATTTTAACCAATGATAACTTTCGACTGGTGTGAAACATGTTCTGAAGAAATTGGCTCATTTCTGTAAAGGTCTTTGGTAACTTCATTCAGTATAATATGCATTAAAATAATACATTATACCCAGATATCATTTGAATTCCTTAGAATCTTAATGCTCTGCGTGCTAGCCATAAGCTTCAACGTCCAAGTTTTGAGATATTTTGTCGAAATATCAAGAGCTATCTTAAGAACCACTGAACCAATACTATGCTTGTTTGTACTCATTTTAATGCATTTTTCATGCTGATTCCAAATGTGGAATTCTGAAATTTTTGAATTTTGAATTTTTTTTTTTGGATACTTGTCGCCTGCAGTCGACACCCGCGTGGAAAGAGTTAACATTTTAAACATCAATGTGTTTCTTTTCTCAATGCTCCTGTAATTATTTTGAGGGAAATTAATGTAGAAATAAATAATCCAAAAACTGATCTTCACTATAGAATCATATTAAAGGGGCATTTTGTGATCCATAGCCTCATCCCCCACATTTTTCAAAAAAAGTAGAGATTTTTATACCACCGGAATTAAACCTCTAGCTACATAATATTTGCATGTAAAAAATATCTTGCAGATTCATTCACTTAGCAAAAATATCTTCAAATTTGTATAAGTTCTGTTTTCTTTTAACGAGCAACATGATAGCACAGTGGCCTATAGAACAAGTAATATTATACATAATCATGCAAACTTGCAAATAATAATTCTGAATCAACTGGGTATAAACTTTTTGTGGATATACCATAAAAAAAGGATGCTGGAGTCACAAAATACTCCTTTAAGTGGAGATTTTTGATTTGAATGATTATATTTAAAACGTGTCTTCATTTCAAACATTTGTTTGCAAACTCTCATGTTTTATGTGCATATTTCACTGCTATAAGTATCTATTCTAGTTCTTCAACATAAGGGGATGGCAAATGATGATGGATACTGGTTGCTCTGAAAATGTCAAAAAATATGGATGGCATTGTCAAAACTGTTCATTATGCTTAACACCAAAATATTCAACAACATTAATTTCAAATCTTTTGTAACAGATTGCGAAGTTGTAGAATGTCAAAGACAATGAAATATTGATTGTGGCTTTTATCCTAAAGGAAATGTGACAATGAAAAGAAAATGTTCATTTTGATTTCAGAAGTGAAGGATAAAGCTCAAAGTTGAATAATCAAACAAACATATCTTATGAATCACATTAGTTCGGAATAGTAAGTCATTCATGACAATTATGTTTTTGGAGATGCTGCTCACGGTTGTTTGATGGGATCATTTATTAGTTTTTCAAACAAAACATCATGTACAACCAAATCTTAGGCCTGAACAGCTAAATGTGATATCATGCTAATGTATACAGACGCTTTTCTTCTTCTTCTTCCTTATAAGTGCCTCCCTCATATGTATGAGTATTGTTGCACTGCGTACAGACAAGCTGTACTTATTTTTTACTCTGGAACCTAGAGTAGATGAGTGTATTTTGAAGTACAGTCAACATGACCGGGATGATCCCCTGCTCTTTTCGAATAGCCTGGGACGTTCTTTAACGTGCACACTACATTAATGTGAGAAAATATGCATGTACACGGGACCGACAGCTTAAAGTGCCCTCCGAAGCACTAAGCAAGTAGAGTGAAGTGTTTTGCTCAAGGACACAAAGAGCCGGACCTGGGATTCGAACCCTTGACCCTTGGGTTCACAGTCCTATGCCTTAACCGCTAGGCCACGCTCTCCTCTCCTCTCCTTTTGAGTCATTATCAACTTTAATTTTCCTCTTTTACAAAATTATTCACTTTTATAGCATTTTTTTACCTTTTTTTGGGTGTTATATATATCTATTAATGACAAAATTGGTGGCGCTATTTATTTACTGGAAATTACTCTTTCAAGCTTTTAATACAAACAACTCCTTTTATTGTTTGATAAAATATGTTTATAAAATTTCCTTGTTGGTTGTTTCACCTATTCCAGCTGTTTTAATGGCAGTATTAATCACCTACCCCTTGCAAATAAAGAAATATGATTCAGGATAAATAGCACCATCTATAGTTTGCATTTAGTTAATAATGAAGCCATCTATACATCAAACAACCGTGTGCTAAACATACATGTTCTATAAAACGTAGTGAGATAGTGTATCAAATCTGGCATAATGGGATACTTTTAAAATATTAAAATATGTCCATATAGTCAGTGTCTGGTGTCTATGATGTAGTTCCGTCATGCTGTGCTCTTCATCGTCATCATCTTCTTCATCTTTTTCTATATCTTCATCTTAATCATCATCTTCATTTTCTTCTTCATCATTTTCATCGTCATCTTCATCGTCATCTTCATCACAAGAAGATGAAGAAGAAAAAGGCAAATCATCATCATCATCTTCTTCTCCATCACAAGAAGATGAAGATGAAGGCATTTATGGAAGCTTCATGCATCATTTCCCTGCATCTGTGTGATGAGAATGTGGGCTTTGGTATTAAGGACATAAAGATGAGGCAGCATGACACAGGAAAAAACCTGTTTTGTACAATATTACTACCTCCAAATTTGAGAAAATAATTCTACCAGTGACATCATTAGATAGAATTGTAAGGAATTATAGAAAACAAGTAGCCTAGTTAGAATAGTCTGTGACAGTGTCCAAACACTCCAAAGAAAGAATGTGATCATATGTTGTTGAAATATCATTTGTTGATCCAAATGATAATGTTACCGATTTGTGTATTCGGTCAACTTGAACGCAACTTGCAAAAAAAACCTGTGCGACACAGAGATATCCGTGTTTTATGCAACGTCATCATATTATAATGCCTACATTATTTGTTTGATGTCTTCTCTAACATTCATACTATTTAAAGTGGCCATTCAATTTTTACAAAATTTGTTATTTTTATGTAAACAAAGGAATAAACACAACATTTTTAGGGTTATGTTTTATATTCTATTTCTCCTTTTCAACTGCCTAGTTGGCACAGTCAGTAAGGTGTCACGACTGTATTCAATGGAGAATGGAAGTAACAGATTGCTGGTTCAAGTCCCATTGAAGCTGTTTTTCTTTTCATAATGGATGATTGCATTCCGATTCATGAAATTTTGAGAAGCATGATCGCTAGTATCCTTAAACTCCTGGATCCACCTGTCTGTAAGAGTCTATTCAAGAAAGGGGTCATTACCAAAGGCACCTCTAATGGGCTATTCCAGTTGAAATCCACACTACCCCTGTGGAAGATTTTGGAAATATCTTCCATGGGGGAGTATGCTTTTCAAATGTAATTGGTCAGGGTACATCATTTTAAAACCCATACTCCCCCTGTATTATGGCTTTACTTATATCTTCCACAACTGGAGTGAGTATTTCGAATGGAAGTTACCCAACTGTCTGTTTTATTTGAAATTGATACTCCTTCTGTGGAAGACTTTAGCTAAACTTCTACAGGGGTAGTGTGGATTTTAAATGGAAATATGGAATAGCCCAATCTCTATGTCCTTTCTTTTGGTTATACAAGTGAGTGTTTGGCCTATAATATGGTTTAGCATAGCGGCAACATAATGCCCTATTCGAGATAGCCAAAGCTTGCACTTCCCGCGAGCATATAGCGGTCAGGATAGAGGGCGTCACAATCGGCAAACTGAGCTAGTATACTAGTTGAGCCCACTTGCCAGACCTTGCCATTACTTGGCTCTTTCAGCTTAACATTCCGAACAAGTAGTCCACAGGGGGCATGAAGCGGGGTAGATAACCTTATTCATACCAATATAGCAGGATATGATCAGTCAACAACAGAAGGACATTTCAATTTCAGTAAGCTTAAATATTTACAATTATCAGTTGTAACCATTCCTTCTTCTGCCACAGAATTGGGTCTCCAGATATTAAGCTTATCAAATACATCCAACTTTACTGCCAATTTACTATGCATTTTTTCACCGAGTCATGGGCTACCTAGCGGCTAATCACCTTTGAACTTATCGACTGCTCAGTGCCAGAAGTGAGCAAGTGTAATAGCTGCCTTGTGAACATTTGGCAATTTACACACAATATATTGTACTCATCTATATACATGGCATGTGCACATGGCAGCTATTACACTTACCAACTTCGGGCACTGAGCAGTCATTTTCATGATATTACCCGGCCATATTAAGTTGACATGTTTTACCTGTTTGAGATTTTAGTTTGAAATTTCTTGATCCTCTGATTTTAAACAACAGGAAAAAGTCAATATTGTGGAAACACAGTTTTATTTATGCCTCATTCTGTCTTTTGGGGATTAACTTGCAATGGTTCAAAACATAACTACAATTGAAGAACTCAATTACGTTGACAATTATCAAATTTATTTCAAATAAAATATAACAACATAATATAATCAGAAGTATAGACTCACAAGAAATGACCATACAGAGACATGCCGCAAACATGGGTAGCATTTTTGGCCTTTTGGTATATCAATGACCTCTTCTTCTATGCCAATTTTGGTATATGGATGGGTCCTTTTTTCCAGATCTTCTCACTTTTTGCAGAAAATAGTCCATTTTTGCCTCACTGTAGCCAAAATGTTTGAAATTTCCTAAAACATTTGGGGGAAAAGGTGTAAAAATTATGACAATTTGTGTTAAATTTGGCTGAAAATTTTGAATCTTGGTATATCAATGGGTCGACATTTCTTGAAAAATTGATATATTGATGGGTCCACTTTCAAATTGTCAACGCCACACCTCTACCCAAAGCAAACTTGAGTACCCCCCCCCTCCGGGGCATAACCCCTTTTCTGAGGTCTATTTTTGGTATATGTATACATGCATATTTCACAAATTTGCAGACAATAGCCCAAATTTAACTTATTGCAGCCAACATATATATATTCAAAATTTGACATTTTTGGAAATTTGACAAAACTGTGCTAATTAGTTTTAAATTTGTCAGAAATTTGGGCTTTAGGTATACTGATGAGTGAAAGTTTCTTCTTTGATTCTCAGGGGTACCACTCTACCCAAACCAAACTGAGTATCCCCAACATAGACTTAAAATGCAAATCTCAAGAGATCAAGCAATCATCAGTCATGCAGAGCAAACCTATGAAACATATGGACACATTAATGAAGTGTTCAACTTCTTTTACATTTTTAACATTAAAATGTTTTCAGTTAAATGAATGTGATATGTTTCAGCACCCATATCAGGGTTGTAGTTTACACACCAATGCTGACTTGAAGAACAAATGTCAGAAAATATCTATTGGATTTTTGGGCACATAAAACAAAAGATAACCTCTGCAGGAATCTAGCTTAATCCATGAATAAAAACCTTAAACACAACCAGTATTATGTGCGTTCAGGTTCATATACCAAGTCACGGTTTGTACCAAACGTATTGTGCCTTTTACTTGCATATATGCAAGTCGTTGCATGCGATCTATGACCTTGATAACAAAACCAACGGACTAGGCCTACACAAATCTATACCAATCAAGTGAATCCTATTGTTATATGCCCGAGACACAGGCATTGTGTCGCACCAATGGACCACAATAGCCTCATCCCAATGGCGTAGTTCAATAACCTCAATTAAACAATAATAGTGCAAAATTTGACCTCAAGTTGCCGAGTATGAGTTTTTGTACCCAAATTTTCTAAGGTCATTCAATGAATGTACAAATGTATTGGGGTTAAAGAACTTTGTCCTGATAGATGAGCATGTTGTGGATCCTAGTGAAACGATATCAAGTACAAAATGGCCCTAATGACATGTCATTTTTCATACAGGCAAGATTGAACAATAAAATGCATAATCTAAATGAAGCTTGGTGATAAAATGACGACCACGACACAAAGGCGCCATCTTGTGTCGTATGCTTGCATAAAAAATTTCCTGCATAAATTAATTTTATTTTGATTTAGGTTCTTAATTGTTACAGGTACATATATTTACAGGTAAATATGGTAATAAAGAAATTAAGGGGGTACTACACCCGTGCCCAATTTTATGCCTATTTTTGCATTTTTCTGAAAAATTATAGCGCAATTTTATTTTAGCACAGAAAACAATTGTGCAGTAGTTGTAGTCCTTGCCCCTATAATATACATATCTTACTTGTCACCAATGCGATATAATTTTTGAGAAAAATGCGAAAATAGGTACAAAATTGACCAGGGGGTGTAGTACCCCCTTAACCATTTTGAGTTAATAAAATATGCAGGGCTAGGGTTGGTCACACAGCATCATCTCTACAGTCTATGGTCACATGGCGCTCCCATAACTAACCTGCTAAATCAGCCTATGTGGGGTTGCACAAACAGTGTATTTCAGCCTATCCAGGGAATGTCTTTTGGAATTTGCAGGAGAGAATGAAATAGCTCTTCTGGAGCCTTCAAGGAGAGCTATTTAGAGCATTTATACAACAGAATGTAAAGAGAGAATGGTCAACTAAGGAGAGCGAAAAATCACTCTCCTACATCAGATTTAAGGAGAGCAGTAGAGAGTGATTGCTCTCACTCTCCTCAAAAAGCAGTCCCTGTTTTTAGCCTATCCAATCACACCACCCCCATTGTTTCCAGAACTTTGCTAATTTAGGTTTAAGGGCTCCTCTTAGTGATCCAGATATACTTTTTAATACTGATCATAAAATCCTTCCAAACACAAATTTATCTCTTTACCAAAACTGCAACTCCAGCAAATTTATGATATTTCCTTTTATGAATAAATTCATCAGGTGTCATTTTTCTTTATTTTTTATTTACTCATTGATTTAACTATTCATATCATTCATGGTATACAAATGCTAGAAAAAACTTCTTAAGGGCTCGGATAGCAACGTTTACACATATTTTTGTGGGACCTGAGAGCACAACAGACATACCAAATTGCATTCTGAATACGATGATAGTCCTTCTGATATCAATTTTAAATATGCGATATAATACAAATTTTATCACAAATTATTAACAGATTATATTTTTGACGTTTAAAAGTCCTTGAAGTAAATCTCATAAATCTAATGATATGTACTTAAAGTGTATGTAGCTTGGATGAAAAGCCATCCAACATATGAAAATGTTAACTTTTGTATTGAAGATATACATTTCACTCCCCCAAAGATCTACACTTTTTAGGTGTTTGAGGGGAAAAGGTGAAGGGGACATGTCTCCTCCTGTCCCCCCCCCCCCCAGGATTGACGCCCATGGTTCCATAGAAGCTGCATGAATTCATTCATGAATTTATTCATTAAAATATATGAGAGTTAGAATGAATGTTTAACAAATTTTTCCTCTGCTGACCTAGCATACAATACATACAATAAAATTATACCATTTCTAACACCTGTTTTATTGTTGCCAAGGTAACATAACATATAAATAGTGGGAAATTTGTATGCAACTTGGAATTAATTCCCACTCCACTCGATGAGCCAACAACCCAATATCACAGTGTGAAATAATGAGGAAAATCAGGAGGTCCCTGATTTCTCAAGAATTAAGTAATTTGCATTTTTTATTCTATTTTATTTTGCTAAGTAATAAGCATTTTTTTAAAGACAAGAACAGCAATGTGTCAAATTGGAAGTGATAATGGGATATTCCAGTTGAAATCCATACACCCCCTATGGAAGACATGACCTTAATCTTCCACACAGGGAGTGTAAATGGAGAATGGGTTACCTGAATGAGTGACTCCATTTGAAATCTACACCCCTATGTGGGAGATTAAGGTCATGTCTTCCATTGGGGTGTATGAATTTCAACTACAATAACTATAATTGTAACACGCAATATTCGAATATGAGCTATCTTCTGTAGATAGCAACATTACTTTCACAATCAATGGAGGCAGGTAGCACACAGTAGCATGCACTCAATGTACCATGTAATGTTCTATGTGAGCTATCTTCTATAGATAGTAACATAACTGGGTACAATTACCAAACCGGGTACAACTTGCTAGACTTGAGTTCAGTCCTGGTTTACACAGTTTAGGGTTAGGGATTAGGGTTGGGATTGGGTAGTCTTGTAATGAGACTAGTAGAGTCGCACCCTATTTGGTAATCGCTCCCATAACTGTCACAACCGATGGAGGCAGTTAGCACATAGTAACATGTAATGTTCTATTTGAGCTATCTTCTGTAGATAGCAACATAACTATCACAATCAATGGAGGCAGGTAGCACAAAGTATCATTCACATAATAAAGCATACAATGTTCTTTCTGAGCTATCTTCTGTAGATAGCAACATAATGTAGCATGTAGTGAGCTATGTGAGCTATCTTCTGTAGATAGCAACATAACTGGCACACATAATGAAGCATGCAATGTTCTACAGGGTGTCCCAGAAAATATAGCATGTGAGCTACCTCCTGTAGATAGCAACATAATGTACCATGTAATGTTCTTATATGTGAGCTATCTTCTGTAGATAGCAACATTTGTAACAATCGATGGAGGCAGGTAGCACATAGTAATACGTTATGTAGCATGTAATGTTCTATGTGAGCTATCTTCTGTAGATAGCAACATAACTGTCACAACCGATGGAGGCAGTTAGCACACAGTAGCATGCAATGTTTTATGTGAGCTATCTTCTGAAGATAGCAACATAACTGTCACAATCAATGGATGCCGGTAGCACACCGTAGCATTCACTCTATGTAGCATGTAACTGTTCTATGTGAGTTATCTTCTGTAGATAGCAACATAACTGTCACAATCCATGGATGCCGGTAGCATACCGTAGCATTTACTCTATGTACCATGTAACTGTTCTATGTGAGTTATCTTCTGTAGATAGCAACATAACTGTCACAACCGATGGAGGCAGTTAGCACACAGTAGCATGCAATGTTTTATGTGAGCTATCTTCTGAAGATAGCAACATAACTGTCACAATCAATGGATGCCGGCAGCACACCGTAGCATTCACTCTATGTAGCATGTAACTGTTCTATGTGAGCTATCTTCTGTAGATAGCAACATAACTGTCACAACCGATGGAGGCAGTTAGCACACAGTAGCATGCAATGTTTTATGTTAGCTATCTTCTGAAGATAGCAACATAACTGTCACAATCAAAGGATGCCGGTAGCACACCGTAGCATTCACTCTATGTAGCATGTAACTGTTCTATGTGAGTTATCTTCTGTAGATAGCAACATAACTGTCACAACCGATGGACCACACAGTAGCATGCAATGTTTTATGTTAGCTATCTTCTGAAGATAGCAACATAACTGTCACAATCAATGGATGCCAGTAGCACACCGTAGCATTCACTCTATGTAGCATGTAACTGTTCTATGTGAGTTATCTTCTGTAGATAGCAACATAACTGTCACAACCGATGGAGGCAGTTAGCACACAGTAGCATGCAATGTTTTATGTGAGCTATCTTCTGAAGATAGCAACATAACTGTCACAATCAATGGATGCCGGCAGCACACCGTAGCATTCACTCTATGTAGCATGTAACTGTTCTATGTGAGTTATCTTCTGTAGATAGCAACATAACTGTCACAACCGATGGAGGCAGTTAGCACACAGTAGCATGCAATGTTTTATGTGAGCTATCTTCTGAAGATAGCAACATAACTGTCACAATCAATGGATGCCGGCAGCACACCGTAGCATTCACTTTATGTAGCATGTAACTGTTCTATGTGAGTTATCTTCTGTAGATAGCAACATAACTGTCACAATCCATGGAGGAAGGTAGCACAAAGTATCATTCACACAATGCAGCATGTAGTGTTCTAAGTGAGCTATCTTCTGCAGATAGCATCATAATTGTAACAATCAATGGAGGTAGGTTACGAGCACACAGTAGCATTCACTCAATGTAGCATGTATTGTTCTAAACATAATTGTTTAATTGCAAAAAGCAGACAGTAGTATTCACACAATGCAGATAGTAGAAGCTAATATTTTTTATTAAAATATGAGCCATCTTCTGTAGAAAGCAACATAATGCATAATGCAGCATGTTATTATATTCTAATATGAGCTATCTACTGTAAATAGCATGTAATTAAATGTTATATGCGAGTTATCTTCTGTAGATAGCAACATAACTAACAATTGATTGAGACAGGTGGCACAAAGTATCATTCACATAATGTAGCATGTAATGTTATATTGGGTTTTCAGACTATGACTTGTAGGCACCTGCCACTGGTGTTGAGGTACATCCTTGCTACAAAGCCTATGAATGACTTATAACAAGCATCCAAAATATTTAGCTACCTTTGTCATTATTTGTTGATGGTCTTTTTATTTATGTATGTTTCTTGAAGTTTTGGGTCTCTTGGTTATTTTTCATATGCTCTGCATTCAGTGGAGTGATGGTTTCTAAGTAAAAGAAGATGGACTTTGTATTTGCTATATGCCCGTTTTGGTCCTGAAATTCTGGTTCTTATGATTACTTTAATTATTGTTGGACTCTAAAATACAAATAAATTTCAAAAAATTCAATATTGCCATCGATATAAATCAACATTGACAAATTTTGCAGCTAATCCAGAATGACTCAAAATATGTTTAATCTCCAACTTCAATCCTAAGATCAGAGACAACAATAATACATACTTTGGTATTCTCCAATAAAACATTCAAATTATTCAATTCATCATAAATATTGCAGTAACGGTTATGACTAACATGACCAACAGGACCATGCACAGCCTAATATACAATATATTTTATAGTCTCAACATATATTATAAGCTTTTCAATTCATTTTTTTCATCATGCCTATCCCCCTATTGACATCATCCCCAAGAGTCTCTGTTCATTGACTTATACACAAAGTCTCTTCAAACATACTGACCTAATCAAATGTGGGTATGATAATTGAGCACCCAGCTAATGACTTGCTTATTTGTGTCTTGTTAGGTCTGTGAACTTTGCCTCAAGCATGTAGGACCCATATGCCCTTAGGCCACAATACAAACCTACACAATAAACACAATTCTATTGGAGATTAGTAACAGTGATTAAAGAAGCAAAACGATGACGACGATCGTTGGCTAAATGACTCCGCTCATGCGCAGTTACGCGGCCTACCATTTACCCCGTGTCCTTGGTAATCAATCTTGCGCTGTCATCTGCTTTTTTGATTGCAAATTAGCTCGCTACACAAAGATACGGAGAGAACGAAAATGTAGTAATTCTATAGCCAGTGCAATGGTGTACAACACACAATGACCTTAAATATAACAATTATGCTGTTTTTTCTACATCTGTTTCTAGGCAGAGAGTTTATTGCAAGTTCATATCAAAATACAACAAGATAGTGAAAGCACTAACATGCCATGGATTGGGCTATTCTATTTAAAATCCACACTACCCCTGTGGAAGATTTAGCTAAAGTCTTCCACAGAGGGAGTATAAGTTTCAAATAAAACAGATGGTTGGGTAACTTCCTTTCGAAAAACTCACTCCCGTTGTGGAAGATATAGGTAAAGCCATAATACAGGGGGAGTTTGGGTTTCAAAAGGATGTACCCTGACCAATTACATTTGAAAAACATACTCCCCCTGTGGAAGAAATTTCCAAAATCGTCCACAGGGGGAGTGTGAATTTCAACAGGAATAGTCCATTGTAATCAAGGTCGCATATTTTTACATAATTTCCTTAACACATCAAAGATGGCGAGTAATTTTACCCAGGGCAAAGTTAATGGCCTGAGACTAGGTATAGCTACACATGCTAATGATCCATTTGGAAATAATAATGGTTACTTTTTAAGCTTTCTAGATGATTAATCAACACGAAGCCACAAATGCCTTAACACTAAACCCTTAAAGACTAAGGAGTGACAGCCTGATAATGCTTGATTATAAGGTCAAGAACATATAGTTATGCAGTCTTAAATTTTTCTAGTTTGTCCTCTATCTATTGTATTCCTGTCACTATATTACCTTTCTTTCAATTACAATTTTGAAATATTATCATTCCAATGAATTATAAATGAAAGTGATTACTTTCTTCATAGTTGTCCAATCTTAAAATGCTATCACTAGGATCCACAACATGCTCATCTATCAAGGCACAGTTCTTTAACCCCAATACATTTGCACATTCATTGAATGACCTTTGACAATTTGGGTACAAAAACTCATACTCTGCAACTTGAGGTCAAATTTTGCACTATGATTGTTAAATTGGGGTTACAGAACTATGCCATTGGGATGAGGCCATTGTGGTCCATAGTGTATACAGAAGGCGTCCATTGCTTTATCAAACTTGTAACAAGAATTGAAATCAGAAAAAGCAAAATCGCCAAAATGAAAATACAATTGGCCTTTTAACTGAAAAACTAATTATACAGTCAGTGTTGTGTCATGGTCAATTTGTCTATTCCGTTTAAAATCCACACTACCCCTGTGAAAGATTTTGGAAATATCTTCCACAGTGGGAGTATGAATTTCAGATGGAATGAACATATTATGCAGCTCCATTTGAAACTCACTCTCCCTCTGTAGAAGATTTAGGTTGAATCTTTCTTAGAGAGTGTATGAAATTCAAATGGAGCTGCTTAATGTGTTCATTCCATTTGAAATTCATTCTCCCCCTGTGGAAGATATTTCCAAATTCTTCCACAGGGGGAGAATGTATTTTAAATTGAATCGCCCAATGGCCAAAAATGAAAATAGAATGAGCATTTTGACTGAGTAGCTAATTACACATCAGTCTTGTGTCATGGTCAATTATACCAAATTACAGGCCCAGGATTTTCTGAATGTGAGCCTGTCACATTGGATGAGTTAGTCTTTTTATTACACTGACTAACATGGCACTGACCTTTCCCAATGAATATTGAATGAATTATACATAAGGATGTGTAGTACCAGCATAAATCAAAATACAAGTTGCAACTTGTTCTACTTTGATTTGAATTTCTATGCTACGTGTTAGTCTATATCGTTGTTTATAAAATGTAGATATTTATAAAGCGCTTTATGCCGTAAACAGCCTCAAAGTGCTTTACAATTATTCCGCCGTCATTAGAATATGTCGGAACCACGTTTGCAGCCTACAAATGGCGTAGGGTTCATCAGTACAACGACTGTGACTACCCCTTAACAGCTTCCCATTGCATCTGGGTGGGGTGAGGCAAGCGAGGTAAAGTGCCTTGCCCAAGGGCGCAACACGGTGGTGGGACAGGGACTCCAACCCACGCAAGCTCTCAGATTATGAGTCCAAGGCCGTAACCACTGAGCCACCGTATCCTTATAATATGAGGATAACATTTGTGCTGTAAACTTAAACATAAGACCCCTAACAGTCAATTTTGAGTTTCCCGTCACATAAGTTCTGAAAACAAGTGAGGTAACTTTTTCATTATTCATTATTTTTCTGCCTTTCATTATATGACCATCACGCATGTAAAATGTGTTGTTACTTGCCGCTCACTCACTTGAAGATGGATGTTTAGCCCAAATGAGATTCAAAAGTATATTAAAAAGAGTCTGCAAGGTTGACAACAAAATGCATGTTTTGATTTTGATTTTTCCACAAAAAATAAAGGGATATTCATAATTTTTTTGCAAATATAACCAATTTTTATCAGTATTTTTTGGAAAATCACAATAATGAATTCAAGTGAGGGTCAGAAAATGAAGTGAGGACGGGTGACGGGAAACTCAAAATCGACTTTCCTTGGCCTAACAGAGAGGTCCAAGAAGCCATACACTAGGATCCACAACATGTTCATCTATCAGCAGGGCACAGTTCTTTAACCCCAATACATTAGTACATTCATTGAATGACTTTAGAAAATTTGGGTACAAAAACTCATACTCTGCAACTTCAGGTCAAATTTTGCACTATGAGTGTTTAATTGAGGTTATTGAACTATGCCATTGGGATGAGGCCATTGTGGTCCATAGTGATGCTGGTCACTTCTTAACTGAAAATTGGGTTTGAGAGAAGATCAAGGAGGTTATAATGGGAGAGTGCAGATAGTCATAATGCTACAGGGAAAGCCACCATATTGGGTTGTCACCCATGGGTACCAAAAAAAGTGCACATCTTGAAATGAGATAAGACTTTGCACCTTAACAAAAAGGGCTATAACGGACAGTGCTTTTACAGTGCTTTTACACATAGATATACATGCACAATTCAAGGTTTGATGGGCATATGGTGAAAAAATATCCAGAGCTATACATGCAAAATAAATATGGTGGGAGTCCAGGCTCTCCTAGTCTAAACACTTTGGTGAATATTCAGACTGTATAGGCCTACACTATATAACAATTTCAAAACACAAAATGTAGGTGATCGAAAATACTGATCAATCAAACCAATCAAAGACATTATCGAAAATACCAGCCAATCAGAGTGAATCAGAGTGAATTGGATTCACCTCCATCGGTGTGGATGTGTACGCACGCACAGTCGCACACAGGCATCAGGCAGTCTATCTTGATGTTGACAAGGCTATGTTCATTCAAATGACATTTTTTCTGTAGATGATATCTATATTAGCAGTAATCTGTTGCAAAGAGTACGGGTATAATATCTACAACTTAGGCTTGCTATAAATAAATAATTGGACTTATTTATTGCCCTACTATACTGTGACCCAACCTCATGACGATGATCTTTATAGTGTGCTGCCAGACTCACAAAGCTGCACACTTCATAAACCATTCAAGAGATCAGTGCAAGCCCTAATCGACCTACATGTACATAAACCATCGCAGCCAGAACCAGGCCCTGAATTGTGTACAGATAGAATGGGACAAATAGCTGTAAGTTCCTTGGACAGGGGAATTTCAAGCTGGCTCAATTTTTAAACAAGAACAGTATTTGATACAGCCAAGGCTAAACTAAAACCGTCACACATAATAGTCAAGCACCTCGCCCATTAACTAATTGGACTGCTATATATAAAACACACAATTTGCACTTTTACACTAACTAATACCTTCAGAAGGACACTCAAGTACAAATCCTTTATATATTATTTCATCTGCTTAGTTCAATGAGGAACTTATAAGTAAAAAGTAAAACGTACAGAAAAAACAATGTCCTCAAAATAAAGTTTCTGAATACCTCAATGCTTCTGAATTTGCTTTATGATAAAATGTTTGCATGACATATAAAGTTGAGAAATATTGGATAAAAATATCCCAACAGAAGGAAAATCAGAGCTATAGTCTTAATTTCAACATTAACAAGTAGATAAGTAAAGTAATATGCCCGTCATACTTGTTAGAATACGGTACTAGAGTACTATACTCTAGCACTACAATGAAAACAGTAAATAGCAAATATTATAAAAATACAAGAATAAAGTCAGAAAAGTAAAAACATTTCTAAGTTAAATGCATTTTTATTTGCTTTGTCCTGGTTATAGCCAGCAACCACAGACATCCACAGTTGCAGGTGTGCCCACGGTTGTGTGTATCCTAATGTAGGTCCACGTTTGCAGGTAATTACACATGCACCCCTACATACAGACCGTGCTCATTTTATTATCCACGTTTTGCACTCATCCGCAGGGACAACAATATCTATACCTCAAAAAACCTTAAATCTCAAAGAATTTATTTCAATAATGATCACATTCCACAATAATTATGTGCTTTCATTTCATTTTGTTTTGTTTTTCCATTGTGGATGACAGAAACAATGAACGTATGAATCAAACTAACACTATGGACCACAAGAGCCTCATCCCAATGGCATAGTCCAATAACCTCAATTACATAATCATAGTGCAAAATTTGACCTCAAATTGCAGAGTATGAGTTTTTGTACCCAAATTTTCAAAGGTCATTCAATGAATGTACAAATGTATTGGGGTTAAAGAACTGTGCCCTGATAGATGAACATATCCTAGTGATTGCGGATGACAGAAACAATGAGCGTACGAATCAAACTAACAACCAATACCCCGGTAAACCAATCCTATATTGCAGCTCTACAAACTCATAAAAATTATATTACTCTTATAATCACTCATTTCATCAATCCTCCATTAAATTACTAATTAAATGATACCTGAACGGACTGATGGCATTCCACCAACACTAGCTACCATTTAAACAATTTTAAAGCTGTACAGCCTGCCTGATGCTTCAAACCTAAATACATCGATTTCCACCAGTAACATGCTGATTGCTGAAAAGCTCATGTTTTTGTGACATCACAGAAATGACAATATTTTAAAATTTATTTTAAACATTCAACCGAAGCCAGGCAAAACCCAATAGTACTCAGAGGCTACTAAATTCAAGGGATGCTAACAGGATATTACGGGACAGGGATATGGGAAGAAGTCCGATTTTAGATAAAGGAGCTGAGGAAAACCGGAGCACCTGGAGAAAGACCTGCGAGAACGAGCATGGAGCGGCAACCAAACTCACATGTGGTACCAAGGGGAATTGAACCCGGGCCGCAGTGGTGAGGAGTAAGTGAGAAGATCATTAAACTAACCTAAATGGAGAAGCATCACTGATGTAAGATTTTCACTATACATACATGTACCTAACCTTTTTTTGTAACCCAACACTAGATCCTAAACATAGTCTAGCTAACTACAAATCTAACTAGACAACTCTCATTTATTTATTTTATTATTCATTACAAATTTTCTACAAGCTAAGTGCTACGCGGGATAATTTTTAGCCCGTTTTTTTCTTTTGGCCGCTATGCTGCCATTTTTTACTTTCTAGCTAAAAAATAAGCCTGTAAAAAAGACTCAGCGCAGGGCTATGTGCCAGGAAAGCTTTCACCTACTTATGTGCACAGGTTTAAGAGACGAACCTTGTTTTTGGCTTTAGCAGATGGGTACCCAAGCAAGCTTGATTATAAGCTGGTAACTGAGGAATATTACGACTGCTCAGTGCCAGAAGTCAGTAAGTGCAATAGCTGCCCTGTGAACAATTGGCAATTTACACACAGTATATTCTCTTTATCTACACATGGCAGCTATTACTTACTCACTTCTGGCAATGAGCAGTCGATATTGACTTTCTAATTTTGGCAGTATATGTCATAATGTGTGAAGGAGAAAAGGGACAAACTTTTGAAAACAACACAAATGAGGGGAAAGACCACAAGACCAAAATACACTAACATTAATAATAATATGAAAATAATTGCTTCTCAACTTCACTTTAATAATATAATTTCCAACAGTACATCCATTTATCAAATTCCTCCATGACATTTTAGTTTTTGTGGAAATAATTCCAATTTGATTACTACATAAAACAGGACATAACGTTGTTTTAACTAACCCTTATCATCGCATGTACAAAAGTCAATATTTTTACAATCTTTGCCACAAATGTCAAAATCTCCCCTTATTAAGATAAATTATGAATTCTGCATGAAACATGCATTTAAATAAATATAACTGTAGTTTAGAAATTCTAGAGATAACAAAATGGAATTTTAAGACAAAAAAAACAAACAAATAAGCAGATCACGTTTCAGTCACTAGGATTCACAACATGCTCATCTATCAGGGGCACAGTTCTTGAACCCCAATACATTTGCACATTCATTGAATGACCTTTGAAAATTTGGGTACAAAAAATCATACTCTTCAACTTGAGGTCAAATTTTGCACTATGATTGTTTAATTGAGGTTACTGGACTATGCCATAGGGTTGAGACCATAGTGGTCCATAGTGAGTATAGAGTTAAACATATTAACATATAGAATTTAGCCTTGACTGATGGAACGCTTTGTTCATATGAGTTGTCATTGACTTTTCAATTAGATATGAAACTCATTAAGGCCTGGTGCGCATTTTCTAACTAGATTGCAAACTTAACGTCCTTGTCTAGGCCACTGAGCTGGTTTCCTATGCCATAAACAGGAAATTGTCTATAAAGTACATGCATATGAATTTGCTGGTGAGTTGTTGGCCAGCAGAGGGCTCACTCACAAGAAATTAGCCTGAAGCGATTAGCTCATAGATATTCAAACATGCACACTAAGCAACTGCTGAAAAGTGTGTTTTTGTTAACATGATTTAAAGAAAAAAATTAATGTTTGTATGTCAATGACACAGTCTTTATATGATTTATAGCTGGTACCAACAGGGATATGCAGCTGCATGTGCTATGCAATAAGGGGGGTGCAAAAATTATGTGTACCCAAAGTTTTGTCTGATTCTGGATGGTTCATGTGGGATTTTTTTTTCACGCATGTGGGAAGGGAGCAAGATCATTTATTAGCAGGTGAAAAGTGGGGAAAGCAATTTTTAGCACAGATTGTGGTCACACCTTTGACATTACACCCTAAAAACATGTAGAAAAATGGCCTAATAAGCAAACTTTCCTGCTTGTCGTATCATGATTCAGTCTATAGGTTTTAAATTTGGGTTCCCAAAAATCTGTCGTGTGTAAATGCATGGCAGTAAGACTGGTAGAGGGGGAGTGAGGCAAAGATTTTTTGGCACAATAAGGGAGGGAAGATTTGTTGGCATGTTGAAAGGGGGGCAAGTGATTTTTGGCAGACCATTTTAAGAATTCGCCAGTTCTGATTGTATCTCCTTTCGATACCCTGCTAGAGAAAGCCTGCTCTATGTATGATAGGCCTATCACCCTCTTGCTTAAGTATGTTACTATCAAAAAGCCATCAAGTCTGCAGAATGCAGGACCTTCTGCTATGTGATGCCTAGCACCTGGAACAGGTTACTGACTAGCATCATGGGATCAAACTCATTATCTACATGTATATAAAGAGGTTCTTAAATCGCACATTTACACACATATGCTATTTTCTGCAGCCATTTACTCTTATAGTTCCATACTGCATAGAACTCTGTATGCTGTTGGTTTTTCTGTTCTTTCCCTGAATTTTATGTCCTCATTTTTAGGGCAATGTTCTAGATGTAGCCACAGTTTAATACATGTATATAGGTATGTAATATATGTTGCAACACTTTGAGGTTACATAAATTGCCCGGGATAAATTGCTTAAAGACCCATTCCTCTTGAAGGGGCATGCAATGATACTGTACAAAATAATATCATATTTAAGCAGAATAGACCTTTGTACATGTCTAAATTAAGTACAGTTATTGTGGTATTTTGTGTTAATTTTTAATGATTAATAAATAATAAGAATGATTTAGCATAAATACTATTAGTGGTGTAGCCACTGGGGCCTGCTCTCAGTTCCCCCAATCTCCCTGTTTACATTGCCACGTAATATAAACGTGCATTGAAATTCTGCTCTGCACCACCCCCACTTTGGAAGATTCTTGAGTGCACTGGGCAAAAAACAATGGGGTCAACAATTCACAACTTCCATCATGAAAAAAATATTTCCATCGGTTAAAACTAGTTTGTGCTCCTCCCCAACCCCCTCGATTCCGAAAACCTGGCTACACCACTGATTACTATCTCTTATTTTGATCACAGTAGCTCATGCTTTTTCATAAATTAGCACAAGTATAAATTCCTAGAAGAGCGCGATGTTTGCTAATATACCTCATGCTAAGATTCCCCTACCTCGTTGACATTTAGCACAAATCTTCATCACAAACAACAAAAAATTTAACAAATTTTAAGAAATACATGTATTTTGACCTTTCATTATTTCAAGTTCATTTATTGCAGTGGTATAAATAATCATTATGTATGTGTAAGGTCAGGGAAAATGTGTGATGCGCAAAAAGTGCCGAAATTTGCGCATTTTGGGTATAATCGCGCATTATAGATCCGACTGCAAATTTTAAGATTTTCCTAAAATAACCATTTGCAAGTTTTCACTAATATCAAAGAATCCATAATGATCTGCAACACAATTATCCATGTTGGAAAAATATAGGAAATAGGCCGTCGCAAAAAATAGCAAGAAATTAAAGAAGAAAAAAGTATAATTAAAAAAAAATATTTTTAAATATTGCAAATCCAAACTTTTTGGGGAGAAAATTCACACATTTTGGAAAAAGAGAGCAAATTGCGCATTTTTGAAAACTAGCACACGCATTTTGCTCTAAAAAAATGCACATTTTCCCTATGCTTATGTATGTGCAACTGGTAAGTGTTGAGAATATGGAGAGCACGGCGATCTCTGCATTTTTGGTCACCAATCATTTTGAAACCTGTCTGTCTACATTATGGGAGGAAAACCAAGATGGACTCACTGATCACTAAAGAAAGCAACATTTCAAAATTAGGGGCATAGCAAGCGATGGACAGGGTGGATAGTCTAGGGGCCCAAGGGTTCAGGGGCCTGAACAAAAGCCAAAGTAAAAAAGGCTGATAAAGGAGGTGTTAAAGCCATAATGTGTGATTTGCTTCACAGCGACGCCATCAATTTTACTTGGATTTCTACTTTTTGCATAATTATAATGTCCAGTGGTGTACTAAAATACTACGTAAAAGACTAAGCCTGAAGTGCTTTAATAACAGTAAAATTTAAGTTTTTATATTCAAACCGGGGAGACCCGGTTTTATTCAGAGTTCGCCGATCGAATACTTGCTAACATGTCCCGTGGATGTCAGCTTATGTGTATACATGTCAAGCGCGATGCTCCGTGCAATATTACATGTAATATGATCGGCGAGCGGTACACGCAACATAGGCGCTGGAATGAAATCGCAATTTTCTTTGTTATACCTTATTTGCAGGGGTCGCATTTAAGGAGTTTGCGCGTCCAGGGACTCCGTATTTTCTGATTTTGGCCATTTTGGACTCCTTAAATCACAAGTTGAAAGTGACCAAAGGGTCCGATAAAAACTGTATGTACTCCTTAGTTTTACAATGCAAGGAGGCGCAAATCAGTATAAGAATAATTAATCGTCGATCAAAAGTAAAAAAATAAAAAGATCAGTACTTGAAATCTTCCAAATCACCATAGGCCAACAACACTAATAATTTCACTGGAATATTTGACAAGTTCCAAAGTTTAGAATGTCAGACAGGTTGACTCCTTAAATTCTCATTGGACCCCTTAAATGTTGGTTTTGCAGGTACCAAAGGGTCCAGAAAAATTAAATTGGACCGGTTGATTTTTTGTGCTCGCGCTACCCCTGCTTATTTGTTTGGCTCGAAATTAAAAGGGGATAATGTGATCAATAAAAACAAACATTTAAATAGGAATCTATTCTTTATGCAAATCACACATTATTGCTTTAAAAGGTCTCTGCCCTTGTGACTCCTGATGAAGGACCAGTCACCAGAAGACCATGAATAGACAACATCCTTACACTGATAAAACTAAATATGTATTTCCTATAGTATACATCCATACTATAACCAATTAAGCATCCAATTCATAGTATAACTGGCTATTTCCTATAGTAATGTATAGTGATGTGAGGTCATTACACTCAGTAATAAACTTAATAGTAATAAAGGAAATTTTGATATGTCCAATGATTACTGACTTTGATGTGCTTTTTTTGCAAGACCCCTGATTAACCCCATGGGCAATACCAGATGAATTATCAGCCTGTAAGAACAATTTTGATTGGTTACAAAGAGGGTTATAGCATGTATTGAGCCAATCAGATATATGGTAAGAAGAGTCAGTAGGGCTGAAGGGGATTAAGCTTAAAATTGCCAAGAGATCTAAGAGCTGTATTTTAATTGGTTACTTTTAATGATTATATTGTGTAATTAACCAATCAGGAGCATTGTAACAAAAGGCAGAATTAGTTTTCAATACTTCCAGTATTCCAATTATCCTCATATTTGACCAAATAAATTTTAAAAATAGTAATATTTTGCATGCTTCACATTCCTGGAAAGTCATTCTGTGAGCAAAAGATGCTCCATTTAACCTGCTCCTATACATGACCAACCACCCCCCCCCCCAGGATTTGACAAGTGCCCATCATTTTCTCCAAAACACCCTGTCCAAAATTTGATCCTGAAAACAAAATCCAAGGGGAGGGGGGGGGGCAGATTTAACCTTTATTTTCTAGATTTTTGTCACATCAAGAATTATGTAAATGCATTTTTTGTATCTATATACTTACATAGTTTTAGGTCTAGGAAAGCCATTTATGCACTTTATGAACTGAAACTTTTTGGTGTCCTTAAAATGTGCAGTTTTAGGTAAAATATGGCTGTGAGGGTGCTTTACCTTTAACAACCCCTTTAGCAACCATTTTTGTTTAACCATATTTTGACATTTTCAGCCTTTTATCACATTCGGTGTGGCAGTAGCACTACATCTTAATATAGGGGTGACTTGTCCATAGGATTATACAGGGGTCAACAAACTTTGGATCACATGCAATTCAATGGAAGCGTCTATTTATACACATTTGCAAATGGGTACTACGCATATACAATTGAAATAAGCATGAGAGTTCAAAGCTGGACAGATGCTGTAATTTATAATAACTTATAATTTGATAATAAGAAATGATGAAATTTCAGGATACGTAACAGCTTTTAGGCTGAACAGCGCTGCATTAGCTTTAAAACTTACATCAAAACATACAATTCTTGTAAAAACTGCATAAATATATCCAGGGGTCCCAAAACCATGTAAATAATCATTAGAATCCAACCAACACCAAAGAAAATGCCCATAATTGTCAAAAGAGTGAAAAAGAGGGGGGGGGGAGTCACAAGTAACCCCTTATGCGTAGTTTTTTTGGCCGGCGCTGTCTCATTTTTCAACAAATTTTTAAAGGTGTCAAAATGCTTGGGGGGAGGCTGTACAGCCTACCACTAATTGTATCACTTTCATCACTTTGCAAATGAAAGTTGATGACACATGACCATGATAACTTCACTTACATTGGTCACACATCTTTAAATAACTATGTTGTACAACTGGCTCAGTTCTTCAGATAGAAAGCAAGAAACACCAGTAGCTACACATTTGAGGCTAAGAGTAGGGTTGCATGACTATATCGCCAATAGTCATAGTCGCAACTATTTGCAGTAATTGCAACTTTCTACTATGACTATGACTTCAACTAATGATGAATATCCATTGTGTCCTCAAGATGCATTTAGTACACTGCAAGATTCTTATTGCAGTCGCCTACACAGGTACACAGTCGCCAAGGTACAAATGTACCTGACTGGTGCACACAAAGTACCTACATAAATGACCAATGTTGTTACTGCACAGGACCCACCAACAGTGGGACTGCACTGGTACTACACTGGTACTGCACAGTACCAGACCAGTACCTTGATGATGGTGTACCTGTACAGGCGGCCCCAATATAGGAATCTTGTAGTGTAAGACAATGATGATGCAAAGAGTTTGTAACATAAAAATGTTGCTGACATTTTTTTATATTCATAGAGTCGTATTAGCCTTTTCGAAGTATGGCGTACACAAAAGGAGGGCAATCTTCAATCTTCAAAAGACTTTACCCATTTCGTGCAGCGCCATCCTATTGTGCCCGCCATACATGTATCTTGAAAAGGCTAATTGTATTTACCATGTCTCATGATTGTCAGTTACCATGGTTACAATGCCACATTTGCCAGCAGTATCCCTCAGCCCCTCAGTTGCTTGTTACATTTTGGGTATGAAAGGTAACTCAAGGCTTTATTCAAAATTAGACTAGTCATGACTAGTTGGAGCTGACTAGTCATGACTAAGTTGGTGCAAACTGATTGACTACAAAAAAGGCTGAAATTGTGCATCCCTATTTCAGAGGTATTCAAAAGCACTGAGCCAGTTACTGTTCTGTTACTGTACCATACCACTATAATACTGCTATACCTCAACTAGTCATGACTAAGTTGGTGCCAACTAGTTGACTACAAAAAAACTGAAGTTGTGCAACCCTATTCAGAGGGTATTCAAAAGCGCCAAGCCAATATTGTTCTCTTACTGTACCCTACCTCTATACATATATGATGCATTCCTCCAGCAGGTTTCTTCTTTAGGTATCCCGCTATTGGACTCTTCTCACCAAGGGGTTGAAGTAATTCTAGTTTGGTTTCACCAAGTTCTATAAACACCACTGTTACACCATGCTCTGGCAAGTCCTACGAAATACACATAACAATTCAATACTGGTCATACACTTAAATATCACAAGTTACTATAATGAGAGAATAAATTCAATCTAGTCAACCAGATTACAATTTATTCTCTCGTTTTACGATTCCCAGATGATTGAGCGTATTCACAAAAGGCTACTGTAATGATCAACATTTTAAGGTGGCTGTGTACTCTCAGACATGCATGTAGTAAAAGTGCAATAACTTTGTAATTATTCGCATAAAACATATAAAAGTATACATTTTTATGAAGGCAAGACATCAATAAATCTTAATATAAATACAGATTTGGGGTAAAAACAACAATTTTGAAGAAAATCACAAAAAGTGAGTTTTTGGCAATATTTGTTAGGTACATCATAACAAAAAACACTCTTTCCAAAATATTTTATTTTGTTTTTAGCTCAATCTTGAGGCTCCATTCCAAAACGATATTTTTTATTTTTTGATATTGGCCTTATTTTTTGAGATATTGACCATATAAGGCATCAAAATGAACTTTTTAAAATTCAAAACGCCTATTTGCACAAAATGATGCCCAAAATCGGAAATAGACCAAAATATAAAAAATGAGAAAACCGTTTCTTGAGTCGATCATGCTTTTTACGATGATCATATTTGCTTACCTATAGATGCTGTATTGATTGAGTTTTTCTTTCCTTTTCAATTTCAAACACGAGTGGAATAGTGAAATAAAATCCTTAAAATATTGCAGTTGGAGTTTACAAATCTGGATTTTCATTCCTTGTATTTATAAAAACATAACAAGGTACAAACATATCATAAAAACTCAATTTTGAGAATGAAACAATGGCTAGAGTACACAGCCGCGTTAACAGGCACTTCATTGTTAATTATTGAGATGCATTTGTTTAAAAGTATGAGCATTTAAATAAATGTGCACATTTGGGCTCTCCAGGGTTATAATAGTACCCCCAAGTTTGACCATAGACCCTGGAAAGGATCTTATTGTACAAGAGAGCTTCAAAAATATTGGGAAAATTGTTTTTTAATATCCTGAAATCATAAGCTTTCCATTGATATATGTGACATGATCAAGGGAATGAGTCGGATGTTGCTAATATTGTTTTTGAGATATTGCCAAAAACAGTGTTCAAATTCTTTTGCTTTATATTGTTTTCAGCCATTGAAAAATTGCTCCTAACTCGGTAACCAGATGCATCAAAATGTAGCATTTGCAAACTGCCAGAAAATGATGCAAAAAACTTCTAATTGAAAATTGCAGACAAGTGACTCATTCCCCTTAATGTCACATATAACTTTACTTTAATGTGTTTCACCTTTAACATTAGAACAAACTATTGAGTTTCCAGACCATAATCTTTTTAAGGAGGGTGTCAAGTTTCGGAAATGATTTAAAGTGCCAAAACTCCTTAATAATTCCAAAACTAAGACAATGGAAACCATCCAAAAATATAGTCTAAAGATTAAGAAAAAGGCTAAATTCTGAATGAGTTCATTTTAATAATTTGGTTGCAAAAAAATGGGCCAAAATATGTTTTGAGACTTTTTCCAAAAAATTATTTTTTCACCAAATCTGTGTTTATTATTTAGATCCTTTGACTCTTCTTTCCCTTTTCAAAAATCTATACTTGTATCATGTGTGAATCAATTTTAGTTGTCTTGAAAAGAAACTACAGCACTTTTACCTAATATAATGCATTTCTGAGACTTTCCAGCCCCTTAAAAGAATTCAATTAGAATACTCAAAATGGTACACTTAAAATGGCCCACCCTCTCTATTGCAAGATATGCATCCATCCACTGCACACAGAAAACATGAAGCCATAATATATGATTTCCCTCAAATTTTAATTTTGTTATTCTTTACTCCAGATGCTGAATAGTAATATTAGTAACACTGTCAGGAAAAGTTTCTGTCCATTTTAAGGCAAAATAACATGGTAACCAAAAAAAAAAACCTCACTGGCTATTTTGGCCATTTAACATGGAGTTCTATAGTGGACTTTTAATGTCTGAATATGACATTATGTCAAAATTTGCTCTGTTGACCTGACGAACACAACTAATTTCCCCGATTCCATTTTTTTTGTAAGTTAAGACATGTGTAAACAATTGCAAATATGTCTCCAGCAATCACAACATTGTGTCTTATATGATTGAAAATAAGATTATTAAGCATGAATCATGCGGTTTTATTTGAAACCAACTCATATTGACCATAAAAAACGAATTAATACAGCCGTCTCTCAACATGTGATATTCAAAGTTCCCGGGCACCAAAATTGTCCAGTGCAATGACGTTCCAGTAATACAATGAAGGCTGACAACAATTGAGCACAAGTAACCATGAGGTCATTGCACTAGACAATTTCAACGTGGGAATTTTGCATATCGTGTGTTGAGAGCCAGCTGTTTTTATTCATTTTTATGGTCAACATGAGTTTGTTTGAAATAAAACCACATGATTTGTGCTTGATAATTATTTTTATAAGGCGTAATGTTGTGATTGCTGAAGACATCCTTTAAAAATGTATTTCAAGAATTGGTGATAAATACCAGGGAGACAATTAGTGATAGGGGATAAAGCTTACTCACCATTGGTTCACTGACTTTAGCACCTAGAACATCTCTATATAATTTTGTCTGCCCTTCTGTAGAAACAAAGTAAACAAACAGTGGGATTTAACATAATAAAATTAATATTAAATCTGTTCATCTGGACTTACTTTTTTTATTAGCAACAGTATCGTGCATCATGTCTCATCCAAGACACATCATCAGGCTCACTGATCAGGCACTGACCTATTGACCTGTGACACAGTTGATGGTATGACATCGCTATCAAAAATGCCTCCCAGTCAGAACTCTTGCCCTCCCAGATGCCCCAGTAAAAACCCAAAATTACGAAAATTTCAACTTTTTGCAGCAATTTTTGCAGCAAAAAAATCTTGGTGCCGCCACTGCGGGCGAGATACGTGACTATCTCGCTTAGGGTATCAAAACCAACAAATATGGGGAAAAGGGTACCTTAATTGCAGATGTTACTTGGAAAGGGTAGCTAAACTTATGCAAAAATGTGTTTGACCATGTTGCCAATTAAATGTCAAGCTTCAAGTACAATGTAGGGAGGGCAAGTTAGCGCAGCGGTAGTTCCCTCGCTTTGCACCACTGAGGTCCCGGGTTCAAGCCCGGCGCGCCCAAGGACTCATGTGCACTTGGTTTATCCCGATTCCATGCTCGCTCTCGCAGGTTTTCTCCGGGATCTCCGGTTTCCTCCTGTATCGCAAAAATCGGTGATTAGTTGTTTGGTTATCAAAACTTCCTTCACCCAATGGAATTTGGGGAGCTGCACAGATAATTGGTGGATGTTACAATCTAAATGCGGATAGGTGTGTGTAGTTCGCCATAACTGGCCTAGTTGATGCGATCTGATTGTGAGGATTCACCATTGCAGCGAAATTACAGCGCTTTGAGTCCTCTAAGATCTGGAGAAAGGCGCTTTATAAATCCAAAATTTTAAAAAATTAAGAAAAAAAGGTCCACAGCTATAGATGCCAAGGTGTATTTGTGTGTGTTTGGGTTTGGCAGTACTGCACTACATGTACCAAGGTTGGGCACATCAATAGCTACATGGTTGAGTTTACCTAAACTTACCAAGACTGGGCACAGCAATTGCTACATGGTTGAGTTTATATAAACTTACCAAGACTGAGCACAGCAATTGCTACATGGTTGAGTTTACATAAACTTACAAAGACTGGGCACAGCAATTGCTAAATGGTTGAGTTTATATAAACTTACCAAGACTAGGCACAGCAATTGCTACATGGTTGAGTTTATATAAACTTACCAAGACTGAGCACAGCAATTGCTACATGGTTGAGTTTACATAAACTTGCCAACACTGGGCACAGCAATTGCTACATGGTTGAGTTTATATAAACTTACCAAGACTGGGTACAGCAATTGCTACATGGTAGAGTTTACCTAAACTTACCAACACTGGGCACAGCAATTGCTACATGGTTGAGTTTACCTAAACTTACCAAGACTGGGCACAGCAATTGCTACATGGTTGAGTTTACCTAAACTTACCAAGACTGGGCACAGCAATTGCTACATGGTTGAGTTTATATAAACTTACCAAGACTGAGTACAGCAATTGCTACATGGTTAAGTTTACATAAACCTACCAAGACTGGGCACATCAATTGCTACATGGTTGAGTTTACATAAACTTATCAAGACTGGGCACAGCAATTGCTACATGGTTGAGTTTATATAAACTTACCAAGACTGAGCACAGCAATTGCTACATGGTTGAGTTTACATAAACTTACCAAGACTGGACACATCAATTGCTACATGGTTGAGTTTACATACACTTACCAAGACTGGGCACAGCAATTGCTACATGGTTGGGTTTATATAAACTTACCAAGACTGGGCACAGCAATTGCTACATAGTTGAGTTTACCTAAACTTACCAAGACTGGACACAACAATTGCTACATGGTTGAGTTTACATAAACTTGCCAAGACTGGGGGCAGCAATTGCTACATGGTTGAGTTTACCTAAACTTACCCAGACTGGACACAGCAATTGCTACATGGTTGAGTTTACATAAACCTACCAAGACTGGACACAGCAATTGCTACATGGTTGAGTTTACACAAACTTACCAAGACTGGACACAGCAATTGATACATGGTTGAATTTACACAAACTTACCAAGACTGGGCACAACAATTGCTACATGGTTGAGTTTATATAAACTTACCAAGACTAGGTACAGCAATTGCTACATGGTTGAGTTTATATAAACTTACCAAGACTGGGCACAGCAATTGCTATATGGTTGAGTTTACATAAACTTACCAAGACTAGCCACAGCAATTGCTACATGGTTGAGTTTACCTAAACTTGCCAAGACTGGACACAGCAATTGCTACATGGCTGAGTTTATCTAAACTTACCAAGACTGGACACAGCAATTGCTACATGGTTCAGTTTATCTAAACTTACCAAGACTGGACACAGTAATTGCTACATGGTTGAGTTTACCTAAACTTGCCAAGACTGGGCACAGCAATTGCTACACGGTTGAGTTTACCTAAATTTGCCAAGACTGGGCACAGCAATCGCTACATGGTTGAGTTTACCTAAACTTACCAAGACTGGGCACAGTAATTACTACATGGTTGAGTTTACCTAAACTTACCAAGACTGGGCACAGCACTTGCTACATGGTTGAGTTTACCTAAACTTACCAAGACTGGGCACAGTAATTGCTACATGGTTGAGTTTACATAAACTTGCCAAGACTGGGCACAGCACTTGCTACATGGTTGAGTTTACCTAAACTTACCAAGACTGGACACAGTAATTGTTATACTAAAATGCAGCAAACCTTTTACAAGCGCGACTACCGTGATGTTGCAAATTCGGCGCTAACAACGCGTACGGCGCACAGTTCATTCATAAATTTCCACTCAGCAACAACATATCGCCTTAGCAGCCAATCAGAGACAAGTGCGTGCAACGCAGTATATACACGATGTATCCTTACAATACGCGCTCGTCAAAGGTTTTCTGCATTTTAGTATACATGGTTAAGTTTACCTAAACTTACCAAGACTGGGCACAGTAATTCCTACATGGTTGAGTTTACCTAAACTTACCAAGACTGGGCACAGTAATTCCTAATGGTTGAGTTTACATAAACTTACCAAGACTGGACACAGCAATTGCTACATGGTTGAGTTTACCTAAACTTACCAAGACTGGGCACAGCAATCGCTACATGGTTGAGTTTACCTAGATTCCAAGGCTTCCCTGAACCATAGCTTCTACAAAATAATAACGGCCTCCTCTGAAATAAAAACAAACGTTCAGAAATATTGAAATCATATCATTGTGTTTTTCAAATCATAGTGACACATACATACATATTAAAACTGCCCCTTAGCATCCAATTCATCACAGACTGATCAGGGCAAAAGAATCAATTTTATTTTTCTGCAGTGTAAATGCCTTTTTGGCACTAATTGCTGCTGCCAAAGCTTGTCACATAAATAAAGGCAGCAAGGCCCGCAGCAAGGTACTTCATAGGAAATATTCTGCAGAATAAAAATACCATATATATGTGACGTGTCCTGTCAAAAGGAGACACTTTAGGCAGGATCGTAAATGGAGAAATAGCCAAAAATCTGCCTGGGGTGATTTTTTCACAATTTGGGTTTGTTGTGAATTGGTGATGTTATTAATGTTAAAAATATTGTCTGATAGTTTCAGACCGGAATATAACTGGAACTTGTATTTTTTGAGAGATTTTCAAGGTAATTCCTACTCTCAACATTGTCATTAATATTTTTATAGGCCAATATCTCAATTTCCAATTTTATAATTTACCATAACTTACGAACTCAATATCTTCGCTTAGGAACATGTCCAATTTCATTGGGGAAAACGGTGTTGTGGAGCAAAATATCTTTATAATTAAGATATGTAAAAACCTCAAAATTGATAACCAGCCCAAAAGGTGTTTTTTTTTTCGGTTTTGGAGTGTCCCTGGACCTATACCTAGATGCTAGGATCATTCATGGTTGACCTAAAAAAAAAAATTCCAAGATGTTTTGTATTTTTAATATGAAAATTGATAATTTGTATTCATGTCATACTCTATTAATGATTTCAAAATGCATTCAAATTCAATGGATTTTGAAATCATTAATAGAGTAGGCCCTATGACATGAATACAAATTATCAATTTTCATATTAAAAATACAAAACATCTTGAAATTTTTTTATTTTTTTATTAGGTCAACCATGAATGATCTAGCATCTAGGTTGGTTTTTTGAGTTTTTTAAATTGAGTATAATCCCACCCCCAATTGTGAAAAATTTCACCCTAAAAAGCGGGTGGGACTATACTCGGACCAATACTGATAATATGGAAAATTAAACTTTCTTAAAAATAACCTCCTAAATTCACTACAGCCTTCTTCAACAGAATGATCTAATCTGACAGGGTCAGATTTACCACAGGGGCAAGTGGGCCCGCACATACATTGTAGGGGTCACAATCTAGAGGGGGCCAAACCAAAATTGATGCCTGTGTGTATTATTTTGACCAAATTAGTCTCATATATGACCATGTTAGCTTGAAAAGTGATAATTTTAATACGCTTTTAAAGACAAATTTTTTAAAATTTCAACCATAATCAACCCGGGAATTAACCTTTTTAGCTTCAACAGGGGAAAAAAATGTGTGTGTTTAGCGCATTTGTACCATCCATAGATCCTGGGGGCCGATCATGTTGTCGCGCCCAGTAATTATTGGAACTGACGTGGTACTACTCCAGACATGAGCCAATTCTGCATAAAAGTGGGTTTTCTTATTTCTAAAGATTTGTTGCGCATTCATGAGATGCTAATTTCTGTTGTGTTGATTTCTTTTGTGACGAACACGCATCTATTCAATTCTCTCTTACTTCACTTTGATCGAGAAATCTATCTACTATCCACAACGACACGATAGTTACTGTGTGGATAGAAGATAGAGGGTAGTAGTATAAACACGTTCAGTCATCATATCGTCTTCAGTTTTAAAATGCATCAAAATATTTTTTTAGATTGTCCAATTTGTCTACAATTTAGCTAGGCTAACATTTATATATCTTAGCTGAAGTATTTGCTTGCTTTTAACCGGAAACACAAGTGCTGAAGTACAAATTCCGACCATATTATGATTCCGTTTAATTTTGCAACCTTGCTTCATCAAAGTTGTTTTGACGACCGACCAGCGCCACTCATTAAATACTAATGGGAAAATCCAGTGCTGGGCAAATCAATCCATCTCCCGATTTGCAAAGGTCGACTTGTCATTGCAAACTGATGGTGATACCCTTCCGGTTTTTGAACATGTGAGCCCAGCACTACACCTGTTGATCACCCATTACAATGGGGACCGTGTGATGTCTGACGATCACTCGAGAAAAATTGACACAAAATGATGTTTTTTGTGAGTACAGTCATGATGAATTGATGAAGAAATATAGCACATGTGTCACTAATATGTCAATAACAATATCCTCATATTTTTGAGACAATAATTAACTTGAGGAAGAAGTTTTTATTCATACATGACATTGGGCCCTGTATGGCAACCAAGCTATCGGTTGAAATGATAGCCATCGAGGTCGCGTCACTGAAGTCATGAAAAGATTACGTGTGTGTATTGTTCTCAGAAAAAAAACAGGTTTTCTACATATATGGCGCTCTAGCTGAAATACAGCAAGATAATGTAAGATAGTAAAATGTAAACCTGTATTTTAGATAGAGTATCTCGAGCTATACTACTCAGTCTGGGAAAGGTCTTTGCAAAATACTGTAGTCTACTTTCGCTCTGTTTCACAGATTTCACACCTCTATCCATGATAACAAAAAATGTACATGTATGTCACTATCATATAAACCTGTTGGCGATAGACCATTTCATTTTTCATTCTGACAAAAATACAGGCGGCGGGTGGCATGATGGTCGGAGAGAGCCGGCAAAACCGCTCGGCCGTATGGCATTTTCCATATACTCGGACGTTAGTTTTGTGGGGTTCATTATCGAACCCCAACGGTTTTAGTTTGTATTTATATTATTTATTTATCATAAGCCTATATATTTGTTTGTGATATTTCAAGCGTTTTAAAATTTCAACATAATCCCATTCAATTACATGGTTGACGATGAAAATTTACTGAATTTAGAGAATGCACGGCGACCACCACCTGCAAAAATACATGTACATTTGATTATTGATATGGTTCCAAATTCGACAACCCAAAATTTGGCAAATATTTATCAACCAAATTTTCATGTACGATATTTCACCGTATTTAAAACTAAACAAGCTCAAAGTTGTATGTGGAGAAGGCGCAAACTTCCAATTTTTGATTACTGCTGCAATTCTGCTTTGTCATTTCTTTAAATCACACAGAAAACTTACTAAATTGCCGAGTGTTTTGAAAATATCACGACTGATGCAAGCCGCCATTTTGGGGATATCCCAAACAAACCAGAACGAGGCTAAGGGAATTCCGTCGACTGAACCCGGAAGTGACAGTGTACATTAACATTATATTTTACATGTTCAGCATGAATACTAGTACACTAATAAGTATAGGCCCCTAGTATGAGAAAAAGGGGCAAATTGGTAAACTTCTCTCGGTCTTAGTTTCTTCCAGTGCAATACATAACTGTTTTTGTTTTATTGAAGTCCCATCCCATTTCTTCTTTTTTTTCTTCTTCTTTTTGGATACTATGCAACATCCCTCGTAGGAACAAGACGCAATGGTACACAGTCACCTAATGTGACTGTGTACCATTTCTTGGTGACAGTTTACCTATTTCTGATGAGCATTGCCAAATTTCATCGTAATTTGCTTTTATATAATTGTGATTAATGTTTTTCCACTACTTTATAATATTGTTGTTATGTATTGTGTGTTAATTTGCTTTAAAATGATACGTTTATATCTTGTACATTAATTTTTGTTATTTAATTTGTCCTAATGAATTTTTAATAAATATATAAACATGAAACGAAAATGTTGCGGAACAATTCTACATGAGTTGATGTGTCTTTTCTTTATCATGAATTAATCTTGTTTGGTACATACATGTATTTTCCACTGAACAGCTTTGCCCATTATTATGTTTTGATGAATCCAAGTGTGTGAAAATATTGGATCCAACACATAATAATGATAAAATTGGATGCTTTACGCCCAATATTTATTGGTCTCGCTATGAGTTTAAAAATATTGGACTCAACTACGTCTCGTCCAATATTTTAAAACTCATAGCTCGACCAATAAATATGGGCTCAATCGATCCAATTTTATATCATTGCCTCTCATCATGCATGATATGCTGAGTTGCAGCAGTCCTGTATATCATATTTGGATCACCATGAAGTGCCATGGATGATCAGTCAATGACTTTCAAAATACTATGGGTCAATCAGTAGCTATCAGTGACATTCAGAAAAGGGTACAAATGTGGGGGTCAACATTGGTCAATGAGTATCTTACATTTTGTAAAAACAAATCGTCTTGCCATCTTGATAGCAACCAAAGCAAATCACTGATAGCTTAATTCTGTTACTGAGTCATTTTTTTTCCAACTTTTTATTCGGGCATTTGGTGAGAGAATCATGTTCCAAAATAAAGATAAAAGGGGGTGTGTCATCCAAGGACCGCCTGGCATTAATCCAAATTACATGCATAAACAAAGCCAAACTAAATACTGCTTGTCTGAATGTGCGTCTCAAGCTCTTTGGGTGGTGGTGGGGTGGGGGTAATAGGGGGGGGGTTGGCCGGCTGATGGGAAGTTACCAAATAATTTTGCTTTTCTGTGCAAATTAAAACATGAAATTTGGAACAAGAGGCAGATGTTTGAAAAACAAAGGAGGCATTAAATGTATAGTGCACCTTTATTTCAGATGGAGATTTTATTTTTGAAATATATAAAAAGCAAAAACTAGTGTCTTGTATACATACTTATGCATTAGCATTATCATGATTGTGTGCAAATTTTATTACAAAAATCAAACTTGTATGTATGTGGTTATTTTGTAGTGGGCCTTCCATTTCACATGGGAAGTCCATGGAGATGAGGGAGGTGGAATCGAAATCTGCCACGGTTATGACGTCATCCATTGGTTTTGTGTGTGAACTTTTTGTCAACTTTAGCATGCAATGACAAGAATCTTAGAGTGACATTTATGTATCCCAGAGATAGAGATGTTTTTCTATATTATCTACAAGTATTGAAGGGGAAAGGTAATTTTTAAGGGGCCAAAATTCACGAAAAATGCCTAAAAATAACTTTTTTTTGCCTCATTGATCACTAATTCAAAACAAAGATATTTTTAATGCCAAAATTCGGCTTTTCAACTGTTCATCGTCGAAAACTCTAACATAGTAGTGGCGTAGACAGGACTTTCTCTGACGGGAGGGGGTGAAGGGGCAAGGTATATTTTAAGGGGCCAAAATTCACGAAAAATGCCTGAAAATACTTTGACAACTTTTTCTGCCTCATTGATCACTAATTCAACAGAAAGATTTTTAAATGCCACAATTCGGCTTTTCAACTGTTCATCCTCAAAAACTCTAACATAGTAGTGGCGTAGACAGGGGCAAGGTATATTTTAAGGGGCCAAAATTCACGAAAAAATGCCTAAAATACTTTGACAACTCTTTCTGCCTCATTGATCACCAGTTCACCACGTAGATATTTTTCAATGCAAAAATTCAGCTTTTTCAACTTTTTCAGCCTCGAAGATTCCAACGTAATAGTGACTTTCTCAGATGGGGAGGGGGTGGGTGAAAGGGCAAGGTAATTTTTAAGGGGCCAAAATTCACGAAAAAATGCCTATAATACTTTGACAACTTTTTCCTCACCAATTCACCACGTATTTTCAACGCCAAAATTCGGCTTTTAAACTTTTCTGCCTCATTGATCATCAATTCACCACGTAGATATTTTCAATGCCAAAATTCGGCTTTTTAACTTGTTCTGCCTCATTGATCATCAGTTCACTAAGTAGATATTTTCAATGCTAAAATTCGGCTTTTTCAACTTTTTCTGCCTCATTGATCATCAGTTCACCACGTAGATATTTTCAATGCCAAAATTCGGCTTCTAACTTTTTCTGCCTCATTGATCATCAGTTCACCACGTAGATATTTTCAATGCCAAAATTCGGCTTTTTAACTTTTTCTGCCTTATTGATCACCAATTCACCACGTAGATATATCAATGCCAAAATTCAGCTTTTTCTGCCTCATTGATCATCAGTTCACCACGTAGATATTTTCAATGCCAAAATTCGGCTTTTTTAACTTTTCCTGCCTCATTGATCATCAGTTCACCACGAAAATATTTTCAATGCCAATATTCGGCTTTTCAACTTTTTCTGCCTCATTTATCATCAGTTCACCACGTAGATATTTTCAATGTCACAATTCGGCTTTTTAACTTTTTCTGCCTTATTGATCACCAATTCACCACGTAGATATTTCAATGCCAAAATTCAGCTTTTTCAACTTTTTCTGCCTCATTGATCATCAGTTCACCACGTAGATATTTTAAATGCCAAAATTCGGCTTTTCAACTTTTTCTGTCTCATTGATCATCAATTCACCACGTAGATATTTTCAATGCCAAAATTCGGCTTTTCAACTTTTTCTGCCTCATTGATCACCAATTCACCACGTAGCTATTTTCAATGCCAAAATTCGGGTTTTTAACTTTTTCTGCCTCATTGATCATCAATTCACCACGTAGATATTTTTCAATGCCAAAATTCGGCTTTTCAACTTTTTCTGCCTCATTGATCATCAATTCACCACGTAGATATTTTAAATGCCAAAATTCGGCTTTTTAACTAGTTCTGCCTTATTGATCATCAGTTCACTAAGTAGATATTTTCAATGCCAAAATTCGGCTTTTTCAACTTTTTCTGCCTCATTGATCATCAGTTCACCACGTAGATATTTTCAATGCCAAAATTCGGCTTTTTAACTTGTTCTGCCTTATTGATCACCAATTCACCACGTAGATATATCAATGCCAAAATTCAGCTTTTTCTGCCTCATTGATCATCAGTTCACCACGTAGATATTTCAATGCCAAAATTCGGCTTTTTCAACTTTTCCTGCCTCATTGATCATCAGTTCACCACGAAAAAAATTTCAATGCCAAAAGTCGGCTTTTCAACTTTTTCTGCCTCATTGATCATCAGTTCACCACGTAGATATTTTCAATGTCAAAATTCGGCTTTTTAACTTTTTCTGCCTTATTGATCACCAATTCACCACGTAGATATTTCAATGCCAAAATTCGGCTTTTTAACTTGTTCTGCCTCATTGATCATCAGTTCACTAAGTAGATATTTTCAATGCCAAAATTCGGCTTTTTCAACCTTTTCTGCCTCATTGATCATCAGTTCACCACGTAGATATTTTCAATACCAAAATTCGGCTTTTTAATTTTTTCTGCCTCATTGATCATCAGTTCACCACGTAGATATTTTCAATGCCAAAATTCGGCTTTTTAACTTTTTCTGCCTTATTGATCACCAATTTACCACGTAGATATATCAATGCCAAAATTCGGCTTTTTCAACTTTTTTCTGCCTCATTGATCATCAGTTCACCACGTAGATATTTTCAATGCCAAAATTCGGCTTTATCAACTTTTCCTGCCTCATTGATCATCAGTTCACCACGAAAATATTTTCAATGCCAATATTCGGCTTTTCAACTTTTTCTGCCTCATTGATCATCAGTTCACCACGTAGATATTTTCAATGTCAAAATTCGGCTTTTTAAATTTTTCTGCCTTATTGATCACCAATTCACCACGTAGATATTTCAATGCCAAAATTCAGCTTTTTAACTTTTTCTGTCTCATTGATCATCAATTCGCCACGTAGATATTTTCAATGCCAAAATTCGGCATTTCAATTTTTATGCCTCATTGATCATCAATTCACCACGTAGATATTTCAATGCCAAAATTCAGCTTTTTCAACTTTTTCTGCCTCATTGATCACCAATTCACCACGTAGATATTTTCAATGCCAAAATTCGGGTTTATAACTTTTTCTGCCTCATTGATCATCAATTCACCACGTAGATATTTTTCAATGCCAATATTCGGCTTTTCAACTTTTTCTGCCTCATTGATCATCAGTTCACCACGTAGATATTTTCAATGCCAAAATTCGGCTTTTCAACTTTTTCTGCCTCATTGATCATCAATTCACCACGTAGATATTTTAAATGCCAAAATTCGGCTTTTTAACTAGTTCTGCCTCATTGATCATCAGTTCACTAAGTAGATATTTTCAATGCCAAAATTCGGCTTTTTCAACTTTTTCTGCCTCATTGATCATCAATTCACCACGCAGATATTTTCAATGCCAAAATTCGGCTTTTTAACTTGTTCTGCCTCATTGATCATCAGTTCACTAAGTAGATATTTTCAATGCCAAAATTCGGCTTTTTCAACTTTTTCTGCCTCATTGATCATCAGTTCACCACGTAGATATTTTCAATGCCAAAATTCGGCTTTTTAACTTTTTCTGCCTTATTGATCACCAATTCACCACGTAGATATTTCAATGCCAAAATTCAGCTTTTTCAACTTTTTCTGCCTCATTGATCATCAGTTCACCACGTAGATATTTTAAATGCCAAAATTCGGCTTTTCAACTTTTTCTGTCTCATTGATCATCAATTCACCACGTAGATATTTTCAATGCCAAAATTCGGCTTTTCAACTTTTTCTGCCTCATTGATCACCAATTCACCACGTAGCTATTTTCAATGCCAAAATTCGGGTTTATAACTTTTTCTGCCTCATTGATCATCAATTCACCACGTAGATATTTTTCAATGCCAAAATTCGGCTTTTCAACTTTTTCTGCCTCATTGATCATCAATTCACTAAGTAGATATTTTCAATGTCAAAATTCGGCTTTTCAACTTTTTCTGCCTCATTGATCATCAATTCACCACGCAGATATTTTCAATGCCAAAATTCGGCTTTTTAACTTGTTCTGCCTCATTGATCATCAGTTCACTAAGTAGATATTTTCAATGCCAAAATTCGGCTTTTTCAACTTTTTCTGCCTCATTGATCATCAGTTCACCACGTAGATATTTTCAATGCCAAAATTCGGCTTTTAACTTTTTCTGCCTTATTGATCACCAATTCACCACGTAGATATATCAATGCCAAAATTCAGCTTTTTCTGCCTCATTGATCATCAGTTCACCACGTAGATATTTCAATGCCAAAATTCGGCTTTTTCAACTTTTCCTGCCTCATTGATCATCAGTTCACCACGAAAAATTTTCAATGCCAAAAGTCGGCTTTTCAACTTTTTCTGCCTCATTGATCATCAGTTCACCACGTAGATATTTTCAATGTCAAAATTCGGCTTTTTAACTTTTTCTGCCTTATTGATCACCAATTCACCACGTAGATATTTCAATGCCAAAATTCGGCTTTTTAACTTGTTCTGCCTCATTGATCATCAGTTCACTAAGTAGATATTTTCAATGCCAAAATTCGGCTTTTTCAACCTTTTCTGCCTCATTGATCATCAGTTCACCACGTAGATATTTTCAATGTCAAAATTCGGCTTTTTAAATTTTTCTGCCTTATTGATCACCAATTCACCACGTAGATATTTCAATGCCAAAATTCAGCTTTTTAACTTTTTCTGTCTCATTGATCATCAATTCGCCACGTAGATATTTTCAATGCCAAAATTCGGCATTTCAATTTTTTATGCCTCATTGATCATCAATTCACCACGTAGATATTTCAATGCCAAAATTCAGCTTTTTCAACTTTTTCTGCCTCATTGATCACCAATTCACCACGTAGATATTTTCAATGCCAAAATTCGGGTTTATAACTTTTTCTGCCTCATTGATCATCAATTCACCACGTAGATATTTTTCAATGCCAATATTCGGCTTTTCAACTTTTTCTGCCTCATTGATCATCAGTTCACCACGTAGATATTTTCAATGCCAAAATTCGGCTTTTCAACTTTTCTGCCTCATTGATCATCAATTCACCACGTAGATATTTTAAATGCCAAAATTCGGCTTTTTAACTAGTTCTGCCTCATTGATCATCAGTTCACTAAGTAGATATTTTCAATGCCAAAATTCGGCTTTTTCAACTTTTTTTCTGCCTCATTGATCATCAATTCACCACGCAGATATTTTCAATGCCAAAATTCGGCTTTTTAACTTGTTCTGCCTCATTGATCATCAGTTCACTAAGTAGATATTTTCAATGCCAAAATTCGGCTTTTTCAACTTTTTTCTGCCTCATTGATCATCAGTTCACCACGTAGATATTTTCAATGCCAAAATTCGGCTTTTTAACTTTTTCTGCCTTATTGATCACCAATTCACCACGTAGATATTTCAATGCCAAAATTCAGCTTTTTCAACTTTTTCTGCCTCATTGATCATCAGTTCACCACGTAGATATTTTAAATGCCAAAATTCGGCTTTTCAACTTTTTCTGTCTCATTGATCATCAATTCACCACGTAGATATTTTCAATGCCAAAATTCGGCTTTTCAACTTTTCTGCCTCATTGATCACCAATTCACCACGTAGCTATTTTCAATGCCAAAATTCGGGTTTATAACTTTTTCTGCCTCATTGATCATCAATTCACCACGTAGATATTTTTCAATGCCAAAATTCGGCTTTTCAACTTTTTCTGCCTCATTGATCATCAATTCACTAAGTAGATATTTTCAATGTCAAAATTCGGCTTTTCAACTTTTTCTGCCTCATTGATCATCAATTCACCACGCAGATATTTTCAATGCCAAAATTCGGCTTTTTAACTTGTTCTGCCTCATTGATCATCAGTTCACTAAGTAGATATTTTCAATGCCAAAATTCGGCTTTTTCAACTTTTTCTGCCTCATTGATCATCAGTTCACCACGTAGATATTTTCAATGCCAAAATTCGGCTTTTTAACTTTTTCTGCCTTATTGATCACCAATTCACCACGTAGATATATCAATGCCAAAATTCAGCTTTTTCTGCCTCATTGATCATCAGTTCACCACGTAGATATTTCAATGCCAAAATTCGGCTTTTTCAACTTTTCCTGCCTCATTGATCATCAGTTCACCACGAAAAAATTTTCAATGCCAAAAGTCGGCTTTTCAACTTTTTCTGCCTCATTGATCATCAGTTCACCACGTAGATATTTTCAATGTCAAAATTCGGCTTTTTAACTTTTTCTGCCTTATTGATCACCAATTCACCACGTAGATATTTCAATGCCAAAATTCGGCTTTTTAACTTGTTCTGCCTCATTGATCATCAGTTCACTAAGTAGATATTTTCAATGCCAAAATTCGGCTTTTTCAACCTTTTCTGCCTCATTGATCATCAGTTCACCACGTAGATATTTTCAATACCAAAATTCGGCTTTTTAATTTTTTCTGCCTCATTGATCATCAGTTCACCACGTAGATATTTTCAATGCCAAAATTCGGCTTTTTTAACTTTTTCTGCCTTATTGATCACCAATTTACCACGTAGATATATCAATGCCAAAATTCGGCTTTTTCAACTTTTTCTGCCTCATTGATCATCAGTTCACCACGTAGATATTTTCAATGCCAAAATTCGGCTTTTTCAACTTTTCCTGCCTCATTGATCATCAGTTCACCACGAAAATATTTTCAATGCCAATATTCGGCTTTTCAACTTTTTCTGCCTCATTGATCATCAGTTCACCACGTAGATATTTTCAATGTCAAAATTCGGCTTTTTAACTTTTCTGCCTTATTGATCACCAATTCACCACGTAGATATTTCAATGCCAAAATTCAGCTTTTTAACTTTTTCTGTCTCATTGATCATCAATTCGCCACGTAGATATTTTCAATGCCAAAATTCGGCATTTCAATTTTTCTGCCTCATTGATCATCAATTCACCACGTAGATATTTCAATGCCAAAATTCAGCTTTTTCAACTTTTTCTGCCTCATTGATCACCAATTCACCACGTAGATATTTTCAATGCCAAAATTCGGGTTTATAACTTTTTCTGCCTCATTGATCATCAATTCACCACGTAGATATTTTTCAATGCCAATATTCGGCTTTTCAACTTTTTCTGCCTCATTGATCATCAGTTCACCACGTAGATATTTTCAATGCCAAAATTCGGCTTTTCAACTTTTTCTGCCTCATTGATCATCAATTCACCACGTAGATATTTTAAATGCCAAAATTCGGCTTTTTAACTAGTTCTGCCTCATTGATCATCAGTTCACTAAGTAGATATTTTCAATGCCAAAATTCGGCTTTTTCAACTTTTTCTGCCTCATTGATCATCAATTCACCACGCAGATATTTTCAATGCCAAAATTCGGCTTTTTAACTTGTTCTGCCTCATTGATCATCAGTTCACTAAGTAGATATTTTCAATGCCAAAATTCGGCTTTTCAACTTTTTCTGCCTCATTTATCATCAATTCGCCACGTAGATATTTTCAATGCCAAAATTCGGCATTTCAATTTTTTATGCCTCATTGATCATCAATTCACCACGTAGATATTTCAATGCCAAAATTCAGCTTTTTCAACTTTTTCTGCCTCATTGATCACCAATTCACCACGTAGATATTTTCAATGCCAAAATTCGGGTTTATAACTTTTTCTGCCTCATTGATCATCAATTCACCACGTAGATATTTTTCAATGCCAATATTCGGCTTTTCAACTTTTTCTGCCTCATTGATCATCAGTTCACCACGTAGATATTTTCAATGCCAAAATTCGGCTTTTCAACTTTTTCTGCCTCATTGATCATCAATTCACCACGTAGATATTTTAAATGCCAAAATTCGGCTTTTTAACTAGTTCTGCCTCATTGATCATCAGTTCACTAAGTAGATATTTTCAATGCCAAAATTCGGTTTTTTCAACTTTTTCTGCCTCATTGATCATCAATTCACCACGCAGATATTTTAAATGCCAAAATTCGGCTTTTTAACTAGTTCTGCCTCATTGATCATCAGTTCACTAAGTAGATATTTTCAATGCCAAAATTCGGCTTTTTCAACTTTTTCTGCCTCATTGATCATCAGTTCACCACGTAGATATTTTCAATGCCAAAATTCGGCTTTTTAACCTTTTTCTGCCTTATTGATCACCAATTCACCACGTAGATATTTCAATGCCAAAATTCAGCTTTTTCAACTTTTTCTGCCTCATTGATCATCAGTTCACCACGTAGATATTTTAAATGCCAAAATTCGGCTTTTCAACTTTTTCTGTCTCATTGATCATCAATTCACCACGTAGATATTTTCAATGCCAAAATTCGGCTTTTCAACTTTTTCTGCCTCATTGATCACCAATTCACCACGTAGCTATTTTCAATGCCAAAATTCGGGTTTATAACTTTTTCTGCCTCATTGATCATCAATTCACCACGTAGATATTTTTCAATGCCAAAATTCGGCTTTTCAACTTTTTCTGCCTCATTGATCATTCAATTCACTAAGTAGATATTTTCAATGTCAAAATTCGGCTTTTCAACTTTTTCTGCCTCATTGATCATCAATTCACCACGCAGATATTTTCAATGCCAAAATTCGGCTTTTTAACTTGTTCTGCCTCATTGATCATCAGTTCACTAAGTAGATATTTTCAATGCCAAAATTCGGCTTTTTCAACTTTTTCTGCCTCATTGATCATCAGTTCACCACGTAGATATTTTCAATGCCAAAATTCGGCTTTTTAACTTTTTCTGCCTTATTGATCACCAATTCACCACGTAGATATATCAATGCCAAAATTCAGCTTTTTCTGCCTCATTGATCATCAGTTCACCACGTAGATATTTCAATGCCAAAATTCGGCTTTTTCAACTTTTCCTGCCTCATTGATCATCAGTTCACCACGAAAAAATTTTCAATGCCAAAAGTCGGCTTTTCAACTTTTTCTGCCTCATTGATCATCAGTTCACCACGTAGATATTTTCAATGTCAAAATTCGGCTTTTTAACTTTTTCTGCCTTATTGATCACCAATTCACCACGTAGATATTTCAATGCCAAAATTCGGCTTTTTAACTTGTTCTGCCTCATTGATCATCAGTTCACTAAGTAGATATTTTCAATGCCAAAATTCGGCTTTTTCAACCTTTTCTGCCTCATTGATCATCAGTTCACCACGTAGATATTTTCAATGCAAAATTCGGCTTTTTAATTTTTTCTGCCTCATTGATCATCAGTTCACCACGTAGATATTTTCAATGCCAAAATTCGGCTTTTTAACTTTTTCTGCCTTATTGATCACCAATTTACCACGTAGATATATCAATGCCAAAATTCGGCTTTTTCAACTTTTCTGCCTCATTGATCATCAGTTCACCACGTAGATATTTTCAATGCCAAAATTCGGCTTTTTCAACTTTTCCTGCCTCATTGATCATCAGTTCACCACGAAAATATTTTCAATGCCAATATTCGGCTTTTCAACTTTTTCTGCCTCATTGATCATCAGTTCACCACGTAGATATTTTCAATGTCAAAATTCGGCTTTTTAACTTTTTCTGCCTTATTGATCACCAATTCACCACGTAGATATTTCAATGCCAAAATTCAGCTTTTTAACTTTTTCTGTCTCATTGATCATCAATTCGCCACGTAGATATTTTCAATGCCAAAATTCGGCATTTCAATTTTTTCTGCCTCATTGATCATCAATTCACCACGTAGATATTTCAATGCCAAAATTCAGCTTTTTCAACTTTTTCTGCCTCATTGATCACCAATTCACCACGTAGATATTTTCAATGCCAAAATTCGGGTTTATAACTTTTCTGCCTCATTGATCATCAATTCACCACGTAGATATTTTTCAATGCCAATATTCGGCTTTTCAACTTTTTCTGCCTCATTGATCATCAGTTCACCACGTAGATATTTTCAATGCCAAAATTCGGCTTTTCAACTTTTTCTGCCTCATTGATCATCAATTCACCACGTAGATATTTTAAATGCCAAAATTCGGCTTTTTAACTTGTTCTGCCTCATTGATCATCAGTTCACTAAGTAGATATTTTCAATGCCAAAATTCGGCTTTTTCAACTTTTTCTGCCTCATTGATCATCAATTCACCACGCAGATATTTTCAATGCCAAAATTCGGCTTTTTAACTTGTTCTGCCTCATTGATCATCAGTTCACTAAGTAGATATTTTCAATGCCAAAATTCGGCTTTTTCAACTTTTTCTGCCTCATTGATCATCAGTTCACCACGTAGATATTTTCAATGCCAAAATTCGGCTATTTAACTTTTTCTGCCTTATTGATCACCAATTCACCACGTAGATATATCAATGCCAAAATTCAGCTTTTTCTGCCTCATTGATCATCAGTTCACCACGTAGATATTTCAATGCCAAAATTCGGCATTTTCAACTTTTCCTGCCTCATTGATCATCAGTTCACCACGAAAATATTTTCAATGCCAAAAGTCGGCTTTTCAACTTTTTCTGCCCCTCATTGATCATCAGTTCACCACGTAGATATTTTCAATGCCAAAATTCGGCTTTTTAACTTTTTCTGCCTCATTGATCATCAGTTCACCACGTAGATATTTTCAATGCCAAAATTCGGCTTTTTAACTTTTTCTGCCTTATTGATCACCAATTCACCACGTAGATATATCAATGCCAAAATTCAGCTTTTTCTGCCTCATGGATCATCAGTTCACCACGTAGATATTTTCAATGCCAAAATTCGGCTTTTTCAACTTTTCCTGCCTCATTGATCATCAGTTCACCACGAAAATATTTTCAATGCCAATATTCGGCTTTTCAACTTTTTCTGCCTCATTGATCATCAGTTCACCACGTAGATATTTCAATGCCAAAATTCAGCTTTTTCAACTTTTTCTGCCTCATTGATCATCAGTTCACCACGAAAATATTTTCAATGCCAAAAGTCGGCTTTTCAGCTTTTTCTGCCTCATTGATCATCAGTTCACCACGTAGATATTTTCAATGTCAAAATTCGGCTTTTTAACTTTTTCTGCCTTATTGATCACCAATTCACCACGTAGATATTTCAATGCCAAAATTCAGCTTTTTCAACTTTTTCTGCCTCATTGATTATCAGTTCACCACGTAGATATTTTAAATGCCAAAATTCGGCTTTTCAACTTTTTCTGTCTCATTGATCATCAATTCACCACGTAGATATTTTCAATGCCAAAATTCGGCTTTTCAACTTTTTCTGCCTCATTGATCACCAATTCACCACGTAGCTATTTTCAATGCCAAAATTCGGGTTTATAACTTTTCTGCCTCATTGATCATCAATTCACCACGTAGATATTTTCAATGCCAAAATTCGGCTTTTCAACTTTTCTGCCTCATTGATCATCAATTCACTAAGTAGATATTTTCAATGTCAAAATTCGGCTTTTCAACTTTTTCTGCCTCATTGATCATCAATTCACCACGCAGATATTTTCAATGCCAAAATTCGGCTTTTAACTTGTTCTGCCTCATTGATCATCAGTTCACTAAGTAGATATTTTCAATGCCAAAATTCGGCTTTTTCAACTTTTTCTGCCTCATTGATCATCAGTTCACCACGTAGATATTTTCAATGCCAAAATTCGGCTTTTTAACTTTTTCTGCCTTATTGATCACCAATTCACCACGTAGATATATCAATGCCAAAATTCAGCTTTTTCTGCCTCATTGATCATCAGTTCACCACGTAGATATTTCAATGCCAAAATTCGGCTTTTTCAACTTTTCCTGCCTCATTGATCATCACTTCGCCACGTAGTTATTTTCAATGCCAAAAGTCGGCTTTTCAACTTTTTCTGCCTCATTGATCATCAGTTCACCACGTAGATATTTTCAATGTCAAAATTCGGCTTTTTAACTTTTTCTGCCTTATTGATCACCAATTCACCACGTAGATATTTCAATGCCAAAATTCGGCTTTTTAACTTGTTCTGCCTCATTGATCATCAGTTCACTAAGTAGATATTTTCAATGCCAAAATTCGGCTTTTTCAACCTTTTCTGCCTCATTGATCATCAGTTCACCACGTAGATATTTTCAATACCAAAATTCGGCTTTTTAATTTTTTCTGCCTCATTGATCATCAGTTCACCACGTAGATATTTTCAATGCCAAAATTCGGCTTTTTAACTTTTTCTGCCTTATTGATCACCAATTTACCACGTAGATATATCAATGCCAAAATTCGGCTTTTTCAACTTTTTCTGCCTCATTGATCATCAGTTCACCACGTAGATATTTTCAATGCCAAAATTCGGCTTTTTCAACTTTTCCTGCCTCATTGATCATCAGTTCACCACGAAAATATTTTCAATGCCAATATTCGGCTTTTCAACTTTTTCTGCCTCATTGATCATCAGTTCACCACGTAGATATTTTCAATGTCAAAATTCGGCTTTTTAACTTTTTCTGCCTTATTGATCACCAATTCACCACGTAGATATTTCAATGCCAAAATTCAGCTTTTTAACTTTTTCTGTCTCATTGATCATCAATTCGCCACGTAGATATTTTCAATGCCAAAATTCGGCATTTCAATTTTTCTGCCTCATTGATCATCAATTCACCACGTAGATATTTCAATGCCAAAATTCAGCTTTTTCAACTTTTTCTGCCTCATTGATCACCAATTCACCACGTAGATATTTTCAATGCCAAAATTCGGGTTTATAACTTTTCTGCCTCATTGATCATCAATTCACCACGTAGATATTTTTCAATGCCAATATTCGGCTTTTCAACTTTTTCTGCCTCATTGATCATCAGTTCACCACGTAGATATTTTCAATGCCAAAATTCGGCTTTTCAACTTTTTCTGCCTCATTGATCATCAATTCACCACGTAGATATTTTAAATGCCAAAATTCGGCTTTTTAACTAGTTCTGCCTCATTGATCATCAGTTCACTAAGTAGATATTTTCAATGCCAAAATTCGGCTTTTTCAACTTTTTCTGCCTCATTGATCATCAATTCACCACGCAGATATTTTCAATGCCAAAATTCGGCTTTTTAACTTGTTCTGCCTCATTGATCATCAGTTCACTAAGTAGATATTTTCAATGCCAAAATTCGGCTTTTTCAACTTTTTCTGCCTCATTGATCATCAGTTCACCACGTAGATATTTTCAATGCCAATATTCGGCTTTTCAACTTTTTCTGCCTCATTTATCATCAATTCGCCACGTAGATATTTTCAATGCCAAAATTCGGCATTTCAATTTTTTATGCCTCATTGATCATCAATTCACCACGTAGATATTTCAATGCCAAAATTCAGCTTTTTCAACTTTTTCTGCCTCATTGATCACCAATTCACCACGTAGATATTTTCAATGCCAAAATTCGGGTTTATAACTTTTTCTGCCTCATTGATCATCAATTCACCACGTAGATATTTTTCAATGCCAATATTCGGCTTTTCAACTTTTTCTGCCTCATTGATCATCAGTTCACCACGTAGATATTTTCAATGCCAAAATTCGGCTTTTCAACTTTTTCTGCCTCATTGATCATCAATTCACCACGTAGATATTTTAAATGCCAAAATTCGGCTTTTTAACTAGTTCTGCCTCATTGATCATCAGTTCACTAAGTAGATATTTTCAATGCCAAAATTCGTTTTTTTCAACTTTTTCTGCCTCATTGATCATCAATTCACCACGCAGATATTTTAAATGCCAAAATTCGGCTTTTTAACTAGTTCTGCCTCATTGATCATCAGTTCACTAAGTAGATATTTTCAATGCCAAAATTCGGCTTTTTTCAACTTTTTCTGCCTCATTGATCATCAGTTCACCACGTAGATATTTTCAATGCCAAAATTCGGCTTTTTAACTTTTTCTGCCTTATTGATCACCAATTCACCACGTAGATATTTCAATGCCAAAATTCAGCTTTTTCAACTTTTTCTGCCTCATTGATCATCAGTTCACCACGTAGATATTTTAAATGCCAAAATTCGGCTTTTCAACTTTTTCTGTCTCATTGATCATCAATTCACCACGTAGATATTTTCAATGCCAAAATTCGGCTTTTCAACTTTTTCTGCCTCATTGATCACCAATTCACCACGTAGCTATTTTCAATGCCAAAATTCGGGTTTATAACTTTTTCTGCCTCATTGATCATCAATTCACCACGTAGATATTTTTCAATGCCAAAATTCGGCTTTTCAACTTTTTCTGCCTCATTGATCATCAATTCACTAAGTAGATATTTTCAATGTCAAAATTCGGCTTTTCAACTTTTTCTGCCTCATTGATCATCAATTCACCACGCAGATATTTTCAATGCCAAAATTCGGCTTTTTAACTTGTTCTGCCTCATTGATCATCAGTTCACTAAGTAGATATTTTCAATGCCAAAATTCGGCTTTTTCAACTTTTTCTGCCTCATTGATCATCAGTTCACCACGTAGATATTTTCAATGCCAAAATTCGGCTTTTTAACTTTTTCTGCCTTATTGATCACCAATTCACCACGTAGATATATCAATGCCAAAATTCAGCTTTTTCTGCCTCATTGATCATCAGTTCACCACGTAGATATTTCAATGCCAAAATTCGGCTTTTTCAACTTTTCCTGCCTCATTGATCATCAGTTCACCACGAAGAAATTTTCAATGCCAAAATTCGGCTTTTCAACTTTTTCTGCCTCATTGATCATCAGTTCACCACGTAGATATTTTCAATGTCAAAATTCGGCTTTTTAACTTTTTCTGCCTTATTGATCACCAATTCACCACGTAGATATTTCAATGCCAAAATTCGGCACTTTAACATGGTCTGCCTCATTGATCATCAGTTCACTAAGTAGATATTTTCAATGCCAAAATTCGGCTTTTTCAACCTTTTCTGCCTCATTGATCATCAGTTCACCACGTAGATATTTTCAATACCAAAATTCGGCTTTTTAATTTTTCTGCCTCATTGATCATCAGTTCACCACGTAGATATTTTCAATGCCAAAATTCGGCTTTTTAACTTTTTCTGCCTTATTGATCACCAATTTACCACGTAGATATATCAATGCCAAAATTCGGCTTTTTCAACTTTTTCTGCCTCATTGATCATCAGTTCACCACGTAGATATTTTCAATGCCAAAATTCGGCTTTTTCAACTTTTCCTGCCTCATTGATCATCAGTTCACCACGAAAATATTTTCAATGCCAATATTCGGCTTTTCAACTTTTCTGCCTCATTTATCATCAGTTCACCACGTAGATATTTTCAATGTCAAAATTCGGCTTTTAACTTTTTCTGCCTTATTGATCACCAATTCACCACGTAGATATTTCAATGCCAAAATTCAGCTTTTTAACTTTTTCTGTCTCATTGATCATCAATTCGCCACGTAGATATTTTCAATGCCAAAATTCGGCATTTCAATTTTTCTGCCTCATTGATCATCAATTCACCACGTAGATATTTCAATGCCAAAATTCAGCTTTTTCAACTTTTTCTGCCTCATTGATCACCAATTCACCACGTAGATATTTTCAATGCCAAAATTCGGGTTTATAACTTTTTCTGCCTCATTGATCATCAATTCACCACGTAGATATTTTCAATGCCAAAATTCGGCTTTTCAACTTTTTCTGCCTCATTGATCATCAATTCACCACGTAGATATTTTAAATGCCAAAATTCGGCTTTTTAACTAGTTCTGCCTCATTGATCATCAGTTCACTAAGTAGATATTTTCAATGCCAAAATTCGGCTTTTTCAACTTTTTTCTGCCTCATTGATCATCAATTCACCACGCAGATATTTTCAATGCCAAAATTCGGCTTTTTAACTTTTTCTGCCTCATTGATCATCAGTTCACTAAGTAGATATTTTCAATGCCAAAATTCGGCTTTTTCAACTTTTCTGCCTCATTGATCATCAGTTCACCACGTAGATATTTTCAATGCCAAAATTCGGCTATTTAACTTTTTCTGCCTTATTGATCACCAATTCACCACGTAGATATATCAATGCCAAAATTCAGCTTTTTCTGCCTCATTGATCATCAGTTCACCACGTAGATATTTCAATGCCAAAATTCGGCATTTTCAACTTTTCCTGCCTCATTGATCATCAGTTCACCACGAAAATATTTTCAATGCCAAAAGTCGGCTTTTCAACTTTTTCTGCCCCTCATTGATCATCAGTTCACCACGTAGATATTTTCAATGCCAAAATTCGGCTTTTTAACTTTTTCTGCCTCATTGATCATCAGTTCACCACGTAGATATTTTCAATGCCAAAATTCGGCTTTTTAACTTTTTCTGCCTTATTGATCACCAATTCACCACGTAGATATATCAATGCCAAAATTCAGCTTTTTCTGCCTCATGGATCATCAGTTCACCACGTAGATATTTTCAATGCCAAAATTCGGCTTTTTTCAACTTTTCCTGCCTCATTGATCATCAGTTCACCACGAAAATATTTTCAATGCCAATATTCGGCTTTTCAACTTTTTCTGCCTCATTGATCATCAGTTCACCACGTAGATATTTCAATGCCAAAATTCAGCTTTTTCAACTTTTTCTGCCTCATTGATCATCAGTTCACCACGAAAATATTTTCAATGCCAAAAGTCGGCTTTTCAGCTTTTTCTGCCTCATTGATCATCAGTTCACCACGTAGATATTTTCAATGTCAAAATTCGGCTTTTTAACTTTTTCTGCCTTATTGATCACCAATTCACCACGTAGATATTTCAATGCCAAAATTCAGCTTTTTCAACTTTTTCTGCCTCATTGATTATCAGTTCACCACGTAGATATTTTAAATGCCAAAATTCGGCTTTTCAACTTTTTCTGCCTCATTAATCATCAATTCACCACGTAGATATTTCAATGCCAAAATTCAGATCAGTTCACCACGTAGATATTTTCAATGCCAAAATTCGGGTTTGTCAACTTTTTCAGCTTCGCAGATGCCAACGTAATAGTGGCGTAGCCAGGACTTTCTCGGACGGGGGAGGGGGGGTGAAGGGTCAAGGTAATTTTAAGGGGCCAAACATCTCGAAAATTGCCCAAAAATACTTTGACAACTTTTTCTGCCTCATTGATCACCAGTTCACCACGTAGATATTTTCAATGCCAAAATTCGGCTTTTTCAACTTTTTCAGCCTCGAAGATTTCAATGTAATAGTGGAGTAGCCAGGACTTTCTCGGACGGGGAGGGAAGGGGGGTGAAGGGTCAAGGTAATCTTAAGGGGCCAAAAATCTCGAAAATTGCCCAAAAATACTTTGACAACTTTTTCTGCCTCATTGATCACCAGTTGACCACGTAGATATTTTCAATGCCAAAATTCGGCTTTTTAACTTTTTCTGCCTCATTGATCACCAATTCACCACGTAGATATTTTCAATGTCAAAATGCGGCTTTTTCAACTTTTTCTGCCTCATTGATCATTAGTTCATCACGTAGATATTTTTCAATGCCAAAATTCGGCTTTTTACCTTTTTCTGCCTCATTGATCATCAGTTCACCAGGTAGTTATTTTCAATGCCAAAATTCGGCTTTTAAACTTGTTTTGCCTCAAAGATTCCAACGTAATAGTAGAGTAGCCAGGACTTTCTCGGACGGGGAGGGGGGTGAAGGGTCAAGGTACTTTTTAAGGGCCAAAAACCTCGAAAATTGCCCAAAAATACTTTGACATCTTTTTCTGCCTCATTGATCATCAGTTCACCACGTAGATATTTTCAATGCCAAAATTCGGCTTTTTCAACTTTTTCTGCCTCATTGATCTCCAATTCACCACGTAGATATTTTCAATGCCAAAAATCGGCTTTTTCAACTTCGAAGATTCCAACGTAATAGTGGCGTAGCCAGGACTTTCTCTGACGGGGGGTGAGGGTGAAGGGTCAAGGTAATTTTAAGTGGCCAAAAACCTCGAAAATTGCCCAAAAATACTTTGACAACTTTTTCTGCCTCATTGATCATCAATTCACCACCTGGATATTTTCAATGCCAAAAATCGGCCTTTTCAACTAGTAGTGGCGTAGCCAGGACTTTCTCTGACGGGGGGGTTAAGGGACAATGGCTAAAATTCACGATAAAAGCCTAAAAATACTTCGACAACTTTTTCTGCCTCATTGATCACCAATTCACCACGTAGATATTTTCAATGCCAAAATGCGGCTTTTTCAACTTTTTCTGCCTCATTGATCATCAGTTCATCACGTAGATATTTTCAATGCCAAAATGCGTCTTTTTCAACTTTTTCAGCCTCGAAGATTTCAATGTAATAGTGGAGTAGCCAGGACTTTCTCGGGCGGGGAGGGAAGGGGGTGAAGGGTCAAGGTAATTATTAAGGGGCCAAAAACCTCGAAAATTGCCAAAAAAAACTTTGACAACTTTTTCTGCCTCATTGATCACCAATTCACCACGTAGATATTTTCAATGCCAAAATTTGGCTTTTTCAACTTTTTCTGCCTCATTAATCATCAGTTCACTAAGTAGATATTTTCAATGCCAAAATTCGGCTTTTCAACTTTTTCTGCCTCATTGATCTCCAATTCACCACGTAGATATTTTCAATGCCAAAAATCGGCGTTTTCAACTTTTTCAGCCTCGAAGATTTCAATGTAATAGTGGAGTAGCCAGGACTTTCTCGGACGGGGAAGGAGGGGGTGAAGGGTCAAGGTAATTTTTAAGGGGCCAAAAACCTCGAAAATTGCCCAAAAATACTTTGACCACTTTTTCTGTCTCATTGATCACCAATTCACCACGTAGATATTTTCAATGCCAAAATTCGACTTTTAAACTTTTTCTGCCTCATTGATCACCAATTCACCACGTAGATATTTTTCAATGCCAAATTTCGGCTTTTCAACTGTATCAGTCTCGAAGATTCCAACGTAATAGTGGAGTAGCCAGGACGGGGAGGGAGGGGGGGTGAAGAGGGCAAGGTAATTTTTAAAGGGCCAAAAATCCCGAAAATTTCCCAAAAATACGTTGACAACTTTTTCTGCCTCATTGATCACCAATTCACCAGGTAGATATTTTCAATGCCAAAATTCGGCTTTTTAACTTTTTCTGCCTCAAAGATTCCAACGTAATAGTAGAGTAGCCAGGAAAATCTTTATACCTCTTCTGGGCACGATCAAAGCCTGCATGGTTGATTTTCTCTGCCTCTCATAGCTGTTTTACTCGTGATAACTACACTGCAAAAACAGTGTTTAGAAATTAAACACTTTTCTAAACACAATTTTGTCTTCACTTTGTAAACACGTTTAGAAGCTAAACATCATGTGTCAAATTTCTGAACATTAGGCCAACATTGGTCAGTGATGGTGTTCAATTTCTAAATATCTGACATCCATATTCTAAACACAGCGTTTCTAAACACATTCTTGCCTTCACTATCTACTGAAGATAGCAATTACAACGGGTTTATGATTTCTTGCGCACTGAATCATTATTATTTTTGTTTTGTTTTTGTTTTTTGTTTTTGTTTTAGTTCTTATTTTTTCCCTTCGTGTTCCTGATAATCTCTGCTATACAAGTGTTATTTTAAATTTTGGTCAGCTTCGCCATTCCAGCATTTCTTCTCCCCCCCTCCCTTTTTTTTTTTTTTTTTTAACTTGGCATTAGGCCGAATGCCGATTTTTAATTCGCGCACCGCAGCCGGGCGAATTTTAGGATTTTTTTTTTTTTGCGATATCTACTGAAGATAGCATTTAGAATCTCATCCCGATTCATTTCATCTTTGTACTCTAGAATTAAAGTTTTACATTATTTTCTCTAAATGTTCACTTCATCATGTAGCGGCCAATTTATTCTTTTTAATACGTTAGTCCCCATCAGAAAGTTATTATTATTATTATTATTTATTATCTTTACCCAGGGTATGCCCGAATCAGCTTATAGCTGTTCTAACCGGGGCCCTGCAATATACAATTAAGTTACAACAATATTAAAAGACACTCATATAAATTATAGTAATTATACATAAAAACACATTTAGATATACAAACAATTATGGCACGTAATTTCATATAATCATAGGTATATACAACTTTTAAAAACATCAAACCATGTGAATATGCAATCTACTTCAGATGGCTACTTTTATACATTGTCTTAAACGACTGAACATTAATAGCATTTCTAGTAGGCGGGTCAATATTATTCCACAACTTAACGCCACTATAGCTAAACGAAAATTTAAAAGACTCAATGTCAGTACCATGAACAATGGGTGGAAGAGCTAGCAAATCAGCTGCAGCTTGCCTCGTAACACGATCGTGATTGTCACGCACATAATTGAACATATTATTTAAATTCTGTGGAGCAAGACCATTAAGACATTTATAAATCATTAGAGCTTTGAAATAATCATTACGATCTGATAGCCGTGACCACCTTAGCTCTTGAAACATATAATTAGATGGAGTGTAGTAATTAACACCCAAGATCACTCGCGCACATCGCTTTTGAATTACATCAAGTCTATGACAATCTTCTTTAAAACGACCATACCATGCTAAGCTACAATAATCAAAGTGAGGTTGAACCATACTTTTATAAAGAACATTTAAAGTATCAACATTAAGATATGGTTTAACACGACGTAACAAAGCAAGTTTACAAAAAACATTTCGAACAACATTATTAACTTGCTTATGCCATTTTAATTGATTATCAATTACAACACCCAAGCATTTAAAATTATCAACACATTCAAGATCATTACCATCAATTATAACAGAAAAATCATTTGCATGCACATTATTAAGTCTAGCACTAGTACCAACTAGCATGATTTTTGTCTTATCAGAGTTAAGGAACATCTTATTCGTACGCATCCAAATCATAAGCTTTTCAAGATCACACCTTAATTTACTTGCAATATCACGAGCATCATCCCCACTAACAGACAGTGTGGTATCATCAGCATACATTGAAATATAACCATGCTCAATTACTTTACACATGCTATTAATAAAAATGATGAATAATAGTGGCCCAAGTATGCTACCTTGAGGAACACCTGAATTTACAGGAAGTTCATTTGATAAAGCTCCTTAAAAGACACTCGTTGTGTTCTATCATGTAAATAAGAACGAAACCATTTAACTGTGTGGTCAGTTGCGCCCATTTCCTGTAATTTATTCAACAACATATCATGATTGACTGTATCAAACGCCTTACGCAAATCAACAAAGGCTACGCCAGTCATTTTACCTGAATTCATATTACTCAACCAGTGATCTGTCATTTCAGTTAGCGCCGTCTCTGTTGAATGAAATGGACGAAAACCTGACTGATGTTGGTTAATCAAATTGTGGTTACTGAGAAATGTATAAACATGTTTATGAACAGCCTTTTCGATGATCTTACTTACACAGGAAAGAATGGAAATTGGCCTATAATTATTAGTGCTGTTTAAATCGCCACCTTTGTGAAGGGGAACAACTCTAGCTACTTTCCATACGTTTGGAAAAACACCTGTATACAAAGACATATTCATAATATATGTTAAACTATCAACAATGACAGGTCTAGCAATTTTGAGGAGCTTACAACTTATATCATCAAGCCCAATAGCTTTCGCTGGACTCATGTTAAGAATATCATTATTTACAAAATCATGCGAAATACAAGGTAAATTCAATTGTGGCTTCACATCGATACCATGGGTGATAACATTAGGAATACAGTCATTACTCTCATCAACACACTCAATTAATTTGTTTGCAACATTAGCAAAATACTCGTTAAAACCATTTGAAATGTCATTATCACTTGTTAAAACATTATCATTAACAACAATAGACGAACGGTTTGTGGATGGTTTAGATGGAAGAATATTTTTCAACGTTTTCCACAGCTTACAAGTTTAAAGCGATATTACAGACTCATCACTTTCCGCATCTGTGTGTTTCTCTGTTTTTACCTCTTTTTTTGTCCCTTTTAGTTTTACGGCGGGTTTATTATTTCTTGCGCACTGAATCACTATTATTTTTTGTTTTGTTTTGTTTTTGTTTGTTTTTTATTTTGTTTCTGATTTTTTTCCTTCATGTTCCTGATAATCTCTGCTATATAAGTGCCGTTTTAAATTTTGGTCAGCTTCGTAATTCTAACATTTCTTTATAGCTTTGCATTCGGCCCAATGCCGATTTTTTTTCTACGCGCGCAGCCCCGGTCAATGCAGTTTTGCCGTTTCGCGCCGTACTGAATCATCATACAACGTGTGTTAGGTAATGTTTTTTTTGGAACATTATTATTTTTTATGTTTTTTTGCTTGTTATCTGCTGAAGACAGCATTTGGGGCCTACGAAGAAAATAATTAATACCTCCAGGTGAATCTGTTAAAAACATCTTTTCAAATGATTTTTTTTCTTTCTTTATGTTTAATGGGTTTTTTAATGATTATTATTTTGACTATCTACTGAAGATAGCAATTACTGCGGGTTTATGATTTCTTGCGCACTGAATCATTATTATTTTTTGTTTTGTTTTTTGTTTTATTCTTATTTTTTTTCCTTCGTGTTTCTGTTAATCTCTGCTATACAAATGTTGTTTTAAATTTTGGTCAGCTTGGGCATTTTAGCATTTCTTCTCCCCCTTTTTTTTATATTTTTAATAACGGCATTAGGCCGAATGCCGATTTTTTAATTCGCGCACCTCAACCGGGCGCGATTTAGGATTTTTTCGCGATATCTACTGAAGATAGCATTTAGAATCTCATCCCGATTCATTGCATCTTTCTACTCTAGAAGTAAGGTTTTACAGTATTTTCACTAGATTTTCACTTCATCATGTAGCGGCGAATTTTTTCTTTCTAATACATCAGTCCCCATCAGAAAGTTCAAAGCGATATTACAGACTCATCACTTTCCGCATCTGTGTGTTTCTCTGTTTTGACCTCTTTTTTGTTCCTTTTACGGCGGGTTTATTATTTCTTGCGCACTGAATCACTATTATTATTTTTTATTTTTTGTTTTGTTTCTTTTTTTTTCCTTCATGTTCCTAATAATCTCTGCTATATAAGTGCCGTTTTAAATTTTGGTCAGCTTCGTAATTCTAACATTTCTTTATAGCTTTTTTTTTATAAGCGCGCAGCCCCGGTCAATGCAGTTTTGCCGTTTCGCGCGTACTGAATCATCATCTACAACGTGTGTTAGGCAATGTTTTTTTGGAACATTATTATTTTATGTTTGTTGCTTGCCATCTTCTGAAGACAGCATTTAGGGCATATGAAGAAAATAATTTTAATTATTTTAAATACCCCCAGGGGAATCTGCTAAAAACATCTTTTCATATAATTTTTTTTCTTTCTTTATGTTTAATGGGTTTTTTTAATGATTATTATTTTGACTATCTACTGAAGATAGCAATTACGGCGGGTTTATGATTTTTTTCCTTCATGTTCCTGCTAATCTCTGCTATATAAGTGCGGTTTTAAATTTTGGTCAGCTTCGGCATTGTAGCATTTCTTTATAGCTTTGCATTCGGCCCAATGCCGATTTTTTTTCTAAGCGCGCAGCCCCGGTCAATGGAGTTTTGCTGTTTCGCGCCGTACTGAATCATTTAGAATCTCGTCCCGATTCATTTCATCTTTCTACTCTAGAAGTAAGGTTTTACATTATTTTCTCTACATTTTCACTTCATCATGTAGCGGCGAATTTTTCTTTCTAATACATTAGTCCCCATCAGAAAGTTTACAGCGATATTACAGACTCATCACTTTCCGCATCTGTGTGTTTCTCTGTTTTTACCTCTTTTTCTTTGTCCCTTTTAGTTTTACGGCGGGTTTATTATTTCTTGCGCACTGAATCACTATTATTTTTTGTTTTGTTTTGTTTTTGTTTTGTTTTTTGTTTTGTTTCTTATTTTTTCCTTCATGTTCCTGATAATCTCTGCTATATAAATGCCGTTTTAAATTTTGGTCAGCTTCGGCATTCTAGCATTTCTTTATAGCTTTGCATTCGGCCTAATGCCGAATTTTTTTCTAAGCGCGCAGCCCCGGTCAATGCAGTTTTGCTGTTTCGCGCCGTACTGAATCATCATCTACAGGCAAGGTTTTTTGGAACATTTTTTTTTAAATGTTTTTTGCTTGCTATCTTCTGAAAACAGCATTTAGGGCATATGAAGAAAATAATTAATACCTCCAGCGGAATCTGTTAAAAACATATAATTTTTGTTTCGTTATGTTTAATGATTTTTTTAATGATTATTATTTTGACTATCTACTGAAGATAGCAATTACGGCGGGTTTATGATTTCTTGCGCACTGAATCATTATTATTTTTTGTTTTGTTTTTTGTTTTAGTTCTTATTTTTTTCCTTCGTGTTCCTGATAATCTCTGCCATACAAGTGTTGTTTTAAATTTTGGTCAGCTTCTAGCATTTCTTCTCCCCCCACTTTTTTTTTTTTTGTTTTTGTTTGTTTATTTAAATAACAGCATTAGGCCGAATGCCGATCTTTTAATTCGCGCACCGCAGCCGGGCGCGTTTTAGGATTTTTTTTCGCGATATCTACTGATAGCATTTATATAGAATCTCATCCCGATTCATTGCATCTTTCTACTCTAGAAGTAATGTTTTACATTTTCACTTCATCATGTAGCGGCGAATTTTTTCTTTCTAATACATCAGTCTCCATCAGAAAATTTAAAGCGATATTACAGACTCATCACTTTCCGCATCTGCATGTTTCTCTGTTTTTACCTCTTTTCCCCCTTTCTTTTTTATTTTAACAGCGCAGCATTTGGTCTAATGCCAATTTTTTTAAATTTGCGTAGCACAGACGTAGACGGGCGCGTTATAGGATTTTTTAGCGATATCTACTGAAAATTGCATCTTTCTACTTTAGAAGTAATGTTTTACATTATTTTCTCTACATTTTCACTTCATCATTCAGCGGCGATTTTTTTTCTTTCTAATATATCAGTCCCCATCAAAAAGTGTAAAGCGATATTACAGACTCAGTCTTGGAGGATGAGGTTTTGTACCCAACATGGAAGGTCATTATATGAATGTAGAAATATATTGGGGTTAAGGAACTGTGCCCTGTCAGATGGGGATGTTTAAGATGCTACTGCTTAGGTCTCATTATACATGTACTGGATTTACTGAACCTTTTCATAAGGTGCTATAAACTGAAAAACGATTTTTCAGGGACGATCGGAGATTTAATGTTTTGAAGCCGACATGTAGGCCTACTCCACTGTTATTCACTGATTTGCTATCATAAACATTGGCTTAGGCTGCGATCACATAGAAGTATACTATTCGGGTATACGGTGCACGTTTTGCAGTTTCACGCGTATAGCTTAAATCGAGCAGGGCAATTTCATAGTACCGGGTCACATAAGGCTACGATCGCATAGAAGTATACTATTCGGGTATACGATGCACGTTTTGCAGGTGCACGCGTATAGCTTAAATCGGGCAAGGTAATTTCATAGTACCGGGTCACATAAGAGCTATTCGAAAAGGCCGTATACCTGCGTTTAGTATAGTATAGTGGGAATCGCGCGTGTTCGATTTTAGTGCAGCGTATACCGTCCAAATTTTAAAAACCTAAACCATATGTGGGTAAATTAATTTTTTAATAGATGCACTATCTAATTCTGCACATTATGACACCTCATTGAATGCAATGTGACCTCAAGAAGTAAAGTTACAAGCATTTGATAAGACGAAGAAAATGGGTAAATTGACATACTCGCTATTCGCTATACGAAATACGCTCATTCGATCAGGCTGAGTTCACATAGGCCTAGTATACTCCTATATGAACTCAGCCTATTCGAATGAGCGTATTTCGTATAGCGAATACCGTATACCGTATACTTCTATGTGAACTCAGCCTTAGGAAGATTTTCAACGGGGGGGGGGCTGAAAATTGAAAAAAAATGGTGAGGCACACTGGGGGTGCCCGAGGGGGCGGGTTCCACCCTTGGAGTCAGAAAATTGTGCAAAATATAGGTCACAAACACCCATTTTCCCTCTATTTTATCACATTATTTTACTTCACCTAGGATTATTAGGGAGGGGCCTGAAAGGTATTCCAGCCCCCCGCACCAAAATTATTGTTTTCATCACTAACAGGGGTTAGGTACATGGAGGCAAAACAATTGTTTCCAGAGTTGCAGGGAAATGAAACTTGGGCTTTTCTCTTTTTCTTTTCATTTCATGATTATTGGGGAGGGGCCTGAAAGGTATTCCAACCCCGGTTCCTAAGCCTATGATAAAAGTCAGGCAATTTGTGTTTTCATCAGGGTGAAGGTACATGGAGGCAAAACAATTGTTTTCAGGGAACTTGGGCTTTTTCTTTTTCTTTTCCTTTTTTTTTCTTGGCCCCAGTTTCAGAACAAAAATCACTGAAAATTTCTAAAATTAGGCAATACATTTTTGGTAGTTTCGTGATCCTAACATCCTCCTTTTATGACATTTTCAGCAGATATCCACGAAAAAAGGGTTATTCCCAAAATTTCAGTTGATTCCGATTTTGCGTTTGCGAGTTATGCGTGATTAGGCCTATATGCATGCGCGTATTTTGAGGGGGGGGGGGCTTTGGGGCGGCGGAAGCCTAAAGGGGCGGCAAGAAGAATAATTCAAGAAAAAAGGGCGGGACTGATGGGGCGACAAGAAGAGTTATCACTAATGAAACTATAAAACTGTGTAGACTCTCATTCATCTGGGTATGTTGAAATTAAGATTTGATTTAAATCTGGTCAACCAGACATACCTATTTTTGACGGACGAACCGACGTTGCGACTGAAACCTTCAGTCTTCAGCTGATCACAACCCAGATCAAATCTTAATGAAACTATACCTTTTTGACCGATATACAATAGCTCGAAGCGCGGTGTAGGTAATGATGGGGGATGTAACACCTGTTAAACTTTACTTAAAAGAAATTTGTGAAAATTTGTTTAACGCTGACTGTTAATCACCTTCAATTAACATTTGTGGCACTAAACCCGTCACTGAAGTTCGTTATCAAATTGCGCATATCGGCCTATAGGGCGATTCCACGAAATGTCATTAGTTCAAATCTGCCTCCAGAAAGCATGATGCGTGAATAAAGCACAAAAAGAAATCCCCAGTTGAAGTGATATTGATTGACTCATTTACTATTCCAACTTTAGTAACACCTCATACATCCTGGTTAGGATGTACTTAAATTGAAAAGTCAAACATGCTCCTGTACCATATGGTGCTGGAGTGGTGCTCTCCATATGGTCCTGGACCATATTGTCGGGCCAAAGTGGCACAAAAGCGCGCTGTACTGGTCCACTTCAGATACAAGTAGGCCCCTACCACGGTCCACGGCCACTACATTATTATACAGAATCTATACGAGAACGCATTCAAGTCTTCAGTCCTATATCATTCGATGAATAATCGATGTAGCGATAATCTCAGTTGCTACATGTAGAGCCACTAATAAGGCATTCCAGTATTTCAAACATAGAAAGTTTTCATTTGGAAATATCATTCTTTTGAATAGTGTAATTGAGAGGTCATTTTGGGCAGAGTCAACATAAGGGCTCTGGTTAGCTCGAGATACTCTAGCTAAAATACAGGTTTACATTTACTATCTTACATTATCTTGCTGTATTTGGCTCTGGTCAACGTTTGGATAGCAGTTTTTGAGAGCACATCAGACATATCACCAATATCGAATTGCATTCTGAATACGAAGAATGTCCTTCTAATATCAAATAATTTTGATTTTTAGCGATACAACACACATTTTATGGCAAAGTATTAAAATATTGAAGTTTGATATTTAACAGTCTTCGAAGTAAACTTTGTAAATTTAATGATATGTAATTAAAGTGTATGTAGCTGGGATGGAAAGCCGACAATCAATTTAAAATGTTGACCTTTTATCCCAGCTACATACACTTTAAGTACATATCAGTAGATTCAAGTTTACTTCGGGGACTGTTAAATATCAAGAATTTTAAAAATATCAAATTTTAATAATTTGTCATATAATTTGTATTATAGGCCTATCACGAATTTCAAAAATTAAAAAAAAAATTAAAAATTATTTGATATCAGAAGGACATTCCTCGTATTCGATATGTCTGGTCAGGTCCGTACGCAGGGGGGGGGCGCCGACGCACCCCTCAATTTGGAAAAGTATACAAAAGTCCCAAAATTTAAGAATTTGTGAGCGTAGCGAGCAACTTCAGGGGTAGACAAAATTTTGGGAAGAAAGTCCACTTTTCACAAGTTCGCCCCTTGGACAAAAAGTCCACTTAAAAAAGATCAGCACCCCCCCCAATGAAATCCTGCATCCGGGCCTGTGTCAGGTGTACTCTCAGCTCCCACAAAAATACTGTGCTATAAAACCTTAATATCCCAAGTTCTCGAGTAACAGAGGCGTGGTCCCATGTCGGTTCCGTCTATTATCTTAGATTGGGGGCCTACAATTAAAACAATGTGTTTTCAATTTTTGAGTTATGTTGCTCCATATAAAAAGAAGCAAAATCGTGTATAACAGTGCCCCATAGGATCGTTTCTGGTTTGGTTACTACAAATCATTGTTTTAGTAGAAGTAATAAAAATTCCTTTAAAAAAGGAATGGGGCGCCCAATGTGAGCTTGGACGTGACGGTGAATTCCATGGTGTGTAGATTTGGTATTATAATGATTTTTCTAGGGAAGAGTAGAAGATGATCAAATGCAAGAGAAATGTGTTTGATTGGGGAAGGTGTATGACAGGACCGTTTTGGATGAAATAAATGGGATTGAAGCTTTCGTGTCAATTTGCGATTATTTGGGGTGGGAGATTTCTGTTTTTGGGACCTATTGTAGTGAGGAGATTGCTTTGGATATTGAATATTGTTGAATTTAGTTATGCAGGGGTATATGATGAATAGTGCTTGGACGTGATATGGTGAATTCCATGGTGTGTAGATTTGGTATTATAATGATTTTTCTAGGGAAGAGTAGGAAATGATCAAATGCAAGAGAAATGTGTTTGATTGGGGAAGATGTATGACAGGACCGTTTTGGATGAAAAAATGGGAATGAAGCTTTCGTGTCAATTTGCGATTATGTGGGGTGGGGAAAAATTCTGTTTTTGGGACCTATTATAGTGAGGATATTGCTTTGGATATTGAATATTGTTGAATTTCGTTATGCAGGGGTATATGATGAATAGTGCTTGGACGTGATATGGTGAATTCCATGGTGTGTAGATTTGGTATTATAATGATTTTTCTAGGGAAGAGTAGGAAATGATCAAATGCAAGAGAAATGTGTTTGATTGGGGAAGATGTATGACAGGACCGTTTTGGATGAAAAAATGGGAATGAAGCTTTCGTGTCAATTTGCGATTATGTGGGGTGGGGAAAAATTCTGTTTTTGGGACCTATTATAGTGAGGATATTGCTTTGGATATTGAATATTGTTGAATTTCGTTATGCAGGGGTATATGATGAATAGTATAGAAGACACAAATAAGTAAGCTCCCTGGCAAAATATGGGGGGGGTTATCCCCACCCGGGATCTACGCCTATGTTGACCAATAGAAAACGTTAAGTTTTTATAAATGTATAACGTCTGTGATACATATACATCATCTACTTGCTAATACACTGAAAATCAAATAGAGATGAAGGATAAAGAGGAAGAGTCTTTCAAAATGACACAGTTCACGAATCAGGTGTATAGTCATTTGTTGTAACTTTCCATTTTCATATCTAACCTACTCTGCATTAAATCTTACAATAATTCGTGATTTGAGGCATAATGATACCTACATCCTGACTCTGACATATAGGCCTATAACTCCCCAGCAAACAAACTTTCCAAGTCAATTATACCATGCAAATAATAACATTTGGCCTACTAGAGCTCTAATTAAGATAACATCTAATTAAGCAAACATTACTGGGTAGCATCAAGATTTAAGAACTGTTCCCATGATAGATAAGCATGTTGTGGATCCTAGTGTATGGTCAAAGTATATGCCGTGTTGTTTCCATACAGTTTGCCGCCCAATTGTGCCACCATATTACAACTCTGGCAATAACCGCTATATAGATTTGTTTATGGTAATTGGCAAACAAAGGCCATTGATCTTATGGTCAAATGTCATCGTCTATCGGGTTTTAAGACACACGGTGGTCAGGTTGAAGGCATACAAAGGTCGCGGATTATTTGGTGTTTTTACAAATCCATTAATTTTGTCTTTTAAACAAAGAATATACGCACACCATTTTATCCTGTGCATAACAGAAAACAATAATAAAATAAAATCCAAACATATTGTGGTTTTATTTCTGAGCAAGGGCATAATTTTAGCAAAACAATTGCGGAGTAAATCTAGTAAGAGTGAAATTAGAAGCTTCTCACAAATACATGCCTATATTGTGGGACGCCTCCGTAGAGGGCGCCCCAAAAACGGTTACTATGGCCAGAGTTCTAGGGCTAGTTCACATAAAACAAACAAAAAATATATCGGGTAATGCGTAAAATACGAGTTTTCTGATACCAAAATGGCTGTCGATCGGGTACTCCCATCGCCAGTTAAAACTCTTTTTGGAGTATTTAGGAGGAGAACCAAGCAAATACCATGCCAAAGTACCTTTAATTTCTCGATTAATCGAAATTCCAAGTTTGGCATACCGCAGCGAACTAAATTATCCACATTGTCATATCAGTTTTATTGCTTTCAATTAACTGAAAGTAAGTGGGGACTTTCTTTATTGATAATAAATTTTGGTCAAATAGTTTGATACTTTTAATGATTCGATATCGTTGGCACACTTCATTCAGATCAAATCAATACTATTCATAGCAATACTGGGGAATGTGACTGAGCTTGCTTCTGTTTGAAAGCAAGTTTGGTATTATCGAGTCTGGTCTGCTGTGTAACCAAGCAAAGTCGACTACAAAAGTGTTGCTGTATGCGGATTCGCACCACAGGATTCGCACCATGCAATCAGGGACCGTCTGTAATTCAATTGAATTTGATGCCCATGCCTGACCATAATTGCTGGTGTGAAGTGCAATGATCGATTCCAGAACCATTCATACTCTACTATTTTATTGTATTATCATGGGACATTCACCATGGGGCCTCCTGAAGGACATAATTTTATTTTAATAAGAAGATGACTGAGTGTCATATGAGTGTCGTTGTATTGCATACCCTCTATAATGTGAAATATTCACGAGTAGGCCTACAGACATTAACATCAATCCCCTCCAATACAACCTCGTCAACTCGAATCCCAGTTGAACCTTTTATCACTAAAATAACCAATGACAGTCATATAACGACCAAAAGATAAGTGACTGACTATCATTGAGGACTGAGTTTCGCAGTCTACAATGCTGCATAAGTAATCAAACTTTGAATCCTTTCCCCCTTTGCAACAATCGTTGCTAGGTGTTTGGATTTTCCCCGTGTAATGATGGTCGAATGACAATTATTTTATAATATAAATCAATCACACCTGGGCATTTTAATGGAGTTTAAAAAAAAAACCAGCCCTAGATGACTCTGCGATAAACATGTGATTTTTGTGTGTGGCAATTTGACGAAAATTACCTCAGATTGAACTTGGCAATCTGGTGGGTCTCCGAAATAGTCCGGATACATCAAGAAAATGTCAAAATTGTAGTTAATGTGAGTCTGTAATTTCAGATATAGCATCCCGAGCACAGCAAAAGTCGAATATGATTGTTATTCTATACACTGTTATTTTTATAGACCATAGTTTTGTTTACTTATTGTAGGTTTACATCATACATGCATGAAATCTCATGAATGGCTCAATGAACTGTGATAGTTTATAGGAATTCGATAACTTATTCCATAATATATTATTCCAATCCTAAGAACTTGTGAAAGTCTATATAGTTTGATCCAGTGAGATTGATCGTACTTTCTGGTGGACAAAGAAACATTCATGCTCATTAGTACGTGTTTATCGCTCGTCGCTAAATACTGGAGTATAAAACAAGCACAAAGGGGGAGTAAAGTGGGTGTGACCAATCAGCATTCAGAACGTGCTGTTCTCCATTTAGTTTTAAGTGAAATCATACACTCCTAGAAGTACCCCTCTGTTGTCGAGCTCTGTTCGACACGAATAGAGGGCGAAAACATTTTTCATCGACGGTATCTTATTTTTAGTCACTTTAAGGTGATACTACCCTACTTTGAGTTAAAAAATTTACTTTTTGTGTTGACACCATGGATTATATATTCGTACTTTTTGGTGAATATATAAGCAAGTTGTGATTAGAACTTTAAATGTGGTGCTAAAGTGTAAGCCTTTCCTCCGTTGACGAGTAAGAAAGGTGGCCAGGTTTAGGGTTCTTGGCTGTAAAACGTCCCCTAGCAATCACAACTCATTAATTAAGGAAATCAAAGTCCGAATGATTTGTGATTATTTTTTTCCTCCCGAGTCATTATAGGGGGCGCTTTTACACAATCGTAGGTAGTAACACAAGCTGTGCCCAAAACAGACCACAGGCTACGCTACACTAGTCTTGTTACAGTCTCGGTCCCAGCTGGCTTATGCTCCCTTTTTCGTCACCAAGGCTACGGTTTCATAGGTTTGTTAGAACTGTAATTATGCAAATGAAGTCACATATTTCCATCATGTTGCTATATTGCTCTTTAATCCAAATAAAAAAAAAGGGAAATATGTTCCAACTGACCAGCAGGGAACCAAAGGATGGAGCCAAAAGGATACAACAATCAGCGTGTTTATTATACATTTTGTACCAACTAACATTTACATTATCGTACATTTGCAATTACCCCGAGGTCAGATGAGGAATGTGTAAATATAGTGGCGCGAGCTATAAATTAACAGCTCATTCAACAGTATGATCATGGCGGCGATCATGTAGCTGCTATGTTGATAACTCTTGGGGGTGAGAAGCGTTCCGAATGTCAGCGCGTATCCTACGCATCATGTAGTAGCTGCTACTTCCGGTAATACAGCGAACAATTACCCTCCTGTGTTTAGTGCAAATATCTCGCCCCAATATCCATCGGTTGAGAAGGATATTGATGTGCGGTACCGTACATATGGCTAGTGTTTAGCAAGTTTCCGGATAATTTCTGACCAGATAGAAATTATACCGCATCTATTATAGGCCTACCGCACATCTGCTCCCACTATACGCTGAAAGTCACACTACTGAGCAATATGGGAAAATATGACACAAGATCCAATGGTGGATAACACCAAATGTAAAAACAAAGTTTAAAAAAAACCGACGTTTCGAAAAGACGCAATTTATTTCAAGCAATAAAATTAGCGACCTGCTCTCAATCCATGTCTCAATATAGTGGAGACCAGCTCTAATCATAAAAAGCAAGGGATAAAAAGTTGCATTGACTCAAACATTGATCAAGCAGCAGAACATAAAAGAAATCTAAATAACAGTGGAGGCTTGAGTGGGTTAGGACAGGTGTGAAAAACCATAAGGCCACAAAAAAAAAGTGTTTGTTTGCCCAGACATGGGGTAGAAAGGAGAGTGGGTCGGTAGGTCGATTTCCTTTTTTTTTTTAGGCTTAGATCTGTACACGTGTTGCAGCAAGTGGGGTAAGAAATAATACAACATTCAGCCTTACATTTTGTACTTGTGTTAAACTTTAATTATAGGTTAATGAACGTGTATTACAATGTACTTGTTGGGAGAGAAATGATACAAAAATAATGCATGCGCGCTGATGTTGATGCATAGCGCAAGTGCATTATTTTGTCTAATTTCGTTCATTAACCTATTTGAATAGTATTTCATACACGAGAAGAAAAAACCCCGTGATTTTCGCTGTTTTTATAACAAAACTATCACTAAAAATGTTGGAAAATAGGACTGAATATAAATGCATCAATCCGCCCGAAAAATAAATAAATTCTATGCGATGCGATAGCGTGCGAAAGCACTGCGCGTAGTATGCAGATTGCACATTATACCCAATTAATGCACTCCAAATACTTTACTAACCGCTTTTCTGATTGGCTGCTTTGATATGAGTGTATGAATGCATTTCAACCTTACCATCAAGTTTAACCTCTTTAGTAACAAAATTGGGCTGGAGTACAAAATCCCAGACCATACATGTAGATGTACTTGTCATGCTTGGTTCTCTATGATGTTGATTGATGGTAAAATATTGTTGGGGAGGGCTGAATGGGGACAATGAAAGCTTTGATTGCCAGGAATATTAACTTTCAAGCTCTTTCAAGTGTCAGTTGGCATTTTATGGGGGGAAAACATAATTTTCTTTATTTTGATATCATTGTAAAAAAAAAAGGTGTATGATGTTTTTTTAAATTTTTTGGGTCGGTCGTGTCTGGGCAAACAAACACTTTTTTGTTGCCCTAACCGTGATAAAGTATTATGGAGAGCCAAATGAGAAAAAAAAGACTGTTAAGGCACTAAAACAATTCCTTTAAAAAAGGAATGGGCGCCTAATGGAGCTTTGATGTAATGTGCTGCAATGTAACCGTTTGGATACTTTTTTTTTCCCTTTAAAACAATAATGTAATATTAGCATAGAAAGCAAGGAAAATTTGGAAATGTAAAGCATATTTATTGCAGTGGGAGAGGTGTAAAATCGTTTGCAAGAGGAATGGTTTCAAATAAAAAGGAATAAAGCTCAGGTTACCATCATTGTCAGGAAATGTACTCATGTGGATGGGGGTGGTTGTTGGAGTAAAATTATTTTATTCAGAATATAGGTCTACATATTTAATTCTTATGGATTGTTGTAAAACAGATTTTATTTCTTATGATTGACTGCATCAGGTTACCATTTGTTAGGAAATGGTTTATGATGGGGTGGGGGAGAGGGGGCGGGTGGGGGGGTAATTGTTGGAGCAGAATTATTCATTCAGAATATAGGTTTGCATAATATTGAATTCTTATGGATTGTTTTCCAAACAGGGGTATTTATTTCTTATGATTGACTGAATCGGTAAAGAAGACAAGAACAAACAATCTGAAGAAGTGTTATTTAGTGATTTAAAAAAAACACCACATCAATACTGAACGATATATTATGTGTTGTGGGAAAGTTGGGTCGGTCGGTCGGATTTTTTTTTCTTCTTCTTTTTTTTTAAACCTTCAGTTTTTAAAAAAATCCCCTCAAATGTGAAATAATGCTTCTTCAATTTTTAGGGGATATTTGTCAATTTTGATTTTGATTACCGTATAAATGTGGTAACTTCGATCAGCGGGGTAACTTTGGTCGGTCAAATATATTTTTTTAAATGGTCACATTTTCGTACTGCTATAGGCCTATTGTTTTTAGTCATATTAGGGTGTCAATTTGTTAAGAAAAATATATGAAAGAAATAATAGTCGCTCATGTCCAATTTCGTCGTGATTTTGACCCAAAATGAGCATTTGTTTTTTTACATTTTTTTCAGAAAAAGTAAAAATCGATATTTGTGAGCAAGGATGTGTGCTTGATTAATTTGGCAAGGGGTCAAATGTCACAAAAAACAACAACTTGTCCATATACAGCGAAGATCAATTTTTTTAAATTTTTTTTCTTCATGGAATATAATACTCTGACCAAAGTTGCCCCAAATGCGGGGTAACTTTGGTCAGGCTATTTTAACCCCTAGGGCACCCTTACAAAATTATTAAAAAGTCTTTTAGAAGGGAACCCTAATGTCATAAAAAAGAGTTAATTAGAAATATAATTGGTTTTGTTTGGAAACAGTGGTTTTTAAAAAAACTCTGAAAAGTGCCCAAAGTTACCCCATTTTACGGTAGGGGGCCAACTTGTTATAGGCCTACATGTTAGATAATCAATTTAAGACTAGTCTTTCAATAAAATATTAATTTAAAGTGAAAAATATTGATTTTTTTGAACAAATCTGTAAAAATCATCATTCACAAAAAAACAAAAAAAATGCGACCCTGATTTTTCAGGATTTCGGGTCGGTCGGTTGAGTGCAACACAACAATTTTGTTGGGCCTTATGGCTCTCAGAAGTTCCTGTTTAATGAAGAATGGTACCGGTACTTTAATTGGTTGGAAATATAAATAGGCCTAGACATTATATCAAAGTTCTTTTGTTGCAAAAATGGGCAAAATGTGACTATTTTAAGCCTTGTATAAAAGTATTTCCGAAATCCCAAATTACAGTAGGCCCCTACGGTAGGGGAGACCGGGGCAAAGTGGACCAAAATTTTGTTGTCCAGCCCAAACAAGATTACTAAGCAAGGCAAGGCAAAATTTAAGGTTTATAATCTTACCTTAGGACTGCGACTAACAAATGACATTAATAAAGTTGATCAAAAATGCAGTTGTATTAAATGGTGTGAACTTGAAAAAGGTCTTTCCGCTCTGCCACAGGTTCATTTGGCCGGGGTAGAGTGAAACGTGGAGGGGGCATTACAGAAATGCATCCTCTCCAGGTGTGTCTTCATTGTCAACATCGTTTACATGGCTTAGGGCCTACCTCTTGGTATATCAGTATACTATGGCCGGGTAAAAATCTATTGCATAGTTCTGGGTGGGGTCTGTTTCCGGTGTTACACTTTGCCCCATCCCCATCCACGTTGGACTATTGTCCACTTTGCTGTCCATCTTTTTCTGCATCATTGATCATCAATATTCACCACGTAGATATATTTCAATGCCAAAAGTCGGCTTTTTAACTTTTTCAGCCTCAAAGATTCCAACGTAACAGTGGTGTAGCCAGGACCGGGGGAGGAGGGCAATGTAATTTTATGGGAAATCTCGAAAATTTCCCCAAAATACTTTGACAACTTTTTCTGCCTCATTGATCACCAATTCACCAGGTAGATATTTTCAATGCCAAAATTTGGCTTTTTAACTTTTTCTGCCTCAAGATTATAACGTAATAGTGGAGTAGCCAGGACTTTCTCGGACGGTAAGGGGGGGTGGGGGTGGAGAGGGCAAGGTAATTTTAAAGGGCAAAAAATATCGAAAATTTACCAAAATTATTTGACAACTTTTTCTGCCTCATTGATCACCAATTCACCACGTAGATATTTTCAATGTCAAAATTCGGCTTTTTAACTTTTTCTGCCTCATTGATCACCAATTTACCACGTAGATATTTTCAATGCCAAAATTCGGCTTTTTAACTTTTTATGCCTCATTGATCATCAGTTCATCACGTAGATATTTTCAATGCCAAAATTCAGCTTTTTAACTTTTTCTGCCTCATTGATCACCAGTTCACCACGTAGATATTTTCAATGCCAAAATTCGGCTTTTTAACTTTTTCTGCCTCATTGATCATCAGTTCATCACGTAGATATTTTCAATGCCAAAATTCGGCGTTTTCGACTGCATCAGTCTTGAAGATTCCAACGTAGTAGTGGCGTATCTAAAAATACTGCTTCATTGATCATCAGTTCACTACGTAGATATTTTCAATGCCAAAATTCGGCTTTTAAACATTTTCTGCTTCATTGATCACCATTTCACCACGTAGATATTTTCAATGCCAAAAATCGGCCTTTTCAACTTTTTCTGCTTCATTGATCACCAATTCACCACGTAGATATTTTCAATGCCAAAAATCGGCTTTTTCAACTTTTTCTTGCCTCATTGATCACCAATTCACCACGCAGATATTTTCAATGCCAAAAATCGGCCTTTTCAACTTTTTCTGCCTCATTGATCACCAATTCACCACGTAGAAATTTTCAATGCCAAAATTCGGCTTTTTAACTTGTCCTGCCTCATTGATCATCAATTCACCACGTAGATATTCGGTGTTTTTTTTCAACTTTATCAGCCTCAAATATTTCAACGTAATAGTGGCGTAGCCAGGACTTTCTCTGACGGGAGGGGGTGAGGGATGAAGGGGCAAGGGAAATTTTTAAGGGGCCAAAATTCACCAAAATTGCCTACAAATACTTCGACATATTATCAGTTCACCACGTAGATATTTTCAATGCCAAAATTCGGCTTTTTAACTTTTTCTGCCTCATTGATCACCAATTTACCACGTAGATATTTTCAATGCCAAAATTCGGCTTTTCAACTTTTTCTGCCTCATTGTTCATCAATTCACCACGTAGATATTTTCAATGCCAAAATTCGGCTTTTCAACTTTTTCTGCCTCATTGATCATCAGTTCACCACGTAGATATTTTCAATGCCATAATTCAGCCTCGAATATTTCAACGTAAAAGTGGCGTACCCAGGACTTTCTCGGATGGGGGGGGGGGGGGGGTGACGGGCAAGGTAATATTTAACGACAAATGAATAAAAATACTTTGACAACTTTTTCTGCCTCACTGATCACCAACTCACCACGTAGATATTTTCAATGCCAAAATTTGGCTTTTTAACTTTTTCTGCCTCATTGATCATCAGTTCACCACGTAGATATTTTCAATGCCATAATTCAGCCTCGAATATTTGAACGTAAAAGTGGCGTACCCAGGACTTTCTAGGATGGAGGGGGGGGGGGGAGGGGTGACGGGCAAGGTAATATTTAACGACAAATGAATAAAAATACTTTGACAACTTTTTCTGCCTCACTGATCACCAACTCACCACGTAGATATTTTCAATGCCAAAATTTGGCTTTTTAACTTTTTCTGCCTCATTGATCATCAATTCACCACGTACATATTTTCAATGCCAAAATTCGGCTTTTTCAACTTTTTCTGCCTCATTGATCATCAGTTCACCACGTAGATATTTTCAATGCCAAAATTCGGTTTTTAAACCTTTTCTGCCTCATTGATCATCAATTCACCGCGGAGATATTTTTCAATGCCAAGGCTTTTAAAATTTTTCTGCCTCATTGATCATCAATTCACCACGTATATATTTTTCAATGCCAAAATTCGGCTTTTAATTTTTTCTGCCACATTGATCATCAATTCACCACGTAGATATTTTCAATGCCAAAATTCGGCTTTTTAAAACTTTTTCTGCCTCATTGATCATCATTTCACCACGGAGATATTTTTCAATGCCAAGGCTTTTAAACTTTTTCTGCCTCATTGATCATCAATTCACCACGTTGATATTTTCAATGCCAAAATTCGGCTTTTAAACCTTTTCTGCCTCATTGATCATCAATTCACCACGGAGATATTTTTTCAATGCCAAGGCGTTTAAACTTTTTCTGCCTCATTGATCACCAATTTACCACGTAGATATTTTCAATGCCAAAATTCGGCTTTTCAACTTTTTCTGCCTCATTGTTCATCAATTCACCACGTAGATATTTTCAATGCCAAAATTCGGCTTTTCAACTTTTTCTGCCTCATTGATCATCAGTTCACCACGTAGATATTTTCAATGCCATAATTCAGCCTCGAATATTTCAACGTAAAAGTGGCGTACCCAGGACTTTCTCGGATGGAGGGGGGGGGGGGGGTGACGGGCAAGGTAATATTTAACGACAAATGAATAAAAATACTTTGACAACTTTTTCTGCCTCACTGATCACCAACTCACCACGTAGATATTTTCAATGCCAAAATTTGGCTTTTTAACTTTTTCTGCCTCATTGATCATCAATTCACCACGTACATATTTTCAATGCCAAAATTCGGCTTTTTCAACTTTTTCTGCCTCATTGATCATCAGTTCACCACGTAGATATTTTCAATGCCAAAATTCGGTTTTTAAACCTTTTCTGCCTCATTGATCATCAATTCACCGCGGAGATATTTTTCAATGCCAAGGCTTTTAAAATTTTTCTGCCTCATTGATCATCAATTCACCACGTATATATTTTTCAATGCCAAAATTCGGCTTTTAATTTTTTCTGCCACATTGATCATCAATTCACCACGTAGATATTTTCAATGCCAAAATTCGGCTTTTTAAAACTTTTTCTGCCTCATTGATCATCATTTCACCACGGAGATATTTTTCAATGCCAAGGCTTTTAAACTTTTTCTGCCTCATTGATCATCAATTCACCACGTTGATATTTTCAATGCCAAAATTCGGCTTTTAAACCTTTTCTGCCTCATTGATCATCAATTCACCACGGAGATATTTTTCAATGCCAAGGCTTTTAAACTTTTTCTGCCTCATTGATCATCAATTCACCACGTAGATATTTTTCAATGCCAAAATTCGGCTTTTTAAACTTTTTCTGCCTCATTGATCATCAATTCACCACGTAGATATTTTTCAATGCCAAAATTCGGCTTTTTAACTTTTTCTGCCTCATTGATCATCAATTCACCACGTAGATATTTTCAATGCCAAAATTCGGCTTTTAAAACCTTTTCTGCCTCATTAATTACCAGTTCACCACGTAGATATTTTCAATGCCAAAATTCGGCTTTTAAACTTTTTCTGCCTCATTGATCACCAATTCACCACGTAGATATTTTCAATGCCAAAATTTGTCTTTTTAACTTTTTCTGCCTCATTGATCACCAATTCACCACGTAGATATTTTCAATGCCAAAATTCGGCTTTTAAACTTTTTCTGCCTCATTGATCATCAGTTCAGAACGTAGATATTTTCAATGCCAAAATTTGGCTTTTAAACTTTTTCTGCCTCATTGATCACCAATTCACCACGTAGATATTTTCAATGCCAAAATTCGGCTTTTAAACTTTTTCTGCCTCATTGATCACGAGTTCACCACGTAGATATTTTTCAATGCCAAAATTCGGCTTTTTCAACCTGTTCAGCCTCAAAGATTCCAACGTAGTAGTGGCATAGCCAGGACTTTCTCTGACGGGTGGGGGAGGGTGAAGGGCAAGGTAATTTGTAAGGGGCCCGAATTCACGAAAATTGCCCCAAATCACTTTGACAACTTTTCTGCCTTATTGATCATCAATTCACCACGTAGATATTTTTCAATGCCAAAATTCGGCTTTTAAACGTTTTCTGCCTCATTGATCATCAATTCACCACGGAGATATTTTTCTATGCCTAAATTCGGCTATTAAACATTTTCTGCCTCATTGATCATCAATTCACCACGTGGATATTTTTCAACGCCAAAATTCGGCTTTTTAACTTTTTCTGCCTCATTGATCATCAGATGACCACGTAGATATTTTCAATGCCAAAATTCGGCTTTTTAACTTTTTCTGCCTCATTGATCACCAATTCACCACGTAGATATTTTCAATGCCAAAATTCGGCTTTTAAACTTTATCTTCCTCATTGATCATCAGTTCAGAACGTAGATATTTTCAATGCCAAAATTTGGCTTTTTAACTTTTTCTGCCTCATTGATCACCAATTCACCACGTGGATATTTTTCAACGCCAAAATTTGGCTTTTTAACTTTTTCTGCCTCATTGATCATCAGGTGACCACGTAGATATTTTCAATGCCAAAATTCGGCTTTTTAACTTTTTCTGCCTCATTGATCACCAATTCACCACGTAGATATTTTCAATGCCAAAATTCGCCTTTTAAACTTTTTCTGCCTCATTGATCATCAGTTCAGAACGTAGGTATTTTCAATGCCAAAATTTGGCTTTTTAACTTTTTCTGCCTCAAAGATTCCAACGTAGTAGTGGCATAGCCAGGACATTCTCTGACGGGTGGGGGAGGGTGAAGGGGCAAAGTAATTTGTAAGGGGCCCAAATTCACGAAAATTGCCCCAAATCACTTCGACATCTTTTTCTGCCTCATTGATCACCAGTTCACCACGTGAATGCCTAACAATACTTTGACAACTTTTCTGCCTTATTGATCATCAATTCACCACGTAGATATTTTTCTATGCCAAAATTCGGCTTTTAAACTTTTTCTGCTTCATTGATCATCAATTCACCACGTGGATATTTTTCAACGCCAAAATTCGGCTTTTTAACTTTTTCTGCCTCATTGATCATCAGTTCATCACATAGATATTTTCAATGCCAAAATTCGGCCTTTTCACCTTTTTTCAGCTTCGAAGATTCCAACGTAATAGTGGCGTAGCCAGGACTTTCTTGGACGGGGAGGGGGGGGGGGGGGGGAAGGGTCAAGGTAATTTTTAAGAGGGAAAAAACTCGAAAATTGCCCAAAAATACTTTGACATCTTTTTCTGCCTCATTGATCATCAGTTCACCACGTAGATATTTTCAATGCCAAAATCGGCTTTTCAACTTTTTCTGCCTCATTGATCATCAGTTCATCACGTAGATATTTTCAATGCCAAAATTCGGCCTTTCAACTTTTTCAGCTTCGAAGCTTCCACCGTAGTAGTGGCGTAGCCAGGACTTTCTCGGACGAGGAGGGGTGTGAAGGGTCAAGGTAATATTTAAGGGCCAAAACCTCGAAAATTGCCCAAAAATAATTTGACAACTTTTTCTGCCTCATTGATTACCAGTTCACCACGTAGATATTTTCAATGCCAAAATTCGGCTTTTTCACCTTTTTCAGCTTCGAAGATTCCAACGTAAGTTGCGTAGCCAGGACTTTCTCGGACGGGGAGGGGGGGTGAAGGGTCAAGGTAATTTTAAGAGGGAAAAAACTCGAAAATTGCCCAAAATACTTTTGACATCTTTTTCTGCCTCATTGATCATCGGTTCACAACGTAGATATTTTCAATGCCAAAATTCGGCTTTTAAACGTTTTCTGCCTCATTGATCATCAATTCACCACGGAGATATTTTTCTATGCCAAAATTCGGCTTTTAAACTTTTTCTGCCTCATTGATCATCAATTCACCACGTGGATATTTTTCAACGCCAAAATTCGGCTTTTTAACTTTTTCTGCCTCATTGATCATCAGTTCATCACATAGATATTTTCAATGCCAAAATTCGGCCTTTTCACCTTTTTTTCAGCTTCGAAGATTCCAACGTAATAGTGGCGTAGCCAGGACTTTCTCGGACGGGGGAGGGGGGGGGGGGGGTGAAGGGTCAAGGTAATTTTTAAGAGGGAAAAAACTCGAAAATTGCCCAAAAATACTTTGACATCTTTTTCTGCCTCATTGATCATCAGTTCACCACGTAGATATTTTCAATGCCAAAAATCGGCTTTTCAACTTTTTCTGCCTCATTGATCATCAGTTCATCACGTAGATATTTTCAATGCCAAAATTCGGCTTTTTCAACTTTTTCTGCCTCATTGATCACCAATTCACCAGGTAGATATTTTCAATGCCAAAATTCGGCCTTTCAACTTTTTCAGCTTCGAAGATTCCAACGTAATAGTGGCGTAGCCAGGACTTTCTCGGACGGGGGAAGGGGGTGAAGGGTCAAGGAAATTTTTAAGGGGCCAAAAAACCTCGAAAATTGCCCAAAAATAATTTGATATATTTTTCTGCCTCATTGATCATCAATTCACCACGTAGATATTTTCAATGCCAATATTCGGCTTTTTAACTTTTTCTGCCTCATTGATCATCAGTTCACCACGTAGATATTTTCAATGCCAAAAATCGGCTTTTCAACTTTTTCTGCCTCATTGATCATACATTCATCACGTAGATATTTTCAAAGCCAAAATTCGGCCTTTTCAACTTTTTCAGCTTCGAAGATGCATGGACTTTCTCTGACGGGAGGGGGAGGGGTGAAGGGGCAAAGTAATTTTTAAGGGGCCAAAAAACCTCGAAAATTGCCAAAAAATACTTAAACATATTTTTCTGCCTCATTGATCATCAATTCACCACGTAGATATTTTCAATGCCAAAATTCGGCTTTTTAACTTTTTCTGCCTCATTGATCATCAGTTCATCACGTAGATATTTTCAATGCCAAAATTCTGCTTTTTCAACTTTTTCTGCCTCATTGATCACCAGTTCACCACGTAGATATTTCCAATGCCAAAATTCGGCTGTTTAACTTTTTCTGCCTCATTGATTCACCATTTCAACACGTAGATATTGTCAATGCCAAAATTCGGCATTTTAACTTTTTCTGCCTCATTGATCATCAGTTCACTACGTAGATATTTTCAATGCCAAAATTCGGCTTTTCAACTTTTTCTGCCTCATTGATCACCATTTCAACACGTAGATATTTTCAATGCCAGAATTCGGCTGTTTAACTTTTTCTGCCTCATTGATCACCACTTCAACACGTAGATATTTTCACTGCCAAAATTCGACTTTTTAACCTTTTCTGCCTCATTGATCATCAGTTCACCACGTAGATATTTTCAATGCCAAAATTCGGCTTTTCAACTTTTTCTGCCTCATTGATCACCATTTCAACACGTAGATATTTTCAATGCCAAAATTTGGCTTTTTCAACTTTTTTCTGCCTCATTGATCATCAGTTCACCACGTAGATATTTTCAATGCCAAAATTCGGCTTTTCAACTTTTTCTGCCTCATTGATCACCAGTTCACCACGTAGATATTTTAATTCCAAAATTAGGCTTTTTCAGCTTCAAAGATTCCAACGTAATTTCAACACGTAGATATTTTCAATGCCAAAATTTGGCTTTTTCAACTTTTTCTGCCTCATTGATCATCAGTTCACCACGTAGATATTTTCAATGCCAAAATTCGGCTTTTCAACTTTTTCAGCGTCATTGATCATCAATTTACCACGTAGATATTTTCAATGTCAAACTTCGGCTTTTCAACTTTTTCTGCCTCATTGATTATCAGTTCAATACGTAGATATTTTCAATGCCAAACTTCGGCTTTTCAACTTTTTCTGCCTCATTGATCACCAATTCACCACGTAGATATTTTCAATGCCAAAATTTGGCTTTTTCAATCTTTTCTGCCTCATTGATCACCAATTCACCACATAGATATTTTCAATGCCAAAATTCGGCCTTTTCAATTTTTTCTGCCTTATTGATCACCAGTTCACCACGTAGATATTTTCAATGCCAAACTTCGGCTTTTACTGCCTCATTGATCACCAGTTCACCACGTAGATATTTTCAATGCCAAAGCTTGGCTTTTTCAGCCTCAAAGATTCCAACGTAAGAGTGGCGTAGCCAGGACTTTCTCATACGGGTGGGGGTGAGGGTGAAGGGGCAAGGTAATTTTTAAGGGGCCAAAATGCCCAAAACACTTTACCAATTCACCACGTAAATATTTTTCAATTCGCCTTTTTCAGCCTCTTAAGATTCCAACCTCTTAAGATTCCAACGTAGTAGTGGCTTAAGTGGTGTAGCCAGGACTTTTTGAAAACAACTGCCTTGTTTTGATGTCATGGGTCCTATTTGATTTTAAAGTACACATACAGGAAGTAAATAATACTATAATTGTAAAATGATTGTAGGCAGAACTTCTACCATTTATTTAATGTTTCATAAACATAAGAATATATATCATGCAAGGAGAGTACAGAAGATTTGTCTTACACCATATGAATAGAACCATGATAGTTGTTGATTCAATATATAATTTCAGCCAGTATATTTACGCATTATAAAAAGAACATGAGGACACACATCAATGTACTGCTATTTAAATTATGTACACGTAATCAAGAAAATAAATCAATGAACAAGATTCTGAAACAAAATGTTTCATTTTAAATGTTCAATCTTTAGAACCTACATGAAACTCCAAACATTTTTAGCTGTATCAATTCACAACACAAGCTGGGCAGCCATTTTACTTAGACAGTGCATCATCTGAGGTTACTGTTCCGAATCCAGGCTACTTTTTGTACATTACAATGCATACAGCCCGTAGTACTATGACCCTGATATGCATACTGTACAGAATAAGCATAGTATCAACATGTCTGTCAATATAGCCTCAGTTTGAGCATGTTATGAGCTTACTTGTCCCTTACATTTCTTCTTAATACTATGCCCCTCCCATAAAAAATTGTTTACTAGTCCAACGTCCATACACCACTTTTGATAGATGGATAGGTTGGCAAAAGTTCTTTTTCTCAAAGTAACCAGCATGCCCACATTCAAGCATTCACTTTGTATTGGTATATCTGACAGTGGCAAATACAAACTTAATGATTTTAAAACACAGAAAATAACTTTTTGGAGTTTCTTCATGTCAGACAATTTTTTTTCAACAGAATAACTCAAAGATTTTTGATGAAAATAGTAAAAAAGTTTTCAAAAAATTTACGGTCAATCGGACGAGGACAAGCAAACAATTTCATATTGGATTAATTCTGCTAATCAAGAAGTTACCTTCAAATTGTACTCTCAATTATCTAGGAATTATCTGAAATAAAACCTCTATTGTGTTACTTGTGTTGAAGAAAACTTCTATTGGGCTATATTACGTCCATGCAGTGGCGTAGCCAGGACCGCTTGCATGGGCTCAAAACCTGCAACTCACTTACTAGTGTGTCTTGAAATCTAATCTATGCCCAAGTAAATTTTCATTAATTTACCTTGCACTTTATCCACCAAAGCCCAATATGTCTCTCCCTGGAATAAAGTCCTCTATCATACACTAAAAACCACCTCAAACGAGGGTTGAAAATCCATGGTGACATTACCACAGTATCACTGACGATTCTGCTGAGAACATCACCTTCTGTAAGTGTGTATCACAGAGGAAATCTAAGCCGAAATACTGAAGTCATGCTTTTGCATCAATCACAAAAATTTACATTAAATTTTGAGTGTGAAGGATAATCTGGAATTGGGGCAAAACTACCTATTTTTCATTATATCTTATTAATTAGAGGGCACGGTGGCTCGGTGGCTACGGCCTTGGACTCATAATCTGAGAGCTTGCTTGACGGGCGTGGGTTCGAGTCCCCGTCCCGCCACCGTGTTGCGCCCTTGGGCAAGACGCTTTGTCACGCTTGCCTCACCCCACCCAGGTGCATGGGAAGCTGTTAGGGGTAGTTACAGTCATTGTACTGATGAACCCTGCGCCATTTGTAGGCAGCAAACATGGTTCCGACATTCTAATAACGGCGGAATAAATGTAAAGCGCTTTGAGGCTGTTTACAGCATAAAGCGCTATATAAATATCTACATTTATTTATTTAATACTGATTCAGTATTTACAAGGAAGTCTAAAATTTTGGATTACACTATGATAATATTGATAACTATTACATGCCTATGTTGTTTATTTATGCAAGATGACTTTTCTGTCAGTAAAATGGTACACAAGAAATGTCAGTACTCATGTCAGTAAAATGGTACACAAGAAATGTCAGTACTCAAATTACTTCCATTTATAAATATTAGGGATTTATATGATGGGAGGTTGTAACAATTATATCAAAATCATGTTGAACCTACTTTTATGGAATAGCACCTTAGCCTAGTAATAAGTTACACAACTGCAAGGGTGATCTGGTGGGTCAGCTGTAGCGTATTTGACCTAATAAGCGCTCTGGGTGCTTAAGTCACCTAATAGCACCTTTAATAGCCTAGTAATAAGTTACACAACTGCAAGGGTGATCGGGTGGGTCAGCTGTAGCGTATTTGACCTAATAAGCACATCTGATAGGCACTAATAATTAATATATTTTAAAAGTCTCATTGGGCATTTTTTTCTGCAAAACAATAGTTTCAGTCGTTTTATCTTTTCAGTTTCTGTTTCCGTATCCGTAATAGTTTTTGTAAGTCATTGTTATTCTGAAGTGGTAGTCTCCCAGGTATGACCAATCTTTTATTCTAGCCTTTTGTTAGTTACTGAAAATTTGAAGCTCGTGAATTTCAGTTTTCGTTTTGGTAAGTTATATTGATTTTTTACATAAAACCTTGAGATGTGCGGTTGGGTGCCAATCTAGACAAAAGAAGAGTCTAAATTTTACGGTCCTAAATTCGCGGTAACTTGTACGGCTTCAATTGACTTGTGTTTGGTGTATATGCACTTACGCCTAGACGTAACTGGCTCGTAAAAAAAGTCTTGCATTGAAATATATACTAACCATGTTGCCAAGTTATAAGCAATGAGTCTTTCATATTGGCGATGAAACGAGCGTCTAAAATAGTCAAATATCTCCCAATAAGGCGCACAAGTGGTGATTTGGTAATCATGTTTTATATTGAAATGCAATACAAAAGAATTTGCATTGGAGCAAAGATAATGTATTCTATTCATGGCAAGCTAATCTGATAATTGGTTGGGCCTATATGCAAGACTCAGGTTTATTTTAAATGTTTATTTTTGCAGAGCTTATTTTCAGTCATGGATCATACTGATAATTTTCGCGAGGGGGGGGGGAGGGAGGGGGAGATACTTAAGTTGAGACTGAACAAGCGAGAGTGGGAGGGGTGAGGAAGAAAGAGAGGAGAGGGAGAGACGGAAAGACTAGAAAGAGGAGACTCGAGAGGAGAGAGTAGGGACTGGGGGGCGGGGAGGGAGTGGGGAGACTGATCGGGGGGCAGGAGGAAGCAAAATAGGGAGATAGACATTGATACGAGGAAGGCGACACTGTGGCCCTGCACAAGTGCATTGGGGTGCGATATGCTCATAAGCGGGCCTTTTGTGATTTTAGAGCTTATTTTCAACGTTTTTACAGAAAAAAGCGGACTTTGTCATTCGGATTGGCATGCATCAAAGACGAGAGGGCGCTAGGCCATTAAAAACAGCGGTGTTGTCTCTCCCGCTTTTATTGACATAAGCAACTGCCTCTTTTGAAATAAGCTGATTGGTACTTCAAAGTTAACAATGAAGTCATGTTACAGTAAACTTACTAAATCCCTTGCGTTTTTGTATCTGAACAATAGACTTACGGAAACTGAAAAGATAAAACGAGCCTTTGCTTTAAGAAAGTAGAAACAATACCTTACCATAGAACAAATGCCACATGTATTACAAATCTATGCAAAGATGATTTTGTTGCAATTGAACTAGCATTTGTTGCCCTTTTCATGCAAAAAGTACTTTGAAAGGGGCATGTTACAAAAGTTAACAGGGGATTCTAATTAGGGGAGTGGGACTAATTATGTCAAATACAGTAACTACAGACAGCCAGAGAATTAAGGTGGCTGTGTACTCTCAGACATGCATGTAGTAAAAGTGCAATAACTTTGTAATTATTCAGCAATAAAACATATAAAAGTATACATTTTATGAAGGCAAGACATCAATAAATCTTAATATAAATACAGATTTGGGGTAAAAACAACAATTTTGAAGAAAATCACAAAAGGTGAGTTTTGGCAATATTTGTTAGGTACATCATAACAAAAAACACTCTTTCCAAAATATTTTATTTTGTTTTTAGCTCAATCTTGAGGCTCCATTCCAAAAACGTTTTTTTTTATTTTTTTGATATTGGCCTTATTTTTTGAGACATTGACCATATAAGGCATCAAAATGAACTTTTTAAAATTCAAAAACGCCTATTTGCCCAAAATGATGCCCAAAATCGGAAATAGACCAAAATATAAAAAAATGAGAAAACCGTTTCTTGAGTTGATCATACTTTTTCGATGATCATATTTGCTTACCTATAGATGCTGTATTTATTGAGTTATCGTGTACCTAAATCGTCATTTTACCGAGAAATGAACATTGAAATAATGGCCGTTGAAGTTTAAAGTGGTCACATTTTGCACTTTCATCGAATCTCACAGGAGAATGCGACAGTTTTCGTTTTGTAACTTATATTGCGTGAACATCGGGTAAATCCACAGCCCCTTGAGAAGTTTGAGCGAAATCCATTCATAACTTGATATTTAAATCGGGGGAAAGAACTTGAAAAAAAACCCACATTTTATCAGCTAAAACGGAGCCATTTGACCACTAGGTTTTTGTGAAATCATTGCTTCCGTGGTGTTTCCATAAGATGCTTGGCGTGCAGATAAGCGTCAGCGTAGAGCGTGCCGCGTATTTGTCTTGTTAACAAATTGCGCGATACATACGCGATGAGTTGTTGCGCCGCGTGTACCTTGCTGGTCAACAAAGATTTTCTTTCCTTTTCAATTTCAAACACGAGTGGAATAGTGAAATAAAATCCTTAAAATATTGCAGTTGGAGTTTACAAATCTGGGTTTTCATTCCTTGTATTTATAAAAAACATAACAAGGTACAAACATATCATAAAACCTCAATTTTGAGAAAGAAACAATGGCTAGAGTACACAGCCGCGTTAAGGCACCAGTTATGTTGACCCCTGTTTATCCTAAACAAGACAGTTATGTCATAATTAGTACCAGCAGCTATTCTTTTAGCTTGGATTTAAGACCTCATTCATTGAAATCAGCCGAGATATAAAGACACAGTGATCGAAAATCCCAAGGAAGATTCAAATTCAAAAGTTGCAGTTTGCTTCAATGGATACCCTATTGAATTGTACATAAAGCTTTATCAAATAAGAGACCTAGTGCCATGCTTTCTATTGATTAAAGAATTAATGCAACTTTTAATCTCATTCTTTCCTTGTGTTTTTGATCACTGTTTCTGTAATTCTCAACCAATTTCAGCAAATATGGTCTTAAATCAGAGCTAAAGGGTACAGGTATTGGCTGCTGGTTTTAATTCTGACATATTTATATTTATTGACAGGTCTTCTCAACTAGTTTGTTTGAAGTGCCAACTGGAAAATGTTAGAGGCAGTGGTGCTTTATTGGGGGTCCAGGGGGCAGCGCCCCTAGAAGCTCCTGGATTTTAATGTTTTTTAAAGGCCCAGATTCGGTATTGTCACAGCTTTTTTGTCAAGAAATAATTTTGTGAAAAATTTATGTGCCACTTCGACAGACTCCAAGCACCACAAGTGGTGCGCGTGCCGCCAGTTGAGAGGGCCTGGTTTAGGATATACAGGGGGTGAATATAACTGGTATCTTAATATTTTGTGGTCTGTATATAATACCATTACTGGTACACACTGATGTGCTTTATGAACTACTCACATGTATGTACATAGTTATTACATTAATTATTATCAACTTTAAGCAACACTTGCATTCTTATAAAACATGGAGAAATGTGTTTCTCTACTCCAAAGAGATTCTTTCTTTAACGCCACCAAAGATATATCCCAAAGAGTACCGACTCAAAATCGAGTGTAGGGGTGAGTGTACAGCTATGGATAATCCGCCATTTTTTGTTTGTTGTTCATGGAAGGCAAATAGTGTATCACTTGGGTTTTTAGGCAAAAGCCCAAAATCAAATGATAATTTGTGTATTTAAGAGTGAGCGTTACAAAGGGTTTCACACTCTTCGCTTGGCGCACATTTTCGACACAAAGCGTTACACACAGAACATGAACAAAATCGCATTCAGTGAATTGAAGTGTGTTGGGCACATAGCAAAATTATTCAGAGGTACACTATTTGCCCTCCTTGAGTGACACACAAATATTGCTGAGTCGATACTCTTTGGTTTTACCTCCTTGGTCTGCTTAGTTCTCATGTCTCCAGGATATACCATTATACAAGAAGAGAGGCATGGCAAGAACTCAAATGTAGCATATAAATAATACTGTGTTTTTCATGTCTCGACTCTGAAAATATCACACACATTAAAGAGTGTCAATCACATTCACATAATAGCGTGAAATACATAAAAATACCATGTTTTTTCAAGTCTCTACTTCGAAAATATCACACGCATTAAAGGGTGTCAATCCCATAATAGCGTGAAAAGATTTAAAAGGGCCTACTGGTGGGGATTTGACTAAAGATCTCAAAGAAGTTTGAAAAGGCTTGCCAATTTTTGTCTATTCTCATTTTTGAAGAGATTCATCAGGATTGTCTTTATAAATTATTACTAGAGTTCTAATTACAAATCCAGGTACTCACAATTAGTAGTGACGTTTTGCAACCTTACTGGCTGGTTGCTCCTTACTAGCACTTGCTCTCTTAGCTGCAGTGTTGCCCGTTGATACTGGATACAGCTCAGTCAAGAAGAAGCAACCAGCCAGTAAGGTTGCGAAACGTCACCTGGATTTGTTATGAGAACTCTAGTAATAATCTCTATTCTCTTCTTATGCATAAATAATTATGAATGAGACTGGTCTCTTTAGTATTTATATGGGAGAGTGGAAGAACATATGGGGCAAAAAATAATCTGTTGTTTCAAAATTCCCATGCGTATATGTTGGAACACACAAGGTAACATATTCTGAGCTCTCTTTAAAAACCTGATGAAATTGACTATTATTTTTCAAAAATGAAATGCAAGGATTAAGTAAAATGGCTAAAGAAAGTAGTATGTTTATTTCTACATGAAACATACAAACACTAGCGCTAGCTTGTATAATGGTCTCTGTATTATCCTGTCATTGGATATTAGCATTATGAGGGGGTATCAAAAAGTTCTAAGCCTCACCTAGAAGACATAGCAGCATCTCCAAATTTACATTGTAATTAAAAAGTATGTTGCCTTATAAGGTTATGCACCAATATTTGTCATGTATAATTTTAATAACTAACAAGCCTTCTTGTTGAGGCTTAGAACTTTTTGTTACCCCCTCGTATATATGTGTTGACTGCAATAAAAGTTCAATGGTAAAAAAACACCAACCGCTGTAGATTTCCAATATCATAAGTTTTGAGACAAAGGGTTAATTTTTTGCCTAACAGGGACTCAAATAATGAAAAGAGGAAAACAAGCACATTTAAATTGATAGATCTGAGAAATTGCAATTGCTTGCAGAGAAGAACGGAAGAACACTTTAATTTTGGTCACTTTAACACATACGCAGTGTAAACACAGAAGTGGGTTCTGATTGCCTGAATAAAACACATCAAACATGGAAGTGGGCTTCTGATTGGCTGATTGAAAAGCATCAAACATGGTTGTAGGGTTCTGATTGGCTGATTGAAACACATTTGAAACATTGACAACTCATTTGTTATCCCTGTTCAACCTCTTTCGAAGCTCTTCTATATACGCAACATGCAGGGTGCATGCATCGGTCGTTGTTTCATGGTAGCAACTGTAGGATAATTAATAGGAAACTGCAATTCGTTGTCTGGGAAAATGTTGCATTCCTTCTTCATTCCCCTACACTGAATTAAATTTCGACCGGTCCCTAAAAGGAAGACTGCAACTTCCTACAATCCTCAACAGGAGCAGCTATATAAAGTTTTCAATCAATTTTGTTCACTATCTCCACCCTCATCATCGTCAGCTACATCATATTCAAATTCCACTCCTCCTTGGTCGCTATCGACGATTTGCAGTTTGACGAGACCACTCACAAGAGCATAGCCAATCATGGCAGCTGTAGCAAATATGACGGCAAAGATTTGGTTGCGGGTTTTGTGCGGATCATCATACGAGTCTTCGCCGTGTGGTTTGGGTGTGTTATTCGTCTTCTTTGGTGGTGTGGCTGTAAAAAATAAATACAATTTTGAGTTCTATTGTAAAAGTGCTCCAAAATTGTGGCCAAAATTGTTTATCGACCTTTCAACCTGTCAAAAAAGCCCTTGGTATACATAATTACAATAATTTGACTGCTCAGTGCTGGAAGTGGGTAAGTGCAATAGCTGCCCTGTTAACATTTGACAATTTACACACAGTACTCATTTACACATCAGCTATTGCACTTACCCACTTCTGGCACTGAGCAGTCAAATTATGCTATGATTGACCCTCTGCTTATAGATAGATATATGGTATCGGTTTTACTAACAGTTGTCCTGTAGCCTATCGAAAAACCACAAACCCAAGGCTATCCTAAAATACCAATCCTATAGAAGAGTTCTGATGGCTTTTGGGTTACTAGGACTGACGATGTGTCCTAACTCTATCAGTGTGTTTATAGTGGGAGCAGATGTACGGTACATTGGCGCATAAATTCTATCCGGTCAGAAATTGTCCGCAAACTTGCCCACTGTAAACACAAGCCATAAGGGGTAGGTACCATAATTATATTGATATCCTTCTCAATCGAAGGATATTGGTGCAAGATATTTGCACTATAAACACACAAGGACAAATTGTGTACTGTATTGCCGGAAGTAGTACTCTCTTCATGATGCGTTAGATGTATGCAGGACATTCACAACTCTTCTCAGCCCCAAGACTTATCAAAACAGACGCTACAACAGGAGCTACATACTATAGCCAAAATAATTAATTCTCGATCATGAGAGCCAACTTGGGTAAGCACAGTTATTTGCGTTGAGCGTACTACGCAAATACCGGCGCTTACGGCGCAAACACAGCTTTTGAGAATTGACCAATCACACAGTTGTTGCTAGGCAAGGTCAAGGTTTGGTCATGCAGGTCGCGCGATCGTGTTATTCTATGAAAAGTACGCTGACGCAGAAGGTACATCCTCTCATGATCGAGAATTTGTTATTTTGGCTATAGCTGCCATGATCACATTGTTGAATGGGCTGTTTACAGCTCGCGCCACAATATTTACACTTACCCCGTGCTTTGCAAGTGTGACCTTGGGGTCATTGCAGATGTACGGTAATGTTAGATTGTATATGATTTGTGCGGTAACTGCGACTCACTACAAACAGCAAAAGTTTCGGTATACATACAAGGACTATACACAATGTACTCAAAACTCGGTATATTCACTATAAATACGCTGTTTGTGAAATTAATCCCCTCTTGGGAACTCACCATTTGGATCCAGTGGGAAATACCTCTGCACTATTCTACTGCAAAACCTGCATAGGTTATCACAGCACTTGAGATGATGTTGAAGCTGAGCACTAGGCAGAGGAGCTTTGAGTAATGGTGCTATATGGCTGAATACTACTGCATCTAAAGATGTAGGTCTGAAATGAAAAGAAAAGTACAACTTAAATATTCAATATTCAACTAAAAGAAAGGTACAAATTGTACTGTACAATACATACCTGGGTAGAAGTGTTGAAGAGGAAACAACACATCTGGATTTATTTATAAATTGTTACAACCAAGGCTCCCGCTGGACGCAAATTCTTGCGTCCAGACGCATTTTTGTATTACTGGACGCAATGTTCAACAAATTTCATCAACCCGTTGCGTCCAGTCGGACGCAAGTTGATTCAGCCCAAAAATGAGTGATTATAAGCTTACCAACTTCATCATCAAAAAAATCGCGAAAATTATGTTGACTGATCACTCCTAATTCTCCTAATAAAGCTTAATTAATATTCATAACCAATGGACCAATCAGTAAACGAGTTATTGACCTTTCACATTTAACCACTCCCATTTTGCAACACTTCCGGGTCACAGTCAATGTCTGAATGAAAATTGGAAAATTCTTACGGCAGCGAGACGTGATTTAAGCTTTCAAACACGAGAGCAAAAATACAACTTTCTAAACTATCGTACATTGTCAGCAAGTTTGCATTCACGTTATTTGTTATTGACAATAATATTTACATAAATCTTTAAAATCTCATCAGGAATCTGAAAGCAAATAGTCAAATATTTGCATCAAACTGCGATGCAATACCGGCAATCGGGGCTGTGTAAAATTGTATTCCCTGTTGTCCAACACATTAACATACATGTACGGACGCACAAAAATTTTGTGGGACGCACATTTCCTGACCAGGTTTTACAGTTGTGCGTCCGATCGGACGCAGAGTTTTTGAAGGCTAGCGGGAGCCTTGGTTACAACATGCGCAACATATTTTGGCGAAACATAATCCAAGATAATTGAAGTGTTCAACTCGCCAAGGTCCAGACCAGTGTAAATGAACTGTGATATGCAAGGACAAGGTCACAGGTCTGTCCAAATCCTAGCATAAACATTTTGTAATTGATGTTATAGATACTCCACAGAAATAGATGTTGCGAGATGTTGGCCACCTTCCTGCGCAGTTGGCCTGACCAACAATGTTTCCTCTGTTATGGGCGTGACTTATAGCTCCTCTTCGAAACAAGTCTACACTTGAAACTCCTTGAGAGAGTAATATACTATTCTAGTTGAAATCTATATACCCCCTATGGAAGACATGGTCTTAATACTCCACACAGGGAGTGTGAATTTCAAACAGGGTTACCTGAATGAGTGACTCCATTTGAAATCTACATTGCCTATGTGGAAGATTAAGGCCATGTCTTCCATAGGGGGTGTATGGATTTTAAGTCGAATATCCCAATTCATAGCTCTCCAAAGTACAACTGTTGTACAGGTACACAGAGCCTGTTCATTTTTTTTAAATCACACTTCTTCATAAAGTTTTAATCTGTTCTAATTCCATTTATGGTAAGTCACTGTTGCACTGCTGCAGTCACTGATGATTTTCTTTCAATTTTGCCCCCTTGAGAGTTGCCACTGATTTACTGCATACTCTCAATTGAATCAAAAGAATTGTGTGTAAGGGGGGAAAAGTACAAGACTGATTGAAATCTCATCAGCATAACTAGTTTCATTAGGCAGCGAGAGGGTTATAATGTTAATTATTTCTTGTAACTTAACAAGGACCGTCGGTAACCGTAGGACAAGGAATTCAATTTTGCAGTTATGGTGTCTTTGAAGCAGGTTTAAGTTTGACCCCTATTTTGACCGGTAACCCTTTAAAATAATGCCAGAAAGGGTATTTCCATCCACACCAAAAAAAAAAAATCAAAATTTGAAAAATTGTGTTCGGAAACCAATTTGGACACTTTTGATGTCCAAACGATTTTCAGGGCAAAAGCGTCTTGACATCAAAAGTGTTCGAAACCTCTTCGGACACTTTTGATTTCAAACAATTTTCGGGAAAAAGCGTCTTGACATCGAAAGTGTTCGGACACCGATTCCGGACACTTTTAAATATTGATGTTATATTGACACAGAGTAGGAGGGATGGAGAAGTCACCTTTATAACAAAGCTTATTGTTATGTTTATAGGGCTTCATCAATATTTCAATTTGTTCACTTTAAAGGAGTATTTCGTGATCCTTTTGTGACATTTTTCAGTAGATATCCAGGCAAAAAAATGCTTATTCCCAAACTTTCAGTTGATTTTGCATTTGCGAGGTATGTATGATTATGTGTAGTAAACTACTCCATCAGCCACTGTATTGTAATTTTGTACTGGTTAACCAGAACGAAATACAAATTTGATGATATTTTGGCTAAACAAATTAATCTGCAAGAAATTGTTTGAACATAAACATATGTTGCCAGAGGTTTCCAGTGGTATAAAGTTCTCAAATCTCAACTTTTTTTGTGAAAAGTGGGGGCATAAAGTTGTGGAACACAAAATGCCCCTTTAAAAGGCTTCCTTGTTGCAAGGAAGCAATCCCAGAGAGGTATCTCCATAACTTACGCATTTCCAAAGAAGAAATCTTCCTTTCCAAGTCTTTCTGACAAGAGATTTAAACATTCTTTGGCATCTTTTAAAACCTGAAAATTTAAACAAACACAATTAACAATTAACAATATCATAATACATCAATTAATTTCTTCATCTACAATGTGTGGATTATGTCTGTAACTTCTGTTTGGCTGTTTTCTATGTCCCTTTTGGTGAAGCCCAGCATACATCTTTCCATGCTATGCTGTGCAGTATTCAGTTTTATTAGCTCCATCCTCTTAGTAAGTGACCATGTTTCTGCATTATTAAATTGGTCATAGATGTGACTATATTGGAATACCTCCTCATCCCTGTTCATTAGGCTCTCATTTATATTTGGCTGTGATTTCCTCTGGATCCAGATAGACTCCTTATCCATCTGGTGTTTCTTCGTCCATATCAAGAATTTTAGGATTTCCCCAGTTTATGAGGTAAGGGTTAGGGTCAATCCATCAAAGGGTCGACTGACATCAACCATTAAGAAAAGTAACATATTGGATAGCCAAAACTGTATGTAACTGTATGGCATTTTTCTCGGAATATTACTATGAAAACTATTAAAAATCCGATTTCTGAGTTCCAGATGAATTTCTTCAATAACCATCTAAAAATATAAATGTTTTTATTTATACAGCGCCTTTCACATGTGCACATGTATCAAAGCGCTTTACATTTATTCCGCCATCGTTAGAATATGTCAGCTACCATACAATGCCCAAGGCATGCTCATACCTTTGGGCGGCGCTCAATAGACAATATTCCTAACAGCTCTCCATTTCACCCCTGGGTAGAGAGATGCAAGTAAGGTAATCACTTGCCCAAGAGCACAACACACCGGGGCTCGAATACACAATCCACCGATTGCAAGGCAGAGCCCGTACCGCTAGAACACTGTGCCCCCGCAATCTACTTACTATTTGTTTGACTTCATCTTGCTGTAGGTGGTCCCCTCCTCGGGTCACTTCTACTTTAGTCTCCGCTACCCTGTGTAGATGACCCGGTGTGAAATAGTTGAATGGAAACTGGAGAGCCTCGGCATACCATGGTCGAGAGAATTCAGTGTAGTTCCTGGCATCCACCCACCATGTATGAAGCTATTAAGAAGGAGGCAATAACAAAGCTTAATGATAATCAAAACAAGTAAACTAAAACATTAGTGCCAGCATCCATATTGGTATTTCAGAAAATTAAACTCTTGATCTCATTACAAAATATTTACATCAAAAATTTCTGCTGTTTTTAAGAATACTAGTTACAGCGATATTCAGCAGGGGATTGGCCAGATCCTACCATCTTGAAATGTGATGTAATGAATACATGTAGGTTACAGACCTTTAGTAACTTGTAGTCTCTTCCTCCTCCTCCTCCCTCACTTGCTGGCTAAGTTCTTTGTCTATACATTGTGATTTTTGCTATTATAGAGTGAATTTCTCTTCTTTTTTTAAAAGCAAATTGTTCTTTAAAATCATGATTTTGTGTTTGTTCTACTTCATGATCTGTCAATAGACCTTTTTAGCAGCTAATCGACATCACAAATCTTTGGAAAAAATTTCAGAATGATGTCTCCCATGGTTAACAATTAGCACTTGCTAATGGTTGTCATTAGCATTTTCTACAATCATGTACCACATTGCTCTTACTTGCAAGCCTTGAAATAAGCAGACTGGAGCCAGGAGCAATTTGTTTTTGAACATTGCTCCTGGTTCATGTGCACAATACAACAAGGACCAGGAGCAATTGGCGGCTTACTGGCTTTACAAGAGCAAATTTGCTCCCCGCACCCGCTTATTTCAAGACTTGCTTACTTGATACAGTGTATTGAATGCCGAGTTTTTTTTGTAAATGTCCTGCTGAAAAGGTCTCTATATACATTTGTAGTTTGCAACAGTATTACTTGTTACTCAAAATGTGCCCCTAAAAATTGCCTTGCCTACTCTGGGATTGCTTCCCTGCAACAAGGAAGGCTTTTAAATGGGCATTTCGTGATCCACAACCTCTTGCTCCCCACTTTTCACAAATTAGCCTTGTTTACCATCACAGAAAATTAATATACTCTACTCACCAAAGCGGGCAGAAGCTTTTCTTCCAAAAGCGCCGTATAAGCCAGTATGTCTGCCCTTTGTTGATCAGATAATTCTGCATCAGCATTGAAGTCATTCACTCTGAGGTGCTCGATGACTTCTCTGTCTGAATCCAATACGGTCTGCGCTGAACGAAATACTGGGAAGCGAACTGTCAATGCAAAATAAGTAACTTATAATAATATATGTTTCATTGCACAGATTAAAGTAATTTACTCGGAGGTGTTCGATGACTTCTCTGTCTGAATCTAATACAGTCTGCGCTGAACGAAATACTGGGAAGCGAACTGTCAATGCAAAATAGTCAACCTATAAATGTTACACAACATTAACACCAGTGTTGTGTTTGTAAAAAATCCTTTTTTTGGGGATCCACATATTTTACATGTTCAGTGGCATATCAGATTCAGTGTCAATTGTCTGAGGGTCTCATTTTGCAAAGACCACACTCGTTAACACACTTTTTCTTCTGCAAAAACTAATAAGGGTTGTTTTTTTGATACTCTACATCAAAATCCATTCATTAATTTTAAATTGTGCAAGTCAAGCAAAACTCCAGTCCCAACCACTTGCAAAAAGTAGATTAGGTTACGTAAAATGTGTCCCCTTGAGAAGGACAGTTGTCAGGCTTTCATGGTTCCTGAAAAAAAGAAAAGTTCTTGGGCTTTCATGGTTCTTAAATTTGTCAAAAAATTAACATCTTCACAAAATGGCCTAAAGTGACACAATGTTTGACCTCACATCTGGTGACATCATATATGTCAATGTGCATGTACCCAAGGGTCATTGTGTATTTGTGTCCATCCAAGAATATGGGAGAAATTAACAAAAGAAGCAATGCAAAAATTAACACTTTCTCCACACACAGCCCAATACCCCCCTCCCCACACACAGACGCACATCAAAACTTGTTTTCTAGTCCCCTTTCCAAAGTTATTGATCATTCACAGCATATAAAACTGATTTTATAAGATAACTTTAACTTTAAAAATATATTACAGTACCTCGTAAGTTTCTCCACAGTTTCATCTGTTTGTTAACTTTAATTGGTGCACCTGCAAATTTGGCATAAGCCTAAAAAAGGAAAAATGGTATATGGTTAAAATACAGGCACCAGTAGCGATAATAATTTTAATATATGATACATAAGAATGTTTGATTTTTTAGTGTGAACTTGCAATGTTGACAAGTTGACACAAGCATTCTATACTGCAAACACTTGTTCATTGTAGGTGGCATGTTTTGGTACTCCATTGGGAAAGTTAGTATTATCTTCCGAGTATATCTCTGGAGTCTGGTCCACATAGCCTGAACTCTGGCCATAGTATCCGTTTTTACTTCTATAGGCACTTACATGTACATTGAAAAATATGTTGAGCATGCTTGAACGATCCAGTACAAAAGTTGAAAGCATTTCAATGCTTGATCGAACCAATACAAATGTGCGTCAGGTCCCCCTAATAAGCATGATAAAACCCACAGCAACTGATAGGTGTATCCCATCATGCTCTGCAGTACACATGCCATAGAAACTGTACACAGAATACCTCACTTCAACTTTCAATTACTCGCTTAAATGCCAGGGGAGCTTAGACTTTTGTTTGAAAAAATATGATCTCTAAAGCATTGTGAAACTATCCATAGCTCTCAATATCTAAGCGGCTCTTGTTTATATTTTGTATACATTTGCTATGGAGCAAGCAGATATATACTGCAATGCATGATGGGATACTCCCTTTAGCTGCTGTGGATAAAACCCACTTGAGAGCACATAATCGCCGGTCTTTTCTAAAGATGCATTTATACTCAATCGCTATTGCAGAAACATGAATCGGACGCATGATACTAAATAGTGTACTAAATAATCGCTGTCGTATTTGCATGCAGAGCATGCGCATGATTCGCTGTTTTTCAAAAGCAACCTGTAGTGCTATATTTGACACCCTCTGTGTCGGTCGACATTCACTAAAATTACACACATAACTCGTGCAGGTGTAAACGACAATGATCATGATGATTCAGAATATATATGATGAGTAACCCGTGAGTATAAGCACAGCTTTACACAATGACTAATTTACATAAGGCCCTTTACAATTAATTCTTACTTTCCTGTTTCCCGCGCGCATCCAAAGTAGAGAATTGCAAAATATTTAATTATTTTAGTTTTATTTTGGATTTTCTCTTTTAAAATAACTTTTAATGACTTCCATTTGCTACTTTCTGACTTTGCTTGTATCAACTATAATGATAAATAAACAAAGAACATAACTGTACCATTACTTATGTATAAAATCAAACATAGTTGTAAAATAATTAAATGCATGTTCCTGGTCAAAACAGGTTGATGTATGATGCGACCACTTGTTTTAAAATAAAGAAAATAATAGATAATTAATAATTAATAATTAAAAGTCGCCTCGTCCCTTGTTTTCAACCATGAAACAGGAAACTAAGACTCAATTGTGAAGGGCCTAAACGTTAATTTTCTCAACAAGAAAAGAGATACGAAAAGCGAATGTCTAGGGCCACAGAGTGTACTATAATCAAATCAAGTATTTCTTGGCCAAACTGGAACATGCACGTTGCGTCCATGTAGTGTACTAAGCGTGTGCGACGTGTACGCAGTACAGGCGCGTGTATACTTTCTTCTGTACCGCGCTATATTCGCGTGTGTTTATCGCGGAGCCACTAGACTACCCCGTAGTCCACTTGACCATTGTCCATACTCTGGATATTGTATTTAAGCTTAAAACTCTGATTTAATTAATGTGTGCACAATTGATAGATTTTCACATCTGATCAGTCACCCTACTCCCTCTGTTTGTTAGCTTCCCAAGTGGACTACTGACATTGCCTTGCGGTTAAGATTTTTAACACGGGACTCTATAGAGAGTTAGGCCAATTTCTGGCCTAACTAAAATTGGCCATGATGTAATGCATCTTTAAATGGATCTGCCTTGTGATTGGTCGCCCATACCTCGCTATGGTTTAAATCGTCTGGGCCCACGCCATTACCATTAACTACACCGTAAACAACTGTCTGTGGTATTTGCGGCGCTTTTGTGTTGACGCTAAAGTTAATCTCTCATCAAACATCTAGCGCGTACTTGTGGTTAATGGACTGATAAACAAGTATGCTTGACAGTGTGTTTTAGAGAGCAAAGTCCAGGGGGTAAAGTTCTGCTTACAATTCAAAGTTCATAGTCGAAATTTCGGGGTTCGCTATCAATAAACTGGTAGATTCCAAAATCAGAATTGTTCAGTATTAAAGTGAGCCGCTATAATTATGCAAGATAATGTTGCATTCAATTACTTTTATTGTCACTAATCGTCTGATATTTTTAACTCTTTATGACCATTTTACTATTGAATACTTTAATTTTAATAAACATCAGTATAATTTTGAGTTCAACGAAATGGGTTCATCATGACTAATAATAACATATTTTTAATAAAATTCGACTATGGCATAGTCTACGGAGCCACTAGCGTTCACAGTGTTACAGTTTGGCTAAGAAATTATTTATTTTGATTATTATTCTCTTGGTCGGGGCCACGTCACATCCATTCATGCAGCCATTGGAGTGAAAACAACTTATCGCATATTTTTATTTGCAGAGAGTCGAACCTGGCACAATAGTGTGATAGCTTATGGTACACTCCAGAGTTCAGTGAATGCGAATGTTGTTTTCACTCCAGTGCTATTGTCCGCCGGTTCATGCCCGGATGTCCGACCGACAGAATAGTACTCTCACCATCCAGTCCCAGGAAATGTTGTGATTAGTGTTGGCCGATACCGATCTGTGAATCGGAGATCGGTGCCGATATGGACTGCATCGGCCTTGAATCTGAATCGGCAGATGAGCTATCAGCTGCCGATCTAGCTTACCGATCTCTGAACTTGACAGTACCGTAATAAAAGTACACAACAATTCTTTAAGCTTACCATTACTTTCTTATGTAACATTTAATGCCAATATATTTCCAAAAAACGTTGTTACCACCGCAAGAATCATGTCGTTTCATACTGTATTCTATAATATTATCCACTCAGTGACAACACTCCCGACTGTACAGTGCGTCCCTGGGAAAAATTTGTAAACACTTTAACACTCGACACGTGATTGCGCCCTTCAATGTCGGGTTTCCCAAGGTGAATTTGAGGGCATGTTATTTTTAGAATTGCGCACATTCTCGCTATTCCTCCTCACATAGACGATTTCATCTCTTAATCTCTGAACACGTGAATTCTTTCTGTAAACAACTCTGCACAACCAATCAGGATGGGAATTCCGCGGTATTCCCCAATACGTCATATGCATAAATTATTATAATATCGATGGAGCTGATTTAGCTGCAGGGTCATTGAATCAATTCGCGCAGTGATTCGCCTAACTTGGTACACACGCAAATCAAAGTTGATTCGCGGAGAAGAAAGAAGAATAAAACAATCAAGAGAAATGGATTAATGATTAAACTTCCGACAATCGGAGGCACTGAGTGAGTAACGCTGGGACTTGGGGTGTAAAATGGTATTTTATTTGGGTTGATATTGACATGAAAAACCTCTAAAAACGGTCATCATATTACATAGTTACAGGTTTGGGAATTAAGCTTTGACCGTTAACATTACTGGGGCCCGACTTGAATGAAATTGTACTGGTTGTAGACTAACATTTAAGGAATCTGAATCGGGATCGGATCGGCAGATCCGATCTTGGGTTGGATCGGCCAACACTAGTTGTGACGGCAAAATCTCATTAATCTGTAAATGAATTCAAGAATAAGATAGATATACCTATTGGCAGCACGAATTTGGATATGGGGTCATAAAGGCTAATTAATCTAACTATTGCCCATCAACCTAAGACTTAAAGTGTAAGTGTAAGTCCACTGCATGATCATGTCATATCTGCTGAATTTTGCACCCCGTATTTCACTACAAGTTTGCTAAGCTTACCAAAATATTCAAACACTTTGTATCCACCGATGGTAAACCCCAATCTCCCTTCCAACAATCTAGCTCCATCACACCATTTTCCGTCTTTTCTTCCTCCACATCTTGAATGTCATTTGCGTCTGACATTATTTTTTGCTCACAAAATTTTCAATCACTGTGCATGTTTTTCGGATTTAAAGGGCAAGGGTCAAAGGTTGCAGGGCCTCAAAAATCAATCATGCATGCAAATATCAATGGGCGAGTCCAATTTTTACCTTTTTCTCTCAAACATAAACGTTATATTTTAAGAAAAGTATATTTACTGAATAATAAGAACATTTAACATCTTGTTAATGCCTCAGTTTTTAAAAAAAAATGAAAATTTATTATCTTACGGTCGAGTTACGGACAAACTTTTTGCGCACTGATATCAAGAGGTCACAATTTTTTGGGTGTTGCAGGGCACGGCACATTTTACAATGTCATGCTGAAAACAAGTCGAAATTGTAGGAAGTTGGCTGAAACTGGAAGAAAGTTGTGGCTGAAAAGATTGCTTTTAGATCACTTTTTTAAACAATTGCTTGCTCTCCAAACCAACCTAGCACTATGCTGAATAAATTTACAGTTGGCTTAGCTTTGATAGCTTTAGCTTATTATTTTGGCCAGAGATCTTCAAATTCAAACTTGGCAGAAAAAAGTAATGTGGATGCATCAACTTTATTGATTGGGTGGGAGGAGCAAATTAGACAACCTGCAAGAAAGATGAAAAGAGTGGCTATAGGGTAGGTATTGTGGCAAATTTAGTTTTGCCTCTATTTTCAACCAAAAAAAGTTACAATTTTTGCCTAAGGCCGTATAAAATTAATGTTTTGGTTCTCGTCCAGAGGATTTTCATGAATTGATGAGGGAGGAGGTGTTTTTTTTTTTTTTTTTCCCCAATGTAAAATTAGCATTGTCAGTAGTTTTCGGTCTTCTCCAACAGTGCTCGAGGAACGATGAGGCCCTTTTTTTTTTTTTCAAATGTGAGATTCTGAGGGATATTCCCCCTAGAGTACCACAAAAAGACTTATTTATATGTATGATGAAGATTTCATAAATCATTCCAAAGTCTAAAAAAATTGAAAAATCTAAAAAAAAAAAAAAAAATCTGACAAATCCCAGAAATTGAGGAGGGAAGGGACGAGAACCAAAATATTAATTTTACACGGCCTAAAACTGCATTATTCTGTCGGTCCGTGTCACGTTGTTCGAGCATATTCTCTAACGCAAATCTTTGATTTGCGTTAGAGACCGGAGCTATATGATTTCGTGGGGCTTCCGGTACACAAAGTTGCGCCGGCATGTAAACATTGATAAAATGCCGGATGGTTCACAACAAACTTTCATAAGCGTGCCATTATAAGCTTAATTGAGTTAAACCCTACCTTTTGACATCTTTGTTACATACGATCCTCAAAAATAAGATGATATCTGGAGCCTAATTCAGCGCTGCTTACAGTGCCGCTTATTGTAGCTGTCACATCGTGGAAAATAATCTCAACCTATCAGATTATCGTACACACGTAAATTCTGGTGATTTATGACTGGACAGTCACTTAGTAGGTATGAGATTACCTCATTCAGATAACACCTGTTATGTTTGCCGATCGATGAACCAGTCCAGGGCATTTTCGGTCCAAGGCAACTCGACCACACGCAAATTCGGTCCCTGTATAAAACCACGTTTTTATGTGTAGGGGCGCACCATTAGATATCAAGGGGGGGGCTTGGTATATTTAAAAAAAAAAAAAATGTAATGCCATCTGAGCAACAAAAAAATTGCTCCATAGGCAAAAAAAATTGCTCAACTGAAAAAATAAATTTGATGTCAAGGGTGAAAAAAAAATGTCACAGTTCAGTGAAGAAAAAATAACCTAATATAGCTTTTAAATAGCAATGTTTTTCGTGAATTTGCTCATTTTTCATCTAAAGCCTAATAAAAATTTCTGGTAACCCGACCGACCGTGTAAAACCCTTGCGACTCAAGTAATTTTATCCAATTATGTTCAAAAAAAAAAATAATTGCTCACGACCAACTGGGTGTCTACAATGCTCCTCATCAGAAACTACATTATTGGCAAAAATATGGACGCACCATTAGAATTCTCGGGAGGGGGAGGGTATGAAATTTTGAGCAAAAAAAATCCCTACCAATACTAAAAACAACCCAAAACTTCCCCACCTAACTGTGTATAAATGCATGAAATTAAAAAAAAAACTTGAAAAAATTCCACTACCCCAACTTCCTACCCCGAGAATCTAATGGTGCGTCCCTTACCTCACCGTAGATAAAACAATGCGTCAACATGACCATGATGATTGTAAGGGACGCACCATTAGATTCTCAGGGTGGGGTAGGAAGTTTTTGAAAAACTTCACCCACTACATGACCAAAAAAAAACCTTTCCCCACCAACACTAAAAAAAATACTTCCCCACCTAACTGTGTATAAATGCATGAAATTAAAAAAAAAACCTTGCCGCCGCCTTTCACAAACTTAGCCGTCTAGTTCAGCGGCAACAAAATTTCTTTCCCCGACCCAACTTCCTACCCCCTGAGAATCTAATAGTGCGTCCCTAATTGTACCATGACTGTAGTACCAAACCATCGCTTTATGTTCACCGCTCAACTCACAAAAGCTCACCGCAAATATTGAAAATAAGCGGATTTTCCCAGGAAATATACCATGGCAAGGTGCCGAGATGTCTAGCCGTGCACATTCTAAATAGCGTGGGAAACTGGGCTTGGGAATTGATTTTGATCACTTACCAAAAGCAAATGGGAAAAGATAATTGGCTATTACTTTTAGCCCGCCCACAACAGTGACCCACTGATTAAAAGTTTTTTGTTATAAAAAGTGACATTTATAAAGCCATTATAACGATCAGATCATGTGCTTTGTGCAAACTTGTATAGTGTTAATGTTGGGATCTCTGATGATTGAAGATCTGAAGAAAAGTGGTCAACACACAGACATTTTTTAATGCATGAGGCTTAAATAAAATTTGACTTAACCTGGGTGACTTTCTCCATCCCTCTCTCACTCTATTTCTGTCTCTCTCTCTCCCTTCAAACCCGGCCTTCAAAATCCCTCCCTCGATCCAGTTCTCAGACGTTTTTCGAACCCGAACTCGAGTCCCAATTGCCGCCATCGTATACACCTGTACCGATGGCTGGCTCTCAGACCTGTCACGGTACCCAGGCGCGCAGCCAGCATACGAGGGGGGGGGGGCACGGTCAGTATCGTCCCTATTTTACGCCCCTTCCTTTTCTCTTTTCTCACCATCTTCTCGTCCCCATTCCCGCCGTAGGAAGTTGGGTCGGGGAAAGAAATTTAGGTGTTGTGTGGGGGGATGGGGTCTGCCCCGACAATCAGATCCGGTGCCCCCCCCATCATGGTCGGTGCCCCCTCCCCCATGTGATGAGCACGCTGCACTACTGTTTCTGTCCTCCCCCTCCCCTTTCTCAAGCCTCCATCATGTCTGGCTCTCCTCTATCTGCATCTCCCGTCAAATTTGGCCGTGTCCCGTAAGTGACTTTACACCACGCCCTATTCATTTCAGGGTGCTGTAGGTGACTTATGACGGTGTATCATAGCAATAAAGACAAACAAATTAATTGGCTGTGCTCCGTAAGTGATTTTAATACACCACGCCCTATGTAGGTGACTTTAGACTGCACCCTGGTAGACGGTACATCATAGCAATAAAGACAAACAAGTTAATTGGCTGTGCTCCGTAAGTGACTTTACACCACGTCCTATGTGAGTGACGTTTTAGATCGCACCCTGCCTGGTAGGCGGTACATCATAGCAATGAAGACAAACAAGTTAATTGGCTGTGCTCCGTAAGTGACTTTACACCACGCCCTATGTGAGTGACTTTTTAGATCGCACCCTGCCTGGTAGACGGTACATCATAGCAATAAAGACAAACAATGTAATTGGCTGTGCTCCGTAAGTGACTGTATACATGTACCACGCCCTATGTGAGTGACTTTCACAGAACTAATTTTGTGGCGAGTTTAGTAACATAAATTGACAATAACAAAAAGGAATTTTGATTGATCTGTTTTAAAAGAGTACAAAGTAGAGGGGAATTTTTGGCGACGGAGGGGGGGAGAAGCAATTGTTTGGTTGGCCGAGTGGGGGACAAGTGACTTTTCAGGCCGAGGGGGGTCAAGCGATTTTTGGCGGTCGTTCGGAAATTTTCCCGGGGGGGGGGGGCTCATAATCATTGCACAGCCACAGCACATTGCGTCTTCTAATTAACATGGCATCTACACATAAAAACCTAAGTGGGTTTACACAGGGGCCGAATTACTTTGTGGTCGAGTTGGCATGGGCCTGAGCTTAAGAGTCCTGCTATTCACGTGTTGTATCCATTGAACATGCGATCACCGGAAAAGAAGGGAGCGATTTTTATCACAAATGTGCCGAAATATTCATGTGAGTACACTTTAAATGGGACATACTATCTGGGAATTATGCCACCAACACGTATAGTAACAGAATGGTAAGTGAAGTTAGATAGAAGGGTGTTATTTGGGGTATGTTTATCATGTTGTATTGTCATTATAATTTATGTGGTCTTCGTAATATGTTTACCCCGAAATTAGATACGAAGGACACTAGCCACGAATGCGAGCGCATCCGTGAGCAAATTCGTGGCTAGTGTTTCTCGAGCAAGTGTCACGTCACTTCAGGTTGATGATGTTCGAGTGAAAACAAGTCCGTGATTCGATTTTTGTTGATGATTTCTGTCATTGGTGTTATATAAATTTCGACCGCAAATAGTCAGTGGAATCACACAACCGTTTCTAAGTCTTCAGAGTGGAAGAAACTTACTTGATTTAACGTTTATATACTGACAAACTTCAAATTAAATTCCATGGTCGAGTGTCGTTTTTTCCAAAATTGAATATCACTCCAACAACATCGCTATTTAGCCTCCTTCACAGTTGGTTTCTGTTGTTCATAACAAACCGTGAGCCACATGCAGTTTGGGGCCGAGACTAGAGATAGCCCGGATGTCCGACCGACAGAATAACTATAAGCCTAATTTCCTAAAAAAAAGCATTTTCCACCCTGATGTTGCAGTGTCATCAGGGAGTGCGCATTTCATTGGGCGCAGCTACAAATCGCGTACATAGCCGATTTCGCCAAACGTTTGACAAACATTTAGCGATCACAAACATTTGACAAACGTTTACGATTTTATGTTTAGGCCTGGCAAAGTCGATTTTGAGTTTCCCGTCGCCCGCCCGCACTTCATTTTTGGGCCCGCACTTGAATTCATTATTGCGATTTTCGAAAAATAAAAATAAAATCTTATCATTTTTGCAAAAAAACCCGATGAAATCCGTACATTTTTAGTGGAAAAATCAAATTCAAAACATCGATTTCGCTACCGGCAGTAAACTCATTGCGGCCGGTTGATTGGCATCTGATAGTGATAGCCTAGATCCTGTAGGCCCGGTTCGCAACGCTTTGTTAATTTGCTGACGTCGCTGACCTTTTCAACGTGCGTATCATATACTGGACTGACAGATTAATGCTGTCATGCAGATCAATGATTCTACAGTGCTGTTCGCGAAATCGCACAATGAATAGTGATGTTTGTGCGAATTTAAAAAAATATATTGATTCTGTTATTTTTGGATTTCTTTTCATAAATATCAATCATATATTTTAAAATAGTACTTGGTATCGTTTACATTAATTTGATTGTACAAAAATGGCAAAATTTATATATTTCAACTCTGCTCTATTGTGACACTGTTGCACGAAATATGCGGTCGAACAAAAATATTTTTGTTCAAGAATGGCTGCTCGGCTCTGGCGAACCGAACACATCAAATGCCAATTGTTCAATTAAATTAAGTACATTTTCGACCTAATATTCCATCTCCAGTCGCTACGATATATGGTTTCATTTCTGTGTCAGTTTTGGTCCAAAACATGGTCAGAAACAGGTGCAAAAACATGAGCAAACTCGGCCAATTTCTAGCAAATTTTTGTACTTCCGGGGTCCGCGCTAAAACACGTGGTGCCACAATAATAGCAAAAAAAATTATCATTTCGATTTTGCCTTTAAAATTGCTTTTACACAACGTAACAATAATATTAATCAAGGAAACGTGGATTATTTATGATGAAATAAAGTTAAAACATTAAAAACGGGATATTTTCAGGTTGTGATAAACAAGTAAATAAACATTAACTTCATGTTGTCAGGCCGCCACGCCCACGCCTGAAATACACAAAACAAAGTGTGATTTCATCAACCGGGTCGCCGGCTGGGACTGGCTGGGATTTCCCCATCAAACCATCGTTACGGAAAGCATACACAAAGTGCAAGATTTCCTGACGTTGTATTTACAAATATTGCAGAATTTACTTCAATTCTTAGCAGGTTGGTCAAAATTTTGGGGCTTTTATTATTAAAAAATATTGATAAGAATTAAGAATGGAAATTTCTAATTTTCATCTTCAACTAATGATTAAATTTGAAGTTTTGTCTCGTCCACAACAAATGCATGGGATATGGGCGCAGATCGATCTGCCTTCATGTTCAATTGGGAGCACAAATTGAGCTCCTCGGTTCTACCAGGAGTGTAATATTAAGTGCTCAAAGTTGCGCTCCTGAACAATTCCAGGAGAGCAATTAATTGAGCTCCAATGATTTCTTTAAACGAAGGACTGAATTGGTATCAATTTTGACCTTGCAGCCTCTTTGCAAGTTTATATTATATCTTTGTTTAAACATCCTTTGAGTGAGTGAGCGGTAAATAACAACAGCTAACAACGTGTTTTACACTCGCATTTTGTCATATAATGAAAGTCACGAAAATAATGAATAATGAATAATGAATAATGAAAAAGTTACCTCACTTGTTTTCAAAAATTATGTGACGGGAAACTCAAAATCGATTGTTCGGGGCCTTAACAAACGTTTGGCTCTTTTCTATCCGTTTATAAACAGTTTGATTATAAATGTTTGACAAACATTGTGATCGGCAATTGTTTGACAAACGTTTTAAATGTTTGAAAAAGCAATTAATACATATGTTTTGTTAATAATTTGTAGAAATTGTTTGATAGTAACTTAATCATAAATTTATCTTACGTTTTGTGAAGAAAATCATCAAATTGATGTTTGTAAATTTTCAGCAAATAAAAATTTTGACCAAAAATTACATTTTTCACCAAAAGTCACATTCTTGACTAAAAATTACATTTTGAGTTTGATTAAAAATCACATTATTTTGACCAAGAATCACAATTTTGATCAAAAATTACCAAAACCAACTTTTTGACCAAAAAAAAAATCACATTTTCACCAAAAAGCACATTTTTTACATAAAATCACATTTTTGACCAAAATTTAAAAAAATAAAATAAAATAAACGTAAATTTCAAAACGTTCAAATGGCAAACAATTGTAAAACAAATAAAAGATGATTAATATAAAATGTTTGACAAACATTTTGCTCCATAAACATTTGACAAACGTTTTTTAAAAAACGTTAAATTAGTGTGTGGCTCCTTATCCGTTTATAAACCGTTTGACTATAAACATTTGCAGTTTGCGAAAACAGCTGTGTAGTGTTGGCTCAAAGCACTGGCGCACACACTCGCTTAAAGACGCGGCATAAATATGCTCACGAAACAGCTGCCTCAACACTTCAAATGACGTCACTGCCACATCAGGGTGGAAAATGCTTTAGGCTGCAAAAGTTGACATGATTAATTAGTATTTTTTGGAGGTTGCTGAAAATTGGATTGTAAAGAACCAAATCCACTCTAGTCTAGCCAAGTACATGGATCGAATCCATGGGTTCCTACAGTCATCTGAGGGCCGATCTGAGGGCTGATGACACACATTCGATGGGTGTACTACTAGCCAAGCCAGTACAAAATGAGTTCATGTCAATTCAGAGTTCAGCAGGGCTTGGATTTCAGGGAGGCCACAGAAGCCATATTGCCTGCCTTTTTTTTAGTTTTGGCCTTGGTGCCCCAGATCTTTTTGTCAACTGATCATCAATTAAGGCATCCATCATTGCATCGTGTTCTTTATCTTTGCCCAGTGGCCTTGAAAATGGGTGCCTCAACCAATTAAAATTCAAGGCCTGCAGTTCAGATTATCATGTTAGCCTTTGAGTGAACAAGATTATACAGATATGGGATACATACATAATTATCATCAACACTTACATTTTGTCTTTTGCAGTCTCAACGTTTGTGCTGATCTAATTGTGAAAGCAACTGATCTTCTCAAAGTTATGAATGTGGAACCTGGGAAGCCCCTTGAACACAATGTGTTCACTTCATTGGAAAGTCTACAACAAACATTTTACTACTTTTTTGAAAAAGGAGCAGCTGTGGAGAGATTTTTCTCCAATGCCAAGTTGTATCAGAAAATCATCGAGTACACAGATACTTTGAAAGAAAAGACAGTAAGTTGGAATATACAGGCCTAATTTACTTAAACCCCATGAGAACTACCTGCCGATAGGCCTAAATGAATATTGTGTCCAATTTAAATTTTGAACCAATCAAGAAGGGTATTAATAAGATCATCTGTTTAAGTTTGACCCTGAATTAAAGCCTAGACATAATTGGCAATTGAAATGAGCATTATTAACCTATCAGAAATGCTGTTAGATGACCAGTAGTGTCCCAGGGGGTTAAAATTTGAAGTTTGCAGGAAGGGAACTTTATGGATGAGAATTTAGGAAATATTAGAATACATTGTACTTGCCCAGATATAATCCTACCACTTTATTGGGCTATTCCAGCTTAAATACATCTACCCCCATGGAAGACATGACCTTAATCACACACACAGGGGGTGTAGATTTCAAATGGAGTCGCCCATTTACATGCAGTAACCCCATTTGATATTCACACTCCTTGTGTGGGATATTAAGGATGTGTCTTTCAAAATTTTGAACTTTATATTTCAATAACAATCCTGATGAACTTATTTGCGGAACATTTTATATAGTTTCTTAGCAAGCATTTTGCAGAACTTGCCCAATTGAAGTATATTTTTTATTTGTTCATTCCAATACAGTATTATATAGGAGGTAATGCAGCACTTATGGCACAAAAAATGACAGACTCTGACTCTGATATAAAGGTAGGTAAAACATTTGATCATATGTGATGCGATCAAGCAAAATCAGTCGGAACTCGGAAATATTGATTTTGAGATATAGCCAAACAAAGCGAATGTTTCCTGTTGTTTTGGAAATTCTTTAATTGCTAATGTTATTGTTACATTCTATCTTTGGAACTGGTTGTTCAATTTCAATGGGGTTTTCTGCAAAATCCAGCTTTTTACTATAAGAAACTGAAAATTTCTGATTCCGACTGATTTTGCTAATTTGCTTGATCACATCACATATACAGTGTTTCTCTCCACATTTTTAAAGAGTCTTATCTGGCAAAAGGTACAGTGGCATCTACTTTGAAATATAATGAGATGAAATGTTTGGTTACATAACATAAATATTATAGTTGTATTGCTCTTGAACCTGAGACGAATATACCTAAATTAAGGTATATTCGTCTCAGTCTTGAACATTGGAAGAGAAGAGGCCTATATGTGTCAGTTTCAAAGGACAAAGTATGAATAAAACTAGTACTTATCATAAGAGCCTCACAATTCCTACCTGTTAAGGGGGTACTACACCCCTGGCCAATTTTGTGCCTGTTTTTGCATTTTTCTTAAAATTTATAGCGCATTGGTGACAAGTAAGATATGTATATTATAGGGGCAAGGACTACAACTACTGCACTGAAAATTTTATTTCAGCACAGACAACAGTTGTGGAGTTACAGTCAAAAATGAGGGAAGCCCAATATTTGATCATACATACATACATACATACACAATTCTTTTATAAAGCGCCGTTTCATCTAGATCACAGCGCATAAACAAATTCAAAGCATAAACACTATATAACAAACAAAGTGAGCAATAAAAACAGTCAACTTTTGGGAAAAGATATGACTTCAGTAATTTCTTGAAGACTGGCAATGAGTTTGCAGCACTACGGATGGTGATGGGTAAATTGTTCCACAGTCCAGGAGCAGCCAGAGAAAAAGCTTTATTTGCGGCAGAGTGGAGAGACTTGGCATTTAATTTATGTACAGTAAGCGAGTTGTATCTGAAGCAGAGTGAAGTCCGCACGTGATTGATGGTAAGGTGTGAAACAAGAAGCTAAATAACCTGGAGCATGTCCATTTAAGCATTTAACACATATAGCAGTACTTTGAAATGAATGCGTTCTTTCACAGGGAGCCAGTGGAGTTGCTTTAAAAATGGAGTCGCATGATCGCGTTTTGATGCAGAAAAATGAGTTTTGCACCCCAATTTTGAAGGCGCTGAAGTCTGTCAATATGGGTTGTGTTTACTCCCAGCAGAAGAGCATTTCCGTAATCCAGTCGGGATAAAATAAGCGATCTTACAATACTGCTGCAGGTGTCTAAATCCAAGAAACGTCTGATGCAGTGATGTTACGCAAGTGGTATGAAACAGAACTGGAAAGAGATGTTATTTGCGGAGCCATAGACATAACATCATCAAAGATGATGCCCAGATTTCGCACAGTTCCTGATGGTTTGATGATGTCATTTCCAACTTGCAACTGAATGTCAGGTAAAGAACGTTTACAATAAGGCGAAAAAAAAAAAAAAAATTCAGTCTTATCACTATTCAGCTTCAGCATATTTTCAGTCATCCAGAGTTGTATTTCATCAATGCAGTTTTGAAGTGCAGAAAGAGTCGACTGAATAGATGCTCATTCCGAAGGTATGAAAGAACTATATATTTGAATATCGTCTGCATAGATATGATAGCACAAATTGTTCTTATTGATGATCCTTCCAATAGGTATGGTATAAATCGTGAAACATTTTGGTCCGACGATCGACCCCTGTGGAAGTCCATAGCGCATATCACGAGGAGCGGAGTGAACATTGTCAACCAAAACACAAGTTGTCCTGTTGCTGAAATATGATCTGAACCAGTCAAGCGCAGTTCCTGTTATGCCAATCTCACACTCTAATCTGTTGAAGAGGATATTGTGGTTCACAGTATCAAAGGCGGCACTTAGATCTAAAAGCACAAGGAACACACCTTTCTGGTCATGAATCATGCCCATGATGTCATCTTTGACTTTCAGCAATGCGGTTTCAGTGCTCCGTGCAGAACAGTAGGCAGATTGAAATTCCTCGCCCAAATTGTGTTCAATCATATGATTAGTCACATTATTGATGACATGTTTTTCAATCAGTTTTGACATAAACTTGATATTAGCTACAGGACGGTAATTCTTTAGCTCTTCAGGATTGAGCGACTGTTTTTTAATGAGAGGATTGATAATAGTATGTTTGAGAGTGTCCGGAAATACACCTGTTGAAAGAGACATGTTTATGATGTGGGTTATGACAGGTACATAAATAGATACATTTTCCTTAAGAAACCATGTAGGCACTGGATCTAATACACAACCTTTTGTTGCAGTGCCATTAACAAGCTTAATAACATCTTCTTCAGACACTTGATTGAATTTGGTGAGTCTACATGTGACATTAACTCTATAGGTATCGCTACATACACTACCTGATTGCTGTTTATCAAGATCGGAGTATATAATGGAAACCTTGTCTTGATAATATGTAGCAAAAGAATTACTTAAAGTATTTGCACACTCATATGCAGGTAACACTTTGCTTGAATTATTCAAGAGACCATTAACAATCTTATATACAGATTTAGAGTCATGAGCAGAATTAAGTTTCTCAGAAATATGCTGTTTCTTTGCCCTATCAATCAACTTATTAACCTCTTTATTCTGTTCGATATACATGTCGTGATGCACTTCCAAACGTGTCTTACGCCATTTCTTTTCGCAAGTACGGCGAATTCTACGAGCACTATGAATCTATGATCAATAAATCAATAACTACTTGCGCTGAGTTGCTGAATTTTCAGTGTAGTAGTTGTAGTCCTTGCCCCTACAATATACATATCTTACTTGTCACCAATGCGCTATAATTTTTGAAAATAATGCAAAAATAGGCACAAAATTGGCCAAGGGTGTAGTACCCCCTTAAGTAAAAAAAGCTTTTGGGCTATCAAAAAAGAAAGAAGGAATGAAAAAAGAGAGAAGATGAGTGTTTGTTATCGCCAGGATTCGAACCCCAGACCCCTTACGTACCAAGCATTCCATCACTGACTGGTAGCCACAGGTGTTTCGCTTGCCCGGCCAATGAAACCGTGCACATATGACTTTCATTATGGCATCACATGGGAAGCATGCATGCTAGTGGTTTTGCTTTTTTAAGTTTTTGTAAGCTTTTACAGAGTTAGGGTTAATCAGTGTACAATGATGTTTCTCCCTCCCTCCAATTCTTAAAACCAATGATATCTGCAAAATTGGCAGATGTGTAAATGGAAGCAAAAGCAACAGGTGGTATTTACTGTACTTTTTATATTGTTTTTACCCGGGGGGGGGCACTGTAATGGTGAAGGGGAGTATCAGGGCGTCCGTAAATTCACGTAAAAAGGGTATTTTTTCAGACTAGAGTGCGTTACGTGCGAACGTGAATAGGTATCAAATTCATGTAAAATTGGTGTAAAAGGGTATGTTTTTGGAGCTCTTACGTACTTAGGGTAGTTTTGCCAAGTTTGGGATTTTGTGCTTTCTCCTTCATTCATGAAAAGTGAAAGGTGAAAGTGTCTTCTTCCTACACCCCAAAAGCAGTTAAAAGCCATCTTTTAGCTGTCAGAGATGACAGATCCCTATACTGGCCCAGCTAGCATACTAAACACGAGGTCCCCGGACGAGGTCACAACTTGTTCAGAATATACAACCAATCAGCATGCTTTTTCTTAACTGTGGAGTCAATAAATTATGAGGAAAAATATAAGAGGATTTCCGATTGGCGAACCTCTTTAAACTTATTATTATTCATAGTCTTGGTGGCTTCCAGCCCAGAAAATTTGGTTGATCGGAACATGGTCTAAAGAGCAACAAAGCAACCACGAACTTCTAGGTTTGTAAACAAGCTGTGTCAATGAACTTTTGACATGTGTGAAATTTTACCGGGTATTTACAAACACAACGATTGAATAATTTGGAACTATTTTGGTTTTCTTAAAATATAAATCAATGAGTTTCAGGATTTTGGTTGAGTTTACCACTAAATCCAGTATGATAATTAATGCTCTAGGATGTTAAAATCGAGCCGAAATTAGGAAATAAACCAAGCTAAACTGGCCGTGTTTGCCGTCTTCTTCCAACTTCAATGTGTGGTTTGCAATCGCCATGGTCGTAATTTGCGTTGGACTTGCAGTTCAAAATTCTCTTGGATATGTGGAGAAATGGGTACATCCCAATCCCAAAGAGTGTTAACATTTTATACAATGTAGTTTATAGTTGTAGTTGTAGTTTATAGTTGTAGTTATCAGGCATTGAGTTTTGCAATGTGACAGGTGTGCTGTAAATCGCACGCCTGGATAACCCGAGGTGTGCTTTTAGGTGTGCTGCAAATCGCACACCTAAATAAACCAAGGTGTGCTTTTTTCAAAACTGGTGTATGACTATGATTTCATTTTCAGCTAAAACTTAGCAATTGTGACAACATACATGTACTTTTTTTAAATGGCCATGGCAAAAGCTCTGGGGTAATGAATGGTGTATACTGCATAGATGTCCCTGGACTTTGGACTTATTGCTAGTGTCATTTGTAATTTTTTTTTTTTTTAATTAGTTTTTTTTTGGATTTAGAATGTCCCTAGAATGTCCCTGGAACTTTAGAATGTCCCTGGAATTTTTTTAATTAAAAAAAAAAATTACAAAAAGATTTAAAAATTATAAATTCTTGTTTAAAATAGGCAAATTTGTAAATTATGTTCACATAATAATCTATGAATGATTTTAAAATGCATTTGTTTTGTATGCTTCTTTACTTCATAAATAGGTTGTAATGTGAACATCAATTATAAATTTGCCTATTTTGAACATGAATTTATAATTTTTTAAATCTTTTGTAATTTTTTTTCAAGTTTAAAAAAAAAATTAAAAATATTTCCAGGGACATTTTTAAGTTCCAGGGACATTCTAAATAAAAAATAAAAAAACTTTTTTTTTTTTTTTTTTTTTTAAAAATTTCACCCCCCTTCTTATTTTTAGTCGTGCGGCTCTTTCGAATCGCACCTGCCCGCCTTAAAACTCAATCCCTGAGTTATAGTTGTAGTTGTAGTTATAGTTGTAATTATAGTTGAGTTTATAGTTGTAGTTGTAATTATAGTTGAGTTTATAGTTGTAGTTGTAATTATAGTTGAGTTTATAGTTGTAGTTGGAATTATAGTTGAGTTTATAGTTGTAGTTGGAATTATAGTTGAGTTTATAGTTGGCTAGATCGAGTTATATAACTAAAGACATTCTCTGTACCATTGTTGAAATTATGCCATAGCTTCCCATAATGCATTGTTGAAACTATATGCTATACCTATACTCTGTAGCGGAATGTCTTCCCATAATGCATTGTTGGAATTCTTGCCCACAATGCATTTTTAAAACCATGTTATTGTCATGTTTAAAAATAGGCCTACATGCATCAGCTGTACCTTATATTCCCATACAAAGTATTGATGAAATGCCATAGCTTCCCATAATGCATTGTTGATACTATGCTATACCTGTAGTCAAATGCCTTCCATAATGCATTCCATACCCTGTACTGGAATGCTTTCCCATAATGCATTGTTGAAACTATATGCTATTCCTAGACTCATAATGCATTGCTGTAGATTGTATTTGAATGCTTTCCCATAATGCATTGTTGGAACTCTTGCCCATAATGCATCCACTTGTGTCGTCGCCATATACTATTACTAGTATCTTGATGTAAATGTGAAGATCCTTACTACAGGACCACAACTGATGAAATAGTGTCCTTTGATACCTGTATACCATGTATACAGGTCTAACCAACCAATTATAACAATTAGCCTCATCCCTTTGGCATTGTTCATAATTCTGCATTTTTATGCCTCCACCGCGAGGCATACTGTTTTTGCAATGTCCGTGCTTCCGTGCTTCCGAGCTTCCGTGCTTCCGTCCGAAGCTATATCTCGGCATGCATGGGCGGATTGACTTCAGATTTTCAGGATAGGTGGGTCATGGTCAAAAACTCTGGCTACTTTTTTTTTGGGTGAGGTTCAAGGTCATATACTGAGGTTAAAGGTCATTTGAGGTCAGGGGCCCATTTTCCTTATTTACCTCTTTTCTCAGAGACTAGGGGTCGACGTTCCTCAAACTTGGTGGGTGGGTGCATCTTGACCCCAGGCAGAACAAGTTTGTATTGGTTAGTGGGTCAAGGTCACCTGAGGTCACCCAGGGGTCATCTGAGGTCAAATGAGCAAAAACTGTTGTATGGCCATGATACTTGGTACATACAATCAACATTTAGAGCCAAATTTTTGGAAGGTCATTTTGGGGTCACCCAGGGGTCATCTGAGGTCAAATTAGTAAAAACTGACGTATGGGCATGAAACTTGGTGGATACAGTCAACATTTAGAGCGAAATTTTTGAAGGTCATTTTGAGGTCATCCAGGGGTCATCTGAGGTCAAATTAGTAAAAACTAGCAGATGGGCATGAAACTTTGAAACTTGGTGGGTACAGTCAACATTTAGAGCCAAATTTTTGGGAGGTCATATTGGGGTCATCTGAGGTCAAATTAGTAAAAACTGTCATACGTGCATGAAACTTGGTGGGTACAGTCAACATTTAGAGCCAAATATTTGGAAGGTCATTTTGGGGTCATCCAGGGTCACCCAGAGATCATCTGAGGTCAAATTGATACAAACTGCTTTGTATCAACTTTTGAGTGCCACATCGCTCCCTTTGGTGGAGGCATCACGGTCGACGCTGTGCGTCGAAAACCGCGACATCCGAGAACCGCGGTCCATCTAGTTTTCAATATGATGAAGCCCTTCCTGGGTTCACTGTGAAATGTTACATGAGTCCTTTTTGTCAAGGTAAACAAAGATACTAAACTGGGGTCCTGGGAGTTCTATAACTTCATGCTTGGAGTTGAGACACACAGTGAGGGGTCAATGTGTTGATGATGTTAAGCAGGAAATGAAAGCCTCTGGGTGGTCAAATCATGACCAACAGCAACCCATTATGCAATTTATAGATAGCTCATGTCACTTCATGACTTAATTAATTTTTATAGCATGATCCTTCATCAATTCAAAGACCCAGAAGAGCAGAGGCATACCAGCATCAGCAGTAAGAGGCTGGTCCCGGGGGCACTCAACACAAATAACCATACGGGTATGCTCCCCCGGAGAGACCCCCCCCCCTTTTGGATTTTGCAGCTCCTAACGACCCCCTATATTTGACCAAAATAGAACTCAGAAAGACCCTTGATTTTGATAATTTCAGCTTTGAAAGGTTTTTTCAGGCGATTTTCAACCAGAAAGCCAAGATAGACCCTTGATTTGGACTGTTCGCAGCTCCAAAAGTCCCTGTTTTACTTGTTCGCAGCTCCAAAAGACTCCCTTTTATCGGTACACAGTCAGCTCCCAAAGACTCAAAATTTCGGGGAGCATACCCACCAAAATTTTTTGATGTGCCCCCCCCTGGTCTGATGTGGTCTGGCCTCGGCTCAAAAATACTGGGACAAAATTGACCAAAAGTATCTTCTTTTGGCCTGGTTAGACCGCAATTTTTAAACATTATAATTTTGACCCAAAATTTCTCAGTGAATATCAACAATATTTTAGTAGAGGGACAGCAGGAAGATTTGGAAATTTTTTACCTCTTGGCCCCTTCTTAATTCTCCCACTCCTGTAGAAGAGTTTATAAGCTGTCTTTTGAAGGTGAAAATAAATAGGGTTCTATGTACAGGCCTGTCAGTGGTTTTACTTTTGGCTCCATCACCCCCCGGGGGCCACTGGTCATTGACAAGAGGGTATCATGTGTGGCCACGAAGTCTCAAATAGCACCCTAAACAAGTATTTACGAGGTCTGAAAATGCACAAGTATGACAAGTGCAATTTTATACCCTATTATTTTTGCCCCCATTAGAAGCAAGTAAAGCAGTCATATTTTGACTCTAAAACCCTAAAAACCTTTATTCCATACAACATTTGTCTCAAACGACCCAAAACAAGTTATACCCTTTTTCTTAAATTTCCTTGTTTTAGATACCCTATTCACGATACGTAAGTACAGTGCCTGATCATGAAAAAAAAAACCCTTTTTACTTGAATCTTTGGCCACGCATGATACCCCTGGTTAAATGACAAGTGGCCCCCCTGGGCATCACCCAAACACCCCTCATTTTGGACTGTGCACTAATTATGAGCTGTGGGATTTGGCACTTTAAAAGAGGGGGCAGTACCCCGGGCAGTACAGAAATGTGTGCAAAATGTCATGCTTGCTATGCTCGCAAATAAACTATTTAGGGACCGTTCACAAACACTTGTAAGGGGGGGCCTGATGCAAAAAAAAGGGGCACCATTATGTATCATTGGCCCCTGGGCACCACAACCCCTGAACTACACCACTGAACACTAATTAAACTAATAGAGTGCAATTTGCACTAATTATGTTATGCTAAATGGTACTAAATGGCACAATTGTTTTAAGTACCGCATTGTTATGTTACACCCACCCCACTATCATGACTATTTTAGCAGATCTATACCAAGTCACAGCACAGATCCTGGAATTTATTTCCAGTGTCTATTTTCACAACTACTAATCATGCTAATAGTCTCCCACAGTGAAAACATTTAATATGGCCATAAAACTAATTCCCCTTTGTTGTGCCCTCAAGTAATTTACCCAGGTCTTCCAGAAAAAGAGAGTATCTGATGTTGGAGTATAGTCCAAGAAGATTTGAATCTATAGACCTAGGTTTTGAATTTACTAGGTTTAATACCTGATCATCATGAAAGATTTCTTACTTTTGTGATCATATGTAGCATAAGTGAAATATTCAACCCTAACTCCACCCTAACTCTAAACCTACAACTACTATAAAGTAACTATAAACTCAACTATAACTCTAGACTCAACTATAACTCTCTAATTATAACTCTCAATCCAGCTACAATTCTAACTGCAACTATAAATGCAACTATAATCCAACTACAATTATAAATGATTATAAAAATGTGATTACAACTATAACTACAACTATAACTACAATGTCAATGATAAAAATACATTTACTCAATCCCAAAGAATAAATTCTACAATATTTCAATAAAAAGGGTTGGACCTGTGATCCAAAAAGGGGAAATTATTGGCCCAAAATCTTGAAAATATTGGACATACAATGTACTGCATGAACTTTGAGGTAAGCACCACGTAAACTTGTAAGGCTCAAAATTCAGACGGCTTGCCACAAATTGCTAGCCCTATCATGCCACTCGCCGCCTGGGTTCTGTGTGTTTACTTGTTTAGGGGTAATAATTGCATCAATTACTTGTTTAGGGTTGGGGAAAAGACAACTACTTGTTTAGGGTAGCAAATCGTGCAACTTATACTTGTTTAGGGGAAAATTTCAGTCTCGGAAATACTTGTTTAGGGTGCTTTTTTTTTTTTTTCGGACGCGCCTGATACCCCCTCTTGACACTATAGTGGCCCCGGGTGTTTTTAATCGCCAACTCATACTACTACTCATTGGTTTCTTCTCTAATAGATTCTATTTATAGGACCAGTTGGGCCCAAGGTGAATGCCATGTTCAACAAAAACATTGCGGTGGCCAAACAATGCCTGCGAGAAAGAGATGAAGTGCACCTGATAATGGAGTATGCCAAAGGCGATAAATGGGGCGATGCGGTGGCACCGGTAGCAACTAGATTGATCACATCCAATGACTATGCCAACTCAAGATTGGATTTTCTAGAAGAATTGGCTGCGAATGCTAAAGGTTAGTTCGGCAAGGCTATTCCATTTAAAATCAACACTCCCTCTGTGGAAGGTTGTGGAAATATCTTCCACAGGGGGAGTATGAATTTCAAATGGAATGAACACATTAGGCACCTCCATTTGAAACTCATCCTCCCTCTGTGGAAGATTCAGGTTGAATCTTCTTAGAGGGTGTATGCAATTCAAATGGAGCTGCATAATGCATTCATTCCATTTGAAATTCATGCTAAATCCTGTGGAAGATATTTCCAAAATCTTCCACAGGGGAGTGTTGATTTTAAATGGAATAACCCAATGATGATTTTGTTATTGCTTTCACTTCAAAAATACATAGAATATAAAATTACATAGCGAATAAATATACATGGGAATAAATTAAGATGAATATACAATTTTAAATGACAATATTTAAACACAGCACAGGTGGAGAGTACATAAAGAATTGCAGAACCGGGGTATGACCCATGAAAGGCTTATTTCCAATGGGGTCCTTATATAATAGCAGAAGTGTAAGCGACAAGTTCAGGAAGTTATTATTGTTAACATGATTTTTAATCATATAGGGTGTTTCTCAAAAACTTAAAGCAGTTGGGCATAAAATTATTTCTTTGGCATAATAATCATGTGTCAGCTACACAAGGAATTTTATTCTGTGTGAGTCAGAGGCATGTCTTTTCATATGGTTCACTTTGCATGATTTGAGCTGATTTTTACTCATGTCCGTAGATCAAAGATGAGACGTAAATATGTGAAATTCTTTCCATAATTTTTATGATATAGACATAATGTTGTTATATCATATCCAGGGTTCCTACAGTCCTTGAATTTGAAAACACCTTTTCAAGGCCTTGAAAATCCTGGAAATTTGTACAAGGTCCTTGAAAGTCCTTGAAAATTGGAATTTTACCTAAAGTATAATTTTGACCAAATTTTGGGAGTGGAGAGGAGCTGTCACTTTCATTAATACTGAATTAATGGATCTAGCGTATCAACTTTTTGTGTTGTGGTAAGTCCTTGAAAATCATGCTTTTGGACCTTGAAAGTCCTTGAATTTTAAAGGCTTCAAGGTACAGGAATGCTGCATATCATATTTGTAAATTGCAGCATATATGTATCTACAAATTCTACATGTACTAAATGTGAACCAATGTTTGACTCGTAAATTGCTTTGTAGATTTCAAGCCAGACTTGATAGCTCTCTCTGGTCTACAAGGACTTGGTGATCTTACTCCTGAAGTGAAAGAGAAACGTATTGTCGAGGTGCTTCATCAACTAGGCATGTTGCCACAAGGGGTACCTGTACATCTAGAGCTGGCCAGTATGGCTGATGATGCAACTGTTAGGCAATTAGCAACACAGGTAAGATGCGGTCACTGTACAATATGACCAGGTGTAGCGCTAGAACAAAGCGCTCCAGAGTCCGCAGGGACCCCCGAACTTGTAGAAAATCTGAAAGTAGGGGGCCCGTAGTAGAGTTTGGTGAGTCAGAGTTGAGCATGTTGCCACAAGGGGTGCCTGTACATCTAGAGCTGGCCAGCATGGCTGATGATGTAATTGTTAGGAAATTAGTAACACAGGTAAGATGCAGTCACTATACAATATGACTACATGGAACTAAGCATGTTGCCACAAGGGGTGCCTGTATCTATAACTGGCAATAGCACATGATTGGTGCAGCTTCAAACATTTACAAGCATTTTATTCAAATTTCTGGTGTATACAGGCAGGGTTATAGCCACGCCGGTCTGGGGTAACCGGCACGGAACGGTGCCGACCAACATTTAAATTTTTTCCTCCACAAATGATTTATTCATCATAAAGAGTAAAAAACAAACAAAAACTCAACTTGGGCTAGCTATAACCCTGTAACATACATGCATGCGATTAAAGATGCAGCATAGATGTGTGTCGAAACAGCTGGCTTGAGGCATTGTATCACTGCCTGTACTATTATATTGGACCCTTCTCACAGATACCTGTATAAACCTTCAATACAATTGGAAACGGGCAGGGGGAAGAGAGGTCCTTACTGAGTGAGGGGACTCAAGTTACCCAAAATTATGTTTATTATGTCAATGTTGTTGAAGTATATTGTTTGTATCTTACTTGGAATGGAAATTGTTGAACTGCAATCACAAACAAAGCATTTAATTTCTATTTTCAAACTTTTGTGTACTTGCAGGTATTTCCAGTAGTTCACTCCATTGGCCTGAATGAGCAAGAGCTAACATACATTTCTAAAACCAACAATGGACCTCACCCAGATCTAGAAGCCGTCAACGGTTATGCTGAAATAGGTGCCATTGCCGATATACTATACTGGATGCTGACCTCATTACGAGAGGGTCAAAGGTCAAGAACTCCCAATCTATCTCGCGTCCACTTCCACTCGTTAACATTCCACATCATCGCAACTCGTGTTGGCACATGGGAGAACAGCGCCTCCGCTGCTGGGGCAGGTGCACGAGTAGGGGGTCTACAAGCATGCAATTTTACAACTGTTATAGATCCTAGTAAAGCAGAACTACGCATTCCGAGGGCATTTTCCAGATCAGTAAACTTTGCGCCTCTACGCAGAGAAGCCCTCATCTTAGATCCAACTCAACCTATTTCTGTGTGGAGGAGGGGTGATGTAGAATTCAATTTTAGTCCAGTACTAGTATGCAAGAAGCCCTTGGTGACAGTTGGATTAGGGGATGCCATCTCCGCCACAGGTCTGCTGTACTCGCAATATCTTGCTAAGGAAATGCCGTGGTGAGGGTAAAGACTGCAAGGTCAGTGTAATCCATGCCACCTGGATACATTTGATTTTAAAGTGGTATTTTGATTATGTGGAGTTGACCATGATTCGTCATTTTCTATCTTGAATGAAAATGTTGTGCCGGTGGTTATTTCACAATATAATGCAATATCAACGGATAGTGTACATGTGATTGGTTATGCTGTTGAAATACTATTTTTATACAACTTGAACAACATATTCCCTACTTTTTCCGGTTAATGCAGGCATCAAAGGAAGTTTTGATTCTACCCTCCTCAAGCCCTTCACCTTAATTCACTCTTCAAAAAAAATTTTAGGCAAAGATTTGCTTTCTGTCTAAAAATATTAGTTTACAATTCACCACAAGACAACAAATTTATTAGGTGAAGATTCAGCTGATCTGTGAAAAAGTATAATCTACATGATGGCAAAGATTAGTCAATGATTCACTTTTGCGATTATTTGTTTGGTTGAAGATTCACGGCATCTGAAAATTCAAAATTCACCAAATGGTCTTGTCCAGGAAGGTAAAGATAAGATGCATTTTTCATGGCTCGAAAAAGTGGGGATTTTGGGAAGCTCCTTCCCAGGAAATGTTGGTGTTTGGAGGGAAAGTCTGGTATTTGAAGGGAAATTGTGTCTTTTTCTGTATATAAAAACATGCTATAAATTGTGGGAAATTTAGCTTGCTTCCTGCGAAATTAACATTTTTTCAAGCCCTGGAAATCATCTTGAGGAGGGTAGGGTCAAGATTCCCTTTGACACCTACATAAGTGGAAAGCGGGTCAGTGTTATATGTAAATCTCGAGGCTCAAGAAATTGTGATATTAATTTATCATCTTGATGGGTCAGTTTATCAATAGCTGTGGCTCTGAATTAATAACATTCCAACAAACATATCAAGGGGTTTAGTGCAAGAAGGTCCTATCTGCAATAGCTGCCCTATAGACATTTGACAATATCTGTATTCCATATGCTACGTACACGCCTAACCAGGTAAAAAGGCATTTGGGAGGGCAGCCAGACAATTCTGCTAAGGCCTGCTAGGGCACCAAGTCAATCACATGCTAAAGAATACATCCAAAGTTACACATTTTGGCAAAGGCATGGGCAAGCCAAGGCAATTGCCTTTGGTGCCTCTGGTTATTTTTTTCCAGTTTAACAATATTACACCTGGCAGCTATTGCAGATGGGCCTTCTCTTGCACTAAGCCCTCGATATGTGACATGATCAAGCAAAATGAATCATGTAGTGAGTTATTTCCATATCAAAATTGGACTGACAGTTCATCAGGTATGATTATATTCATGCTGACAACAATGAAGTTCAACAGAAGTTCAACAATTCTGTCTTTAAATCAGTTACTGTAAAAGTTGACATTTCTACGCTACATTAATTCTCCCTCATCGTGTTCCAAGCAGCTAATGCGAAAATAATGTGTGATTCAACAACTCTTTCTATACCTGTGTACAGGAGCCAAGCGTTGTTAAGTGGTTGAGAATCCACAGTCCAGTAGCATATATACGCAAACGCAAGATTACTCGTATGCGTTATGCATGAGCGCATAAAATTCATCATGCCTGGAACTTCTGCATAAACACTCTATAATTTTGGAGGTAGCAGCTGAACATAACCGCTTTATTCTTGATTTTATTGCTGACGTCAACAGCTATAGAAATCACTGATCTTCTTGTAAGGGTTAGTTGCAAAATGACAAACGGACATTCCGAATGAAAGAATCATGTGGAATTAGACAATCTTTAACTTGTTTTCGTTGTTGAAAAGGTTTCAATCATGTTTCACTGCTGTTCATCACCGATTAACAACGATGCGTCCGCGTCGTCTGCGTGGTTTACTTCGCTCGGACAGCTAAAAGTGCCCTCACAAAGTAAACCACGCAGAAGACATGGACACATCGTTGTTAATCGGTGATGAAAAAGTGTGAATTTAATCCCTAAACATGTTAAATACATATATATTCCTTTTGTATATAAAGTCACAATAATATAAGGAGGCTTATAAATCACAAATCTAAATACAATTGGCAAGTCATGACAAATTAATTGCACAAACATTTTCAATTGTACAGTATATAAGGCTGGCATTTTCAGGCGGGTAGCGGGTACCCGCCCGAGATTACATTAAAAAAAAAAAAAAAAAATTGATACTTTGTATTCATGTCATAGTCTATTAATGATTTCAAAATGCATTGAATTTGAATGCATTTTGAAATCATTATTAGAGTATGACATGAATACAAAGTATCAATTTTCATATTCAAAATACAAAACATCTTGAATTAAAAATTTTTTTTTTTTTAGGTCAACCATGAATGATCCTAGCATTTAGGTCTAGGTCCAGGGACACAACAAAACCGAAAAAATAAAAATTACAAAAAAAAAAAAAAAAGAAGAAAAATCGCTGGTACCGGGTACAACATTACCGAAAATGCCAGGCCTAACAGTATACCAACAAGCGATTCATCTTACTTGATTGTATAACAGATCGGGTGAGCAAAATATGAAATCACTTAAACAGATTGAGAAGCAAAATATGCGTCTCATTGAACACAACCACATGTGGTAATAACTTTTTTACTATATATCTTTTACTAAAATATACTACAAGTTGTACTCAGGCTGGTTATGGGGTGCTGTGGCATATCTATGCATGGAAACAACAATTTGCGGTAACAAAGATAAGTGCTTTGCTGAAGTGGCCAATTAGTTTTGATCACTACTCACATTGATCGAAGAATCGAATCAAAACTCGGATTGAATTGAAGCAAATTTTGACACATATTTATATTGCTTGCAAAGTATAACAAATAATATTAATAAAATTTTTTAAATAAACCTTCAACGATGTGACAATACTTCTAATTCGTAAATAATAATAATCTTTGGTTTTAATAATTAGCATGAATTTAGCAGAGAATTTAGAGAACATAGTTTTGCAACATCGATAAACAGGGGCAGTAAATTGCATTTTGTGCGGTCAATATTCTTTTGTGTTATCGTAGATGTGTCATAGCACTGAAGAGAAGTAATTTTCAAAATTGATTTGCACGATGGACGATCAGTGAAGCTCCTCCAAATTTGTCTTGAGTGAAAATGATCTTTTTACACTTCACCGATCACAGGTCTAATATGGTACTTGGTACTAGCACCTTGACTTCATTGCATGGACTGTCCATGTGATCGCATGGATGGAGTATATGCCTATGCTCTCCTTCCATCTTTTCGTCATCTGTGGCGTTATTATCACCTCCGTTGCCACCCCCTTCTTGCGCACTACTTTGCTTCTCATGATCTCATCACCACTGCTGTCACTGTTTTCTTCCTCATTACCCTTGCTACTCTCAGTATCATCTTCACTTTGATCGATTTCACTGGTGCTATCACTCGTACACCTACTACTTTCCTCCTCGTCGTGAACCACTGCTGCTGTCACTACTTATGATATGTACTTCCTCATCGCTATCACCCTCCCTATGCTCCCCTACCTTCTTTTTGTCATCCTCTTCTTGCTCACCCTTGCTACTCCCAGTATGACCATGATGACCTTGTCACCACTACTACTGTCACTACTTATGAATAATATTAATAAAAGTTTAAAAATAAACCTTGTGACAATACTTCTAATTCGTAAATAATAATAATCTTTGGTTTTAATTAGCATGAATTTAGCAGAGAATTTAGAGAACACAGTTTTGCAACATCGATAAACAGGGGCAGTAAATTGCATTTTGTGCGGTCAATATTCTTTTGTGTTATCGTAGATGTGTCAATAGCACTGAAGAGAAGTAATTTTCAAAATTGATTTGCACGATGGACGATCAGTGAAGCTCCTCCAAATTTGTCTTGAGTGAAAATGATCTTTTTACACTTCACCGATCACAGGTCCAATATGAATAAGAACTTGGTACTAGCACCTTGACTTCATTGCATGGACTGTCCATGTGATCGCATGGATGGAGTATACGCCTATGCTCTCCTTCCATCTTTTCGTCATCTGTGGCGTTATTATCACCTCCGTTGCCACCAGTGTTCGATTTACAAATTTTTTCCTACCTGCACTGGTGCATGTAGCCCAAAATTTCTACATGCACAGCAAAAAGTGTACATGCACCAGAATTAAAGCAAACATAAAATCACATTGAATACCAGAAGAAGTGAAGAACACTATTTTATTTTTACCCAAGAAACGCTTTACGTTTCTAAAGGCTGATATATATATATGACCTGGTCTGGTCAACTTGGTAAGTAGTGATTCTTGAATCTTATTATATAATATTACACTGTATGACTGTACAGTATAACTGTAAACGTTTTTTGTTTAATTACGAAACCTTACTGACAATAAAACTTACTAAGTTCACTGGAGTCTGGATTACAGAGAGTATGATCCAATGTCTTGCATTTGCTACACCACCACCTTACTGACAATAAAACTAAGTTCACTGGAGTCTGGATTACAGAGAGTATGATCCAATGTCTTGCATTTGCTACACCACCACCTTACTGACAATAAAACTAAGTTCAGGAGTCTGGATTACAGAGAGTATGATCCATTCTTATTCAATGGGTGCGTCTTGTAAAGAATTCACGTAATTTGATTGGTTTTCGGGTGTATAATATCTCACAATAGTTGATAGTGATATTAGTCAGGCGGCAGCGCCGCACGTTAACTCTTGACACGCTTGTTGCTCCTCAATGATCGTAGCGATAATGCGTTAAGCGTAATACACGCGCGAGAACTAAGAACGCGATTCGGTGGCTTAGATGTTCGTGATGGTTTCGTTCATTTAAGGTTTTACCGTCGTTACTAAACCTATCGACCAAATTTTTTAAATTGACATATTTTGTACATTAATATGTGTAGATGATAAATCAGGAAAAAAAAACAGGGGTGCGGACCTCACTTTTGAGCTACAGCCGTTTTAAAAGAGGTGTACACTTTCAAAAATCTCTGTACACTTCAATGGCAAAATCAGCAATTTGCCCAAAATATACCACCTTTTGCGTTGTATAAAAAAAATTGTCGAGACGAAATTTTTTTAATTTTATAAATGTTATGAAAAAGAAAAAGCTCTGTAAAATCGCGCAAAAAAAAATTGGGGGTACCGGACCTCGTTTTCGCGGAAATTGACCAAAATTGGTCAAAAATGCATTTTTTCTGCGACACCATGCGTAGTCTATTGCGTACATGGATATTTTGGTGCGTACCAAAGCGCTGGCATACAAGCGCGATCTAATGCCGGATCAGCGTTAGGTATGCGCATATGGCCACAAAAAGGAATTATCTGTTTACGCAGGAAAGTTTTCACTGCAAAAAAAACTTTGTGTCCATAATAGAAACAATTATAATGATGTCGACTATAAAAGACTTAATGAAGCCTTACAATTCTTAGCCTAATTCTAATTTGGTGTATTTTGGTCATAAGCAGGTGTAAGAAAGACTCCCATTCTGCAAAGATATGGGACCAAAGAGTTATCAAGTTACATAAAGTGAGGAATTTCAAGTTCAGCTTTCACTGTGTTCACCTGACTCGAATGACCTAAAGAAGATTTATTAAACATGTTAAAGCATGGTTAAAGCAAGCGTTTGACACCATTGGCGAAAGTGTTTGACTATAGGCCTCACGATTATTATAAGCAGTTCTACTTAGCATGCTTAGTGCCGTTTATCGAGAGGAAAACTCTTTTGGTCACAAAAACTATCGTAATTATCTCGAGGTGGATTCATATCATCAATTGTTGCAGTTCAATTAAAGCAAAGTTAAACATTGGGTTTCTAGCTGTAGATAAGCGTTTGGCCAATTATGATATCATTTTTTTGTTTTTTTATGACACATTTTGTAAACTAAATAGTTTTGATGGTGTTGTCTGTATCGCATGCATTATGAATTCAGTGCACGTAGTAGCCTAGGTCTTTACCCAACTAACACAAAATGCTTTAAACATTTAAATGTTGGATTATAAACTTTAAAAAAAATCAAAATAACAATCAAAAACATGAACAATCAAAAACATATTCTAAGTTGGAACAATGTTGCCAAAATAATATATGTCTTCAATAACATTTTCACAACATATTTTTAATGTTGTTGTAGTGTGTTTCATTATGAAACGTTCTACAAACATATAACCTTTAACGGCATATAATGTAGTGGTTAATTTAGGCCAAAATATTATTAAAACGAATTAACAAATTTAACCAACACTCGTTTAGGCCTAATGTTTAAAAAACCCATGATGCTGTGTTTGTTGGGTAGGCCTATAACTTCATACCATCTATTGGACCCTACTGTCGTAGGCCTACTTTGGGGAGTGGGTCCAGGGCCGTTATCAGTGGAAGCATGCTGGCAACACAGATTATAATTCCTTCTATAATCTGTGCTGGCAATGAGATTTGGTTTGTCCTATATGTTGTATTTAATATTTCCGTATTATTAGAAGCGGCCACTTTTTTTGCGCTCAGTAAACATTGTTTTCTTTATTTTGTGGCCTTAGTTATCGCATATGCGAAAAAATAGCATTGACACGCACAACACGCATCGTTCTCTGCGATGCCTGCAGCATAACGCCGAAACACGACTTGAGTCATGACGTATAGCGTTGAAAACAGGCATAATAGTCAAGTCGAATCGGTGTGACGGTAAAACCTTAAAACAACGGGATGTCCTCACAAAAGTAACTTTATTTTTTCTGAAAAAAGGCAGTTTTCTCGCAAAAATTACATTAAAACTGAATAAGAATGAGAATAAATGATAGGATTTTTGTCCTTTGCCTATCCAATATCGTGTCATAATGGATAGGCTGGCCAATATTTTTATCGTAGTGGATACGGCTGCGCCGGCATCCACTACTCAAAATATTGGCCAGCCCATCCATTATGACACGATATTGATAGGCAAAAGACAAAATCTATCATTATTCTCTAAATGTCTTGCATTTGCTACACCACCTTACTGACAATAAAACTAAGTTCAGGAGTCTGGATTACAGAGAGTATGATCCAATGTCTTGCATTTGCTACACCACCTTACTGACAATAAAACTAAGTTCAGGAGTCTGGATTACAGAGAGTATGATCCAATGTCTTGCATTTACTACTGGCTGCTGCTGCTCTCATCACTATCCCATGAAGGATCCTCCTCATCAAATTCCTTTGCTAGTGCAGCTACACCACCACCTTTTAGTTCAAGTTCACCATTATCATCACTACTACTGTCATTGTCAAATTCTTTGTTACTCTCATTGTCCAACTCTGTAACACTCTATGTCTCTGTAGGCTTAGTGGCAAGAAGAGGCGTAGACCCGAGAGTAGCTTTCTTTTTCCTTGGGCCGTATGGTTTACTTGTGTCGGGTCTACGCCTCTTCTTGCTATCCAGGGACCATGGACTCCATTTTATGATGGCTCCTATTGGATCATACTCTCTGTAATCCAGTGAACTTAGCTTTATTGTCAGTAATGAACTCATTGTCTGTGTCTGCAGGTGTGTTCTCTTGTCGTTCATGATTGAATTCATCTGACTGAAGCCACGTTCTAAGTTAGCTGTATGTACAGGGAATACCAGTAAAATCCTGATTAATGGTAGAATTTGATCAAATCGTGCAGCAAGATCTGTATCTGATAGAATTTCTGCCCACAGGTCATCAACCTTCGGAAGTGAAGTTTTTCTCTTTCTAGATATGAACCACTTCAGCTCTAGCCACTGCATTTTCACCAGTGTCAAATTAATGTGTCTTGATACAAGTATGGTCTCAAAGTGATGGAATATGTCTTCCACTTCCTGGTCCCCATAACTGTCCAACTCACTCCGATCTTCTGAAGTTGGTGGCCAATTTTGTGGATTTATTATCTCTGCTGCTTTGACGATTTTGTTGGTTAACAAAGACTCATATCTGTTGTCAATGTTTTGGATAGTGCTATCTATTATTTGTTCTGCTGCAGTGTACACTTGTGCTTTCACATCACTCACTTTATGTGATTGCCCTGATCCCGATCTTGTCTCTCTGCTTTTTATGACTGAAATTCCTACTGTTTCATCGCGATATGTCACTACTTCATCACATTCATAGTCATCGGCTTCATCTGTATCATCGTCCGCCATGTCCGATACTACTTCAACACCCTTGCTGATAGTCTCTTTGAGTTCTTTTTCTGTCTTCAGTTTCTGTAAACTTGCTTTGACCGTGTTTATTTTGTCCACGACACGATCCACTGTTAGGTCATTTCTCTGTAACGTAAGTGACATGTCCTTCATGATCGCATAGTATGCATTCAAGAAATTCATCATGAAAATGAAGGTTAATGCCCTGATCATGTCAAGTAATAATTTTGCATGCTCTCTTTTCTTGGCAGTAGCTTCTGTAGAACTTGCTAGATTCATAAGCTGTGTTACCATTGCTGGCCAATTAAACCCAACAGCTTCTAGAGCTCTATAGTGATGAGCTAACCACCTTACTCCAATCAGTTTGATTGGTCTCTTCACATTAATGTTGAGTGTTTTCCCTGCTTTCTGCAACTCATCCCAGTTATTTCTTGACCACTTATAAAAGGTGTAACATTCTTGCACCACTTTGTCAACTTCAGCAATAAGAGGTTCATCCACATCTTTAATTGCCAATTCTAGACGGTGCGCACAACAGTGGATGGATATTACATGCTTTGCTTCTTGCGCAAGCCGTGCTCCTACCCCTGAATTTGGTCCTAACATCACTGCTGCTCCATCAAAACAGCAAGCAACTAAGTTATTTTTCCAGTTAGTAAGCTTCAATTTCTTTGTTAATGTCTCTTTTAGCGCTTTTGTTAAGTTTTCCGCATTGGCTTTTGGCACTGAAGCAAGTGTTATAAATTGTGTCATTGCCCTATTGTTCTTCAACATCGAAACATAAATAATCTCCTGTTCGGTGTTGGATTTATCTGTACTGCCGTCAGCGAGAATGCTTATGAAGGAGTCATCATTAAGTTAGGCGTGCAGCCTAACTTATTTCTTTCTTGCCATTTCTTTGTTTCTTCTTCTTCTTCTTTCTCACAATTTGCTACTACTCCCACATCCTTTATCGGATTTCGACCAAACTCAGTCACAAGCAGTATTGGGTGGCTGGCTACAAAAATTATGGATTTGTTTAACGTCCGAGGTCATCCAGGGTCACAGGGGTCAAAAAGGTCATTTTAACCGAAAATGCTCGATTTAGCTGAAATTTAAATGCAATGATCCTTATGACATTCTAACCATGTTTAAAACATTTTAAAATTTATTTTAAGGTCATTAAGGGGCCATAAAGGGGGTCAAAGGTCAAGTTTTTCAAAATGCTCCAATTGAGCTGAACTTTAAATGCAATGATCCTTATGACATTCCCAAGATATAAAAAATATTTTAAAATTCATTTAAGATCATTAAGGGGTCATAAAGGGGTCAAAGGTCAAGTTTTTCAAAATGCTTCAATTGAGCTGATATTTATATGCAATTAGCCTTATGACATTCTAAACATGTTGAAAATATTTTAAAATTCATTTCAGATCATTAAGGGGCAATAAAGGGGTCAAAGGTCAAGTTCTCAAAATGCTTCAATTGAGCTGAAATTTAAATGCAATGATCATTATGACATTCTATACATTTTAAAAACATTGTAAGATTTATTCAAGGTCATTAAGGGGTCATAAAGGGGTCAAAGGTCAAGTTTTCCAAAATGCTGCGATTGAGCTGAAATTTATATGCAATTAGCCTTATGACATTCTAAACATGTTGAAAATATTTTAAAATTCATTTCAGATCATTAAGGGGCAATAAAGGGGTCAAAGGTCAAGTTTTCAAAATGCTTCAATTGAGCTGAAATTTAAATGCAATGATCATTATGACATTCTTAACATGTTTTAAATATTTTGAAATTCATTTAAGGTCATTAAGGGGGTCAAAGGCCAAGTTTTCAAAATGCCAGCTTTCCACGATCAAGGTATATTAAAGCGGCAATTAATGAAACAGTCTTATTAAAATTAATACTATCCAGCACAGTATTGCTGCTAGTCTCCTCCGCAGCCAGTTTGGTTACGCTCCCTCCACACAAACAGTCTGCCAATGGCCACTTATAACGCCGTTTCTGATTGGCTACACGTAAGTAGCCGTGAGAGCTGTACATCACGGGAACTTGATTGACCTCAGTCTAGCTGGCGAGATGGCGGGTCAAACTTGCTCATGAATAATAAGGTAGCCGTCTAGCCGATCGACCAATTGAAAGCTTTGTTTGACGTCAAGCTGGATGGCGTCGGCAGAAAACCGTTAGCGAATCAAAAGGACCAGTTCGTGACCATTGGCAGACTGTTTGTGTGGAGGGAGCGGAACCAAACTGGCTGCTGTGGAGACTATATTGCTGCTTGATCAGATCGTCACAATCATCCGCCTAACTTACCTCGTGCCCTTGCAAAGGGCACAGTTGCTCTAGTTTAGAGCTGTTTTCACATACTTTTCAAAAATGTCTTCAGCGATACAATCAACAAACTCTTTACACTTTTTATCAGTTTGATATGATTTGTAGTTATCAGCTGTTTTCTCGTTTGCAAAATTATGCAACTGTAATTCCATGAGATTTTTAAAATCTGAAAATGGTTTGGCGTATTGAGCTATATAAAAGCTTGTTGTGAAATATTTTGCCATTTTTTCCACTTGCTCCTTGTTCAATTTTGTCAGTTGCTTTTCTATTGGTCTTTTTTTTAATGTCAAGTTTTGATACTTTCTCAGCTCGATCTGCCATATCATGCAATTCACCTTTCTTATGCGCTTCTACGTTTCCCAATCTAAAAGATGCACAACCATTGTCCCTAAATGCATTTCGTTTTTTTGACTTATCAAAAGCTTGACATGTTGAACAAAACATAACATTTTTAATGGGGTCAAATCTAAGCCAGCTGTTTTGCTTCCTCCACGACTCCTGAAATTTATATTGTTTTGGATTTGGAGCACAAGCATGAACAGACGACGAAGATCTTCCACTACCAGAAGCAGATTTCTTTGGCTCTCCAACTGCTGTGGGATGTTCATCAGTACTAGGCCTATCAGCTGACTTTGACTCATCAAGATCTACGAGTTCTGGTTCATCCACTGAAATGTAACACACAGTCAGAATAACAATATTAAAAATAGCTCTAGTTTTTGACCTTAATTGAATATAATCGCATTGGCCTATATTGAATATCATGATTATTGTTATCAACAAAAATTGTTATGAACAAGCGAATCAAGCCTGCTGATACGTCTATTGTTATTATTGCACTTCTCATGAATATTAAAAAGATTCTCTCCTGACTTGTCTCACCGCAATCACTTTGCACTTGAGCACATACAATGATACACACACAGTGATCAAGTTGCTACTACATTGTATAGTTAGCAATATTAAAAATAGAAATAAATAAGTGAAATAAAACTAAGTTATAAGTTTGGAAAAGAATTATTGAAATAATACTGTTATACTGTACTGATATAACTATTAAAACTTAAATTAGAATAGAATAGAATAAAGCTAAAAATAGAATAAAATAAAATATATCATAATTAAATATATAAATAAATACATGAATAAATAAATAAATAAATATGACTAAATATAAATGAAAAATAAATAAATAAATAAATAAATAAAATAAACAAATATTATAACTAAATATAAATGAAAATTAAATAAATAAATAAATAAATAAAATAAACAAATATTATAACTAAATATAAATGAAAAATAAATAAATAAATAAATAAATAAAATAAACTAAATATAAATGAAAATTAAATAAATAAATAAATAAATAAAATAAACAAATATTATAACTAAATATAAATGAAAAATAAATAAATAAATAAATAAATAAAATAAACAAATATTATAACTAAATATAAATGAAAATTAAATAAATAAATAAATAAATAAAATAAACAAATATTATAACTAAATATAAATGAAAATTAAATAAATAAATAAATAAATAAAATAAACAAATATTATAACTAAATATAAATGAAAATTAAATAAATAAATAGATATGAACTGCAAAAAACATTCAATCGATAAACAGGAAGTGAGTGTGTTGTATTAATATTCATGAGTACTAGAACTACATTAACAGTAGACGTATCAGCAGGCTTGATTCACTTGTTGATGATTAATTATCTCATCTGATCCAAACTCCAAATTACTCCATTCACAAATTTACCAGACTTCACGTGCAAAACTAAAGCTTACAAAAATCGTGTAATTTTTTCAGCTTTATTTAATTTTAATAAAACCTAATATTGACCCCAAATCATGTTGGCTTATATTTTTACAATTACATTCCGGCTACGCTACCCTGCCCTGGGAATGATCAGCCCATGATGCCCATCGATATTATAATAATTTATGCATATGACGTACTAGGGAATACATGGGAATTCCCAACGTGATTGGTCAATCATTCACTTGTGCAAGGTTGTTTATAGAATTCACGTGCGTGCTTGGAGATTAAGAGATGAAATCGTCCGTGAAGCTGTGTGAGGAGTGAGGACTAGCGCGAATCAGCGCGACCGTACTAGGATTCGGCGTGTGTGTTTTAAACTGTTCATGTGTTGTAATAAAATTCCCTTTAAAAGGAAAGCCAGCCTCAATGTAGAAGAGGTCTTGTAATTAGTTTTGGTCAATGTGAAAGGCATTTTTAGGATCACGCTTACATCTACATGACAGTCCACCAAACCATCAACGATGAGAACATGCACACTGAAACAGCAGAAAACATTAATTCCTAATCTCATGTCAACTCTTTTAATTCATTACATGTACTCCAAATTGTTCTGGTCTGTTTGTTTTGTTGTTGTTGTTGTTGTTGTTGTTGTCGTTGGGTTTTTTTGTCTTTTCAGCTTTTTACCCACGATATCTCAATTTCCAATTTTGTAATACCAGAACTTACGAACTCAATATCTTCGCTTAGGAATGTCCGATTTCACTGCTTTCGATATATACACTGCCGGTTTGAGTTAACTTACATGTACATTTTATTTTAAAATAACTTAATTAATTAGCAATGTATAGTTTAAGCCTACTATATTATAATAGATAGTGGCCAGCACATTTATAAAGGACTGGTTACTCACTACAATCTTCACTCTTAAACTGTGTTTTTCTGAATGTGCTGATCATGTTGATTGCTAGTCGGAAACTCCTGCGAAGCTATGGACATGGCATCTTACATACTCCATTCTATAACAGTCTGCCTAGTGCCTTGTGTGTTTTCTCTTCAATCATTTTGTTGAATGTAATTTTATGAATCAAATAGTTATGTGTCATTTTATTTATAATAAAGAAGTTATTAAATTAATAAAGTAAGACAATTTATTTATCTATAAGTGCATGTCAAATGGGGTACATTGTTCAATACTATATGCATAAATTATGCCCATATTATAGCTAGGCCCTAAAAACTTTATTTTGCATCGGATTTTTCCGTTGAAAAGACAAAACTGATGTTTATGATAGCAACCATTTCATCAATAACATTTTGAGTCATTTTTATCCATAAAACGACACAGGATATGATAGATAACTACTTTCACATCAATATGGTCCATATGATCACAGATTGTTGAGAATCTGTGATATGATCCGGGATATGATGAAGATTTTGATTCTATAGATCTGTTATCAACATGATATCACGCTGTTCAGTGGTCAAGGAGTAAGGACCCCGGTCAAGGACACTGATATGACATCATAGGTGATGTCAGATTTTCTTCTGCTGACCATATGATGCTATATATATTAACTATTATTGTTACATTTAGGCCTTTAAACTTTTAAAGTCATAATTAATTAGTTCAAACATAACTTTGGTAATACTCACTCGTTTTCGTTCGTTGAAACGGCAAAACATACTTACTTTTCCTAAAAATCGAATTAAAATATTTAAAAAAAAAATAAAACAAAAAAAGTAAAAAAAAAAATCATTCCAATACCACTAAAATATAATCTCTTGAGTAAACTGACCCCAAACCTGAAACAGGTACCAGCCCGAATGGGCTGGCGAAAAAAAGCATGACCAGCTGACGATTGCGAAGATCTTCAACTACCTGGAGCAGATTTATTTGACTCACCAACTGCTGTCAGTTGTTCATTACTAGGCCTATCACTATCAGCTGACTTTGACTCGTCAAGAATAAGATCTACGGGTTCATCATCTGCTGCTGCAGATTGTTCATCATTCGTTGATGTGGCATCTTTCGACAACGATACAGTGCGAGTCTCTGAAAATGTAACAGTCAGAATAAAAAAATATTAAAATTAGTAGACTGTCTCAATTTATTGGCCTATTATTTTACCAAATGACATTTACATGGTTCCGTATCCCAGCTCATTTAAACTTATCTAATGTTTAAATATGTTCATTTACATACAATATTTGAATTCCACTGTTTGTATGCTCTTTATGCATGTAGGCCTATATGGGATGATCCAATCCGGGCATCAAATTCAATCCTCAACCTAAGAGGCTCAAAACAAAAGCCGCAAATGATCACACAGACATTCTTCAATCGGACGACATTCATTACATTAGGCCTATGCATGCTCAAGTCAAATAGTTTCAATAAAAAAACATAATTTGCAATAAACTGTTACATTTTTGTGACTCACCTTGCTGTACGCTATCACTATTGTCAGCAGGTTCAGAATCAGATCCATCTCCAGTTGGCCTGTTTAAATCCTCCTCTCCATCCTCAGCTACCTTTTTCCGCTTTCCGAAAAAATCCTCCAGTTTACGTTGTTTGTTTTGAGAGTTTTTTTGCGAAGCCATGATATAATTCAGATTTAAAATCCCGCTGTATTTCTGATTGCCCCGGGATGTTTTTATTATTCGCTTCGGTGACGACAAACAATTCACAAAACGTGTTTCAGTGATGCTTCGACATGCGCACGTGCGAGGCAGGGTATCGGGAATTGGTGGATGACGTCACATTACGCTAGCCCCTCTAAGGGAAGTCATAGTCTCGGGCCAGACTGTATGTGGCTATCGCAAATGTTGGTTAGGCAGACCGACGCAAACTGGCTGTGTAGAAGACTAGAGAAGTTAACAGTTCTCACGTGATAGGGGTATCGGTATCGGGAATTGTCAATTGCGCCAGCCCTTGTAGATGAAGTCAGGATGTTGCGCTAAAAATAGAGATTGGGGGTTTTCCAAATCGGACCGACTGCTTGTTTACTTATCGCTATGGCTAAAATCGTACATGCACGCGTGCAGGCAGGTAGTGAAAAGCTGCATGCACAGAGGGAATGTTACATGCACTGGTGCAGGTGTGCAGGCGGTAAATCGAACACTGGTTGCCACCCCTTCTTGCGCACTACTTTGCTTCTCATGATCTCATCACCACTGCTGTCACTGTTTTCTTCCTCATTACCCTTGCTACTCTCAGTATCATCTTCACTTTGATCGATTTCACTGGTGCTACATGTATCACTCGTAGACCTACTACTTTCCTCCTCACTGTTTTCTTCCTCATTACCCTTGCTACTCTCAGTATCATCTTCACTTTGATCGATTTCACTGGTGCTATCACTCGTAGACCTACTACTTTCCTCCTCGTCGTGAACCACTGCTGCTGTCACTACTTATGATATGTACTTCCTCATCGCTATCACCCTCCCTATGCTCCCCTACCTTCTTTTTGTCATCCTCTTCTTGCTCACCCTTGCTACTCCCAGTATGACCATGATGACCTTGTCACCACTACTACTGTCACTACTTATGAATAATATTAATAAAAGTTTAAAATAAACCTTGTGACAATACTTCTAATTCAGTAAATAATAATAATCTTTGGTTTTAATTAGCATGAATTTAGCAGAGAATTTAGAGAACACAGTTTTGCAACATTGATAAACAGGGGCAGTAAATTGCATTTTGTGTGGTCAATATTCTTTTGCGTTATCGTAGATGTGTCAATAGCACTGAAGAGAAGTAATTTTCAAAATTGATTTGCACGATGGACGATCAGTGAAGCTCCTCCAAATTTGTCTCGAGTGAAAATGATCTATTTACACTTCACCGATCGCAGGTCCAATATGAATAAGAACTTGGTACTAGCACCTTGACTTCATTGCATGGACTGTCCATGTGATCGCATGGATGGAGTATACGCCTATGCTCTCCTTCCATCTTTTTGTCATCTGTGACGTTATTATCACCTCCGTTGCCACCCCCTTCTTGCGTATTACTTTGCTTCTCATCACCACTGCTGTCACTGTTTCTTCCTCATCACCCTTGCTACTCTCAGTATCATCTTCACTTTGATCGATTTCACTGGTGCTATCACTCGTAGACCTACTATCCTCCTCGTCACCAATGCTGCTGTCACTACTTATGATATGTACTTCCTCAACACTATCACCCTCCCTATGCTCCCCTACTTTCTTTTTGTCATCCTCTTCTTGCTCACCCTTGCTACTCCCAGTATGACCATGATGACCTCGTCACCACTACTACTGTCACTACTTATGATATGTACTTCCTCATCGCTATCACCCTCCCTATGCTCCCCTACTTTCTTTTTGTCATCCTCTTCTTGCTCACCCTTGCTACTCCCAGTATGACCATGATGACCTCGTCACCACTACTACTGTCACTACTTATGATATGTACTTCCTCATCGCTATCACCCTCCCTGTGCTCCCCAGCCTTCTTTTTGTCATCCTCTTCTTGCTCACCCTTGCTACTCCCAGTATGACCATGATGACCTTGTCACCACTACTGCTGTCACTACTTATGATATGTACTTCCTCATCGCTATCACCCTCCCTATGCTCCCCTACCTTCTTTTTGTCATCCTCTTTTTGCTCACCCTTGCTACTCCCAGTATGACCATGATGACCTTGTCACCACTACTGCTGTCACTACTTATGATATGTACTTCCTCATCGCTATCACCCTCCCTATGCTCCCCTACCTTCTTTTTGTCATCCTCTTTTTGCTCACCCTTGCTACTCCCAGTATGACCATGATGACCTTGTCACCACTACTGCTGTCACTACTTATGATATGTACTTCCTCATCGCTATCACCCTCCCTATGCTCCCCTACCTTCTTTTTGTCATCCTCTTTTTGCTCACCCTTGCTACTCCCAGTATGACCATGATGACCTTGTCACCACTACTGCTGTCACTACTTATGATATTTACTTCCTCATCGCTATCACCCTCCCTATGCTCCCCAGCCTTCTTTTTGTCATCCTCTTCTTGCTCACCCTTGTTACTCCCTGTATGACCATGATGACTATTGTCTTCACTTCTTGCATCAGTTTCGCTATCACTTGTAGGCCTACTGCTTGGGTTATATGTACTCTCTGAGTTGGTACTTGGTGATGAACTACTGCTACTACTACTACTTTGATCATCCTTATCGTCGTCCTCATCACGACTGCTGTCGCTGTTTGGTTATGCTCTTCGTAGTTGTTATCTCCTTTTATCTGTTCGTTATCATTATCATTACTTCCGTTGCAACCCTCTTCTTGCTCATTACTTCGCTCGTCATCACCACTGCTGTCACTGATTTGGTTATGCTCCTCGTAGTTGTTGTTATTCATTCATTCATGGTTTATTAAAATACACAATAGCAGCTAAATGCTGAATTCATGTGAAATTTACAATCAGTAAAAACAACAAAAAAGCATGACATATGTTAAAATATCAAAAATATCACATAAAACATACATAATCATCCAAGGGGCAAGACCTCCTCCTGAAACCAGATCCCACGGAAAGAGAAGTCCGCAGCTAAAAGTGCGGTCTACTGGACCTGGGAAAATGGTGGAAAGGAGATGGTCTCACCCCAAGGATAAAATTATTCTAATAGTAATGACCAATGAATATGATAAATAAATGGCAATGATCAATATTGCACATAAAGAAATACATTATTCAAAATAGATAACAGTAAACATGGTAAAAAGAAGGAGTTGTGTTGATCATAATGATCCCAGAGGGGTGAGAGAGGAAGAGATGGAAAAACGACTAATGAGGGCATGTTCACTCGCTCCAAAGCAACAAGACCAATAAAACATATCAAAGCATACAAAAAGATCAGCAGTTCAAATACTAGTGCATGTTTGAAAATATAAAAGAGGCAACACAGGCATTGTAAACAAAAGCGACACATGGTTAAATTGCTGAAATGCACATCAGGTATGAAAACATTGGCACTATAAACACTTTTTATGCCCTCCTATATTTATTTATTTATTTATAATAATAGGCTAGAAAGCCTGGACAAACCCAATAGTGAAATCACTAAATTAAAGGGATGCCCATATATATTTTTGTCATCTTCTGCTTGCCCATTACATCACCCTTGCCACTCCCAGTATGACTATCATCTTCACTTCTTGAATCGATTTCATTTACCCATTTAGAGTAAATAAAGTGTTGAAAAGTAGTTTTGATGGAATCCATATTTGCTGCCAGGACAGCAGATGCTGCCTTTTTTATTGTCATCTAGTTTTTTACATCTGGAGGATTGGTTTTGGTTTTTGGTGGAAACTGTTTGAGAGTGCAGTCAGGGCACAGCCATAAATCAGCTTGGCATATTTTTACGTTAGTATTTACCTGTTTGCAATTTTCACATCTTCCTTGATCCTTCATGATGAAAGTGTGTATGAAGATGATGTTGAAAAAGAACCAGCAGGTAGGCCTATTGAAAAATCAGTTATGCGCGTTCCGAGATGCCTTTCATGACGTGTTGGGTTGCCCTCTTCACAGCGTTTACAAATGTGACAGTTCTTCCAGTATTTTTCAGCTTTTTGTCGCTTAGTGCTAGTGCTTTCCTTAATTCTTCTGAAATCCGTCTTCCGTGATCTTGGAGTTATTTCCAAAGTTTTGTGAAATTTTTATTTCAAGAGAGTCAGATAGCGTGCGGACGGACGGACATGCCATGATTAGTATTATGATAGGAAATCATGTCTATATGATGATATATTTAGGTGAAGAGAGTGAATAGGAAGTGAAGTTTATTTCTGGAAGCTTATACCTTTATTTTTTTCACTATTCCTGTCACTTTTCCTGAAAGTTTCTATTTTTTTTCCTGAAAGTTTCTATTTTGTACTCAAAATTATTTGCAGTGGCCTTTCTCTTATTGCTATTTCTCTTGCAATGACCAATATTCCTATTGGGTCTTTGCCTTTTCAAATGCGTCAGACAAATCATCTTTGCAGGAAGATTACTATCCACTCTTGATGATCACTAGGTCTTAACCCATGATGGATAATTCATATAAACAAATTGTGTAGTTAATTTTGGTCTCCATAAGAGCTATAATATCAGGTTTGCATTCTTGAATCATTAATTTTAGATCATCTATCTTTGCAAACAGAGTTAATATTCAAGGACAAGATCCTTTTAATTTGAAAGTGCAAAGGGTGTAGAAGTCCCACTGTTTTTGCCCTATTTCTGCTGCTGTTGTCGGCCACTGGACATGTTCATCTTTGATGTTGATGATTGCGTTCGTAACCCGATGAACAATCCTGCAGGCACTTGCCTCAGACACTCCATGGTGTTCAGATGTGGTGGTGTAGAAGCACCCTGTGGCATAAAACCTCAGGGCGATGAAGATCTGCGTTGTTGCATCAATGGAGTGACTCCTGGATGTTGCGGGTCGAAGCTGTGGCTATAGTAAATCGTGACATGCATAACACCCCATCGTGTAAATCGGTAATATTTGTGCATTTTCTTATAATGATATCCAATGGATAAGTTCTGTCCCTGAAAACCCTCTCCCTCCGTAAAGCCCTTGCATTGTTAATATAAAGTAGATGAGCCGCCATTAAAACTAAAAAATCCTCAGACTCAAAGCAAGATAACGGATTGTAAACAAAAGCTAAAAGATAAAATGGCGCGAAATTTAACATGTGATACACTTAGCGATCAATTTACCTACCTTTGCGATTACCCAACGACTACAAAGGAGTTATCGTAAACAATCCATCGCTATTTCAAACTTTGCGATGACAAAAATCATCGCAAAGTGTTAGTGAAACCAATTTGTAAAATTGGTCGTTAAATTGCAACAGATTTGTGGTTTAGCAATCAATTTGGGTCTTTGCGATGATCGCAAGACGTTAGTGAAATAGGTCCCAGTTATTAATCCAAGGATGGGGAGTTAGGAGGAACTTCCTCTGTGTGTTCGATAACCACTTTGGAAATGGATTAGGAACTGGAGGCCTAAGAGAACAGGGGGTAAATTGAAGGCCTTTTTAAACTAACGCTACGAACAATAAAAACTATTGATGGGCCTAGCTAAGAATCAAAATAGAATGCATGAATGAGTGAAATAAAGTCTAGAGGATTATGGTGGAAACAAAATACATAAAGATGTATCAAAGACTGAGATGACAAATTGGTGATGAAGCCCTCATCAAGATTTGCACTTGGCAAAAATGCAGATTTATCTTTGCCAATAATTAGTAAAAACCAGAACATAGTTACTTATCGGTGCACCCTGAGCACTACCTGCCGATCTAACATTGCCTCTGATTGGTCAATTATGTGATATCTTCACTTAAATCACCAATCAGCATGGAGCAGAGGAGATTTGCAAATAATTCACCCCAATTTTTTTGAGTGGTGACATTATTCTAACAACGTTGCTGATTGGTCCAATTGATAATGGAAACTTCTTTTTGGCCAATCGGCAGGTAGTTCTCATGGGGTTAAAACCCTTTGCTCCTTCCCTGGTGGTTTACATACCTATAAGCAAGTTCAGAAATTCAGAACGAAAATTGGAAGAATCAATTCTGAAAGAAAAATTAAACCCCCGTCTTCTAGATTACTCAAAACAAAAGTCCCTTTTTCTGACTCAAAAATGAGCAAGCTTGAGCTCATTTATGCATAAATTGGAGCCCTGGGTGTATATATGATTGGTCAGGGGGAAACGTAGAGCCTCAGAAATGTAAATTTGAGCCTTTTAATATCTTCTGATTGGTCAGAAGTCCTGGGAAAATCACAGAGAACCGTATAACCCAAAATATTCTATTATCTCTACACTTGTAAAGCCTTAATTGTATCCAAGGTTCTGCCAAACAAGTAGATCTCGAGGTAAAAATTTCCCAAAATAGAACTTTGAAAAGAGAAATAAATAATTAAGACATTACTTACCATCACTACAGCATTGGAATGCTATTGCCTGCCAGGCATTTTCCTTTTTCTGGACATCTTTGTAGTCCCTTATTTTCATATCATATAAGGGTACGCTTGTACCACACTAATAACATTTTCTTTCAGTTCGTTATCAGCCATTTTGGAACTATCCAGGCGTATTTGACAACTGGGCAGGTTAAGTTTTGAAATCATCGTTTGTCTTCAGGTAACCTCGAGCCTTTCATATAAATCAATAGTATCTCGCTATCAGGTGGGCGATATTTAACTCGGCATGTCATCATATTTTATTCGATGCCGTATATATTTTGACGTCACAAATTGTATTCAGCAACGAATATTTGCCTTCAAATATACACACCGAATCGAGCTTAAGACTCTTGATTCTTGTTACAGTGGCTTGAGACACAATACCTTCTGTCAGGTATAATCCAGATAGCAGGCATTCTGGTTTTTTCTTGCAGTTGTAAGATTTGGTGAGCTGCTCTGTTGTTTTCATTTGTTCTTTCTTGAGTATTGCTTTGTTGTGCGCTGTTATTATGTTTTGCAATTGGCATACAACAATAACTGTATTTTAACTGTATTTCCGTTGAATATCTGCCTCAGTTCATTGCCAGGTAGGAAACATCTATCAATTAACATAAGAAATTAGTGTTCAATATTGGTGGAAACATTGGAGCTATAAAGGTGGGTTAAACCAAGTAATTTTTCTTCTCCTATCGGTACTTGTGTTCTTCTTTAGTTGGGTTGCTGATAATTGAAGCTACTGTTCTTGAGGGCATTCTGGTAAGCTGGTATAGCTTCATTGAATGACTTTTCTTAATATGATATGTTCGATAGTATGTTGTTTATTGCTTCTGGTATATATATATGTGTAAGAAATGAGAACAGATGACAACGTAGCAATGTAACATGAAATTTAATCCGAGCTTTCGCCCTCAGGGCTTCATCAAGGATGGCATTGGCAAACGAGAGGAGAGATGCAAAATATGTGTGCTGGTGACGGAAATGCGTACTTACAGTTTACCGACATGTGCACCTTGTCTTCTACTTCATGATGGTGGCTGCATATGACTCTTGTGACTGGCAGCTTGTGGTGGTGGCGGCGGCACATGAGAACTACTTCCACTGGTAGCTGCTCGGGATTGTGCTGACAGTGTACCCACATGTGCACCTTGTTGTCCTCTACTTGGTGGTGATGGCGGCATATGACTCTTGTGACTTGCAACTTCTACTAGATGTAAAGGCAGCAAAGATTAACCAAAGAAGGAAAGACATTAAAGTGAAAAGTTTGCTTGCAATGAGCAAAACTCCCTTGTACCAATGTGTTTCTCCATCTACCTGAAGCAATGCTCCACTTTACAAAAATGTACATCCCACTAGCTGGTCAGATAGACATTTTGTTTACATTTTGAGTGGGCACTTATTTCACAATTAGTTTCACATTTAGAAGTTAAAGAGTCATGAATAATATTAAATAAAGATGATTTTCCATTCCCGTGTATTTTTTCAGCATTGCATCATCACTTAAAATTTCATCTGATTTTAAGGTTATTATCTGTGTACTTTTGTCATGAGTTTTCAATTGAAATTGACATTTTACATGTCTCTTTCTAACGGGTGTGCTCTGCGTCCCTTTTGTTGTTGATTCTGGTACCTGCTAGGGATTGCGCTGAGAGTTTACCCACATGAAAAGTTTGCTTGCAATGAGCACAACTCCCTTGTACCAATGTGTTTCTCTATCTACCTTGAAGCAATGCTCCACTATGGAAGTTAAATAGTCATGAATAATATATATCTTCCACTCCCGTGTATTTTTTCAGCATTGCATCATCACTTAAAATTTCATCTGATTTTAAGGTTATTATCGGTGTACTTTTGTCATGAGTTTTCAATTGAAATTGACATTTTACATGTCTCTTTCTAACGGGTGTGCTCTGCGTCCCTTTTGTTGTTGATTCTGGTACCTGCTAGGGATTGCGCTGAGAGTTTACCCACATGAAAAGTTTGCTTGCAATGAGCACAACTCCCTTGTACCAATGTGTTTCTCCATCTACCTTGAAGCAATGCTCCACTATGGAAGTTAAATAGTCATGAATAATATATATCTTCCACTCCCGTGTATTTTTTCAGCATTGCATCATCACTTAAAATTTCATCTGATTTTAAGTTTATTATCTGTGTACTTTTGTCATGAGTTTTCAATTGAAATTGACATTTTACATGTCTCTTTCTAACGGGTGTGCTCTGCGTCCCTTTTGTTGTTGATTCTGGTACCTGCTAGGGATTGCGCTGAGAGTTTACCCACATGAAAAGTTTGCTTGCAATGAGCACAACTCCCTTGTACCAATGTGTTTCTCAATCTCCATCTACCTTGAAGCAATGCTCCACTATAGAAGTTAAATAGTCATGAATAATATTAAATAAAGATATATCTTCCACTCCCGTGTATTTTTATGCCTCCACCGCGAGGCATACTGTTTTTGCAATGTCCGTGCTTCCGTCCTTCCGTGCTTCCGTCCTTCCGTCCGTCCGTCCGTCCGGATGCTATATCTCGGGCATGGATGGGCGGATTGACTTCAGATTTTCAGGATAGGTGGGTCATGGTCAAAAACTCTGGCTACTTTTTTTTTGGTGAGATTCAAGGTCATATACTGAGGTTAAAGGTCATATGAGGTCAGGGGGCCCATTTTCCTTATTTACCTCTTTTCTCGGAGACTAGGGGTCGCATACGTTCCTCAAACTTGGTGGGTGGGTGCGTCTTGACCTCAGACAGATTAAGTTTGTATTGGTTAGTGGGTCGAGGTCTCATGAGGTCATGCAGGGGTCATTTGAGGTCAAATTAGCAAAAATAGTCATATGGCCATGAAACTTGGTAGGTACGGTCAACATTTGGAGCCAAATTTTTGGAAGGTCATTTGGGGTCACCCAGGGGTCATCTGAGGTCAAATTAGTAAAAACTGTTGTATGGGCATGAAACTTGGTGGGTACCCGGGGGGGGTACTCAAATTTTTTTTGGGTAGGGGTGTGCCTCCGAAGATTTTGAAGTAGGACCCATGTCTATACCACTTCAAACCTGATTTTTACTACCGATGCATATACCAACATAGAATAGACACCCATGACTATACCAGTTGAAAAGACAAAAATACCACCCATTGATATACCAACCCCATATACTGACCCATCCATATACCACTATAGTACTTTCAGAATACCGTAAAAAAATTTCAGATCATATTTTTTATTTCTTGTTTACTGTATTTTGTATGCTATTTATCAAGGGTCTATCATTTATCAATTATTATTATTTTGTTTGTTAGGGCGTTAATTGTGTGTACCCGGGTGGTGAATTATAGGGGCAAAGATTTTTGGCAGGCCAAAAGGGGGGGCGATTTTTGGCAGAACATTTTGAGAATTCACCACCGCAGCATTACATAATAATTGTTGCACCGCCCTTATTTTGTAATGAATACAAATCCAAAATATATTTATTGTTGTTTTGTTTTCTCAGTTTCCAAATTTATGTTCGTTTGTCTTGTAGGGGCCAATATCTAGCCTAGTTTGTAACAAGTATTGTGTAGGGAAAGATGATTCTTGCACTTATTTAAATTTTATTTAACAACATACAAAAACCACGAAAACAGTGGCGCAGCCAGTGTTCTCCATACCCCCCCCCCCCATCATAGCCTTCGGTTCATGCAAGAAAGTCGATTGACGGAAGATGTCTGTGAAAAAAATTGGATGAGCAATCATAATAATTGTACCCTGCATGTTTAAAGAAGAACGGGAAAAAAAAAAAATAAAATAAAAAATTAATAAAAATTTTGAACATGAATTTTTATTTATATTTTTTTTGTACGGTACCACGTTTTTTCTTTCTACTCATGATTTATTGAAATTTTAAACGAATTAAATATTGCAATTATCATTGAATTATCGAACCAAAACAATATCAATTTGACCCATGCACATCGATCGTGTATGATCTTGGCAGTGCTGTCGCGTGTCATGTCATCAGCTGAATTCGGCACCAAAAATAAAACTCAACTTTACACTAAAAACTTACCCAATTGTTGAAAAAACCTATTTATATGATTCGATGCATTTAAAAATCGGCAGTTAATTTACTTTAGTTTTGCGATCCCGAGTTCTGAGAGGCAAAACTGACTTAAAAACAGCGATGAAAAAATTGCTGTTGCAACTTCGATACCGAGTATTTCAGTGATTTATCAAAATTGGCCGGGGGTAAACAGAAGTAGCGCTGGGCTCGCATATACTACACCGGAAGAATGTCGCCATCTGTTTCCAATGACAACTCAACGTTTGCTAATCGGACTATCAATTGATTTGCCCAGCTCTGAATTTATGGTTCTGATTTGCCTTATTTGGATAGCGATGTACCTTATTTGGATACGATCAGACAATTTATTTTCGTGAAATTTATGCAAGTGAGTTTAAAGATTTTCGACCCATTGATATACCAAAATCTGATTTAGACCCCATTTGAATACCAATTTCAACTTACTACCCATGCGTATACCACAAAACGGAAAAATAAGGGGTCATTGATATACCAAGCGGCCGAAAATGCGACCCATGTTTGCGGCACGTCCCCGTATGGCCATTTGTACTGAGTACCCCCCCCCCCGGGGGTGGGTACAATCAACATTTAGAGCCTAATTTTTAGAAGGTCATTTTGGGGTCATCCAGGGTCACCCAGGGGTCATCTGAGGTCAAATTAGTAAAAACTGTCGTATTGGGATGAAATTTGGTGTGTACAGTTAATATTTAGAGCCAAATTTTGGAATGTCATTTCGGGTCATCCGAGGTCATCCAGGGGTCATCTGAGGTCAAATTAGTAAAAACTGTCGTATGGGTATGAAACTTGGTGCGTACAGTCAACATTTGAAGCCAAATTTTTGGAAGGTCATTTTGGGGTCACCAGGGTCATCTGAAGTCAAATTAGTAAAACTATCTTATGGGCATGAAACTTGGTGGGTACAGTCAACATTTAGAGCCAAATTTTGGAAGGCCATTTTGGGGTCACCAGGGGTCATCTGAGGTCAAATTAGTAAAAACTGTTGGATGGGCATAAAACATTTGAAGCCAAATTTTTGGAAGATCATTTTGGGATCACCAGGGCCCCAGGGGTCATCTGAGGTCAAATTGATAAAAACTGTTGTATGGGCAAATTTGGTGGGTACAGTCAACATTTAGGCTTGAAGCTTAATTTGTATCAACTTGTGAGTGCCACATCACTCGCTTTGGTGGAGGCATCACGGTCGACGCTGTGCGTCGAAAACCGCGACATCCGAGAACCGCGGTCCATCTAGTTTCAACATTGCATCATCACTTAAAATTTCATCTGATTTTAAGGTTATTATCTGTGTACTTTTGTAATGAGTTTTCAATTGAAATTGACATTTTACATGTCTCTTTCTAACGGGTGTGCTCTGCGTCCCTTTTGTTGTTGATTCTGGTACCTGCTAGGGATTGCGCTGAGAGTTTACCCACATGAAAAGTTTGCTTGCAATGAGCACAACTCCCTTGTACCAATGTGTTTCTCCATCTACCTTGAAGCAATGCTCCACTATAGAAGTTAAATAGTCATGAATAATATTAAATAAAGATATATCTTCCACTCCCGTGTATTTTTTCAACATTGCATCATCACTTAAAATTTCATCTGATTTTAAGGTTATTATCTGTGTACTTTTGTAATGAGTTTTCAATTGAAATTGACATTTTACATGTCTCTCTCTAACGGGTGTGCTCTGCGTCCCTTTTGTTGTTGATTCTGGTACCTGCTAGGGATTGTTGCGCTGAGAGTTTACCCACATGAAAAGTTTGCTTGCAATGAGCACAACTCCCTTGTACCAATGTGTTTCTCAATCTCCATCTACCTTGAAGCAATGCTCACACGTATGTCTCATGCAAAACCAAGGAGGATAAGGGATGATTATCGGGTGTGACGTCACCGAATGGGTGAGTCCACTCGGGGATCGGGTTTTTTTGTTATTTATTCATTTATGTGGGATAATGACTATTGGTTTTTTCGCATCTCGGGATCGATGCAAGAAGTATCTTAATCAACATCGGAAAGGTAAGATCGCACCGGTTATGAGTCTACCAAACATTTCTGTTTGGGACTATTCTGTGTAAATTTTCCAGATCTGAAATGGATGGAAATAAATACATTTAGTGATTTTATAATGCAATATCATATTACCATGATCTTTGTTGCATGCAAGGCAACTTGTTGAGTTGTTTGCCATAATCCCCAGTAGAAGATGTTGTTGATTTGATTAACCTGCAACCGTTTCTGTTTCTTGTTTTCAGCACTTGCTTGTTTTTGTCTAAATTGTGCTGCCTTCTCCTCTCAGATTTGTTGTTGTCGCTCTTTGAACTTTGATCTAACTTTTCTCACTTGCTTTTAAGACTCCTGCAGTACTTCCCTTTCCCCCGGGGGGGAGGGGGGTACTCAAGTTTGGTTTTGGTAGGGACGTGCCGCTGAGATTTTGGAAGTAGACCCATAAATATACCAATTTTTCAAGAAATTTGGACCCATTGATATACCAAAAGTCAACAATTTCAGCCGAATTTACCCAAAATTGTCTTAGTTTTTACTAGTTTTTACAAATTTTCCCAAAATTTTGGGCAAATTTTGAAAATTTTGGCTAGATTAAGGAAAAATTAGGCTGTTTTCCGAAAAAATTGAGAAAATTTTGACAAAAGGACCCATTCATATACCAAAATAGGCTTTGAAAAAGGGTCATTGATATACCAGAAGGCTGAAAATGCTACCCATGTTTATGCACGCCCCAGTATGGTCATTTGTACTGAGTACCCCCGGGCCCTTTCCTTTAGGACTCTTTGCACTCAACGAGTCTTGTGTCTTGTTGAAAACAATCATGATGCTTGCCTCTGCAGCTATTATACTACAGTCAGTCTACTCTGAAGCACAAAGTACCGACGCGGACGCACACATTGTGCCAACTTTGAAGGCACGCAACCCTGCAGCAGAGACGCAGCACTGCGCACTTCATACGCGCGCGTTGTCACTTTGTACTTCAGAGTGGATTTAGATTTCTTGTAGCATCCTGAAGGTAAGTTTACAGCTACAAATATCTATCATTCATGTCAAGAATGTTGACCGTCTTGTCTTCAGTGTCCACAAGGGGGTTGCAATATGTTCACAAATTGAACCAAGGGCTTTACAACTTGCGAGAAAAAATTGTTCCTGCAGGTCATGTTTGACCCACAAATTATAGTTTCACCACTCTCCAAGAAGCTCAGCATTTCCTTCCTTAGCCAAACTACACCAGCATTGTGAAATAAAATGTTTAATCTGTTGCCTCTATATGGAGTAAGTGGCATGCTCCGAAGTTAATCCTATTGTTGTCTCCTACCCCTTCCCCTTACCTTTTGGAGTGTATTGGCAATTAAGCCACTATGACTTGCTGGATAGTACAATATGACTTGCTGGATAGCTCTAGGTCGGCATCAGAGTTGTATTTAGCACCACATATATTGCAAAACTCTGACTTGTCTCTTTTCTTGCTTGTTTGTTTAGAGGAACCTGGACTGCGGCCCTGATGAGCCTGATGGGCGCTCTTGGTAATCTTCTTTCTTCTTTTTTGCAGATATTTCTTTAATTGTCTGGGCATATAATGCAAGTATGATTCCCTTGCAAACACTAGTTCATGATGAAAACAGCTGCTGTTGCAGCTTTAGTGAGATCAAAATTTGAAGGCAATCCTGATGCAATTTAGTAAATTCTATATTTTTTTTTCACAGCCCCCTCCCAACACCTCGGCTTTTGTCAGTGTTGTAGTAGCTTCCCATGAATACAATGGAAAAGTGACTATTGTTTTTGCAGCTTACACTCAAAATAATGAAAACATAATCAATAGTATTAAATTGGCCATCAAATGACAAGAATCTTTGTATGAATCATGTCCTCAAGAGGATGTCATTGCAAGCTCCTCAAGATGCTGCACACATTTTTGTACAAAATCAATTTCAACACCTAAATGCCTAGATATGTTTTTAATTACAGTGTGGTCATTACTTGAAATAGCATCATCAGTAAACACCCTCTTAATGTGGGCACAAGGTTCTTAGTCATCAACCATCCTGTCCGATCCATCAGGATTCTTATTAGGCATATGAAATACATCCATGTAGTGCATAGGTCTCTGAACATCTGGCTTAGATCTTGGAATGCGTTCCATATGTGGACCTGACCAATCATTTGTCTGGCAAAAATCACATGCACTTTGGACAGGAGAGCAGCGTATGTATTCCATGTACAATTCTCCCAAATGCATGTGGGTTTTGAAGAATGTGTCCAACTTCATGAGGTAGTAGCATCCAGGTATTGTTTTCATGGTAGAATCAGAGGATTGTTGTTGATACCTTTTGATATATGTCTGGTTGAAGTAGAATGCATCTTTCTCTTGTGGTGTGGTAATCGATTCCAGAAGCGGGCTACCGTTTATTCGGCTGGCAACTTCCTTTGTAACATGTCATGCATTTTTCTCGGCTAGCTCGTTGCTGATGTTGTATGTAACTCTCAAGTGTGAGGTTTTGTTTATCTTCATCACTTAGACCATGAAATGTGGGGTAAAAATCTGCTCTTAATGTCCCTCCATCAACGAGGGCATCACCAATGGCACCATTAGTCCTTTCAGCCTCATTTTGGCCTGAGTATCCACGTGAACGATGAATTCTAGTGTAGTAGTCGGATCTTCCACATCCGTATCATTTCAATTATTCTGTATCTAACATCAACATTATTCACTGCCACCCCTGGCCCAGCATCTGTAAATTCTGCCAATCTGGGTTTTACAGTCGGCATTCGGCAACCCTAAATCATTGACAGTATCAATAACTGTATAGCCCAGAGGGTGATAGTTGCAGTGTACTGGTATTACTGGATTGAGTGTACCAATTAATAAAAGATAGCTTTTTCCCTAATCATATCCAAGACATGGTTGTATGCGGGTGAATTTGCAACATTGCATTAACCCTAAATCATTGACAGTATCAATAACTGTATTACAACACACAATAACAGAATGAGGGGACCCTTCGGTATCTGCGTCTGTTGTATCATCCATTACCAAGACTTCTTGCAGTTGGTCCAACAAGCCAAGTAATCTTTGAAGTGCTGGTACTGTTATTCATGATTTAAAACAAACTAAAACATCATATAAATGCCTGATATATATATATTACTCAATTCAACAATAATATAATAACAACAACAATATAAATTAATCCAAAGTAAACCTGGTTATTCCATGGTTGTGCACTACAGAACTGTTTCGTGTGGGAGACCCACACTTCTCAGGTGCAATGAATGATGTAATGCTAAACACACTGGCAACCTATGTGAGCAAGGCATACAGCCTACCATCATGACCATGGTGGCAAAAAGCCTGAATAGAGTTCACAAAACTTGAGAAAACAGTCAATACTTAAAAGTGGCATTATACATAAAAGCACATAATTTCTTTGGTTTAATGAGCCAATACATGGCTTGTATATGATTAAAAACTTTTCATGCAAGAATTACACCTTTTTTTTGGAATATATGGTTTGCACTAGGCAAGTATTTTTTTAAAGTGTCCAAAGGTTTAAAAGTTTAAAGACAATATGTACAATACCCTTATTATTTAAAATCAATTTAAACTGCATTTATTTGTCTTTCAATATTGTTTTGAACATTTGACAAAATTACAGGTGAGGTAAATAAGAAATTCTAAACCCCTCAACAAAGATTTGGAAAGTTTTCAAGCATCTATATTTGAGGTTATTTGTGACATGTTCATATTGTGTTGCATATTGATGGTCAGCTATTTTATTCCCCTTTACAATGACACCACATTTGAACCAATCACCTTTTTCACGACCGAGTACACGTCTTGTGAATGTAGTGGGGTCTCAAACAGAATGTGCCAAATTGACCATTATTCTGTGCTGTGCACAGTGGCGTAGCAAGAGCATCAGGGGCCCATGGACAAGGAGCAGTACGGGCCCTTTTAACCAGGGCGGGATTTACCTTATGGGGGCCCTGGGCCAGGCCAAAATTTGGAGGCCCCAAACTCACAATATAGAGGGGGACTAACATATTTTGTTCCGATGTTACTAGGACATTTGCTCGCAAAGCACGCGAAAAATTTGAATTTCAGACTATTTTAGCCCCAGATCAACGTGAATTTTGTTATTTGAATGCGCGCGAAGCGTGAAAATTTTTAAAATTTTGCCCTATATTGGCCAAAAACATGCTGTTATTGGGGTTAATAGAAAGACGCATCTGGCCCAATGATAAATCTGGCCCTGCTCTCCATTATCAGCCCTTATTTAATTTTCGCTTTTGTGCTCGGGGCCCCTGAACTTCGTCCACCCTTTCCCCCCGCTTGCTACGCCCCTGGTTGTGCAGCAAGATGCAATTCCATATCTTCGTAAATGTAGTGTCTTTGTCGATGAGAATAAATTACTTGTCCATTAATATTCAACATGATTTGAACATGCCATAAATAATATTAGATATAGTTGCTTGAAAAAAACTTTACAAACTTTTATTGATTTGCCGCTAATATTTTAGACACCTGTAGTGCACAGCAGCTGATAGGTGTATCCCATCATGCTCTGCAATACCATGATAAAACTGTTTGTACCATAGAAAGTGTTAAGTGTACACAAAATCCCTCACTTCAACTTTCAATTACTCGCTTATATCAGGGGAGCTTAGACTTTTGTTTGAAAAAATATGATCTCTAAAGCATTGTGAAACTATCCATAGCTCTCAATATCTAAGCGGCTCTTGTTTATATTTTGTATACATTTGCTATGGAGCAAGCAGATAGACCGCAATGCATGATGGGATACTCCCTTCAGCTGCTGTGCCTGTAGCGTTAGCAGTTGGATGTTTTTATAATGGGGACATGCTGCACTCTGACGTCCCAAAACTCCCAACGTGCAACTTTACACTCATATTGTGGGAGCAGGTCACATATTATTATTTAAGGGGGTACTACACCCCTGTGGTAAATTTGTCACTATTTTTGCATTTTTCTCAAAAATTGATAACACACTGGTAACAAAAGTTATATTATTGGGGCAAAGAATCCAATTACTGCACTGAAATTTCAGTGAATCAAGACAAGCGGTTCAGTAAATATGATAGGAAATGAGGTACATCCTAGCGGTACCTCATTTTCTATCACAAGTATCGAACCGCTTGTCTTGGGTCACTGAAATTCAGTGTAGTAATTGGATTCCTTGCCCCTATAATATACATAACTTTTGTTACCAGGGTGTTATTATTTTTGAGAAAAATGCAAAGATAGTCACAAATTTATTGAGGGGTGTAGTACCCCCTTAAGCACAAACAATCATATATATATAGTACCCTAAGTTATGACCAATTTACAGTTCAGAAATGTGTTTCATCCTTTCAATCTCTTCCTTCTCCAACACCCTCTTCCAGCCCTCCTCTTGCATCTGATTGTTGGTTAGATTGTCGTCAACACGCCAAAAGTAAAAACTGGTCCAGAATCCAGCTACGGGCTTCTCTGTGATTCCTAGCCACTTTGTCCAAAAGTACAATCTCTGGTTAAATGAAAGAATGATTACATCATTAAAGCTTGTAAATAATGTTGCTTCCTGTTCGCCATGTGCATTTTATATTTGGAGCAATTTAATGGCTGAGAGTTGTGCTGAATCTCTGACTTGCATTTCTGAAGGAGCTTGTAAAAGTATTTTCAGATAGTTCATAAGACTCTTGCTTGGTATTGTCTTTGCTTGTTACGGTGGCTTGATACACAATACCTTCTGTAAGGCATTATCCAGATTGCAGGCATCCTGTTTTTTTTTCCTGCAATTGCAAGATTTGGTGGGCTGCTCAGTTTGTTCTTTCTTGAGTATTGCTTTGTTGTGCCCTGTTATTATGTTTTGCTTATTTGTCATACACAAGCCTTTAAATATATTAAGCGGGCTCAGACCAGGAGCCAAAAAGTAGCTCCTGGTCCTATGAATTTTGACAGAACCAGGAGCCATTTTTATGAGACCAGGAGCAATTTTTAGAAAGCAAAAAAATTAATACTTTTGATTGTTATAACGATTCTTATTCTTGACATAATACAGTCCGTGAGAATGTGACTAGGGAGATATACTAATAATTATAAACAGTCTGTAGAATGCAAATTATGCATTAACAAATTAACAATAGTAAGTTTAAAAGCTTTTATACATGTAGTTCAAACAAAGACTTTTGACATTGTACATGTACGCTTCAGTATCATGCTTTAGTCCTTCCAATTCATTGAATTTGCGTAGTATGTCGGGTCGCCTTCTGCAGTAATAACACCATATCTTGGATACAAAGATGCCAACACTCTCATATCTGAGCCAGGTGAGGTCTGGGCATTTTTTTTTAAATCTGCTGTCTCGATCTCCAGTAGGCTATCCAGTCTGCAGTTGCCATTTTCTGATGGTAGCGATCTTGACATCGCAAGTATCCCGGGTAGTATCCTTTCCCAACTTGGCCTTTTTTGCCCCTCCCCGGAACAGCATCTCCGTCCGCCTCTTGCATTCCAGCCCACTTGCTGGTACTACTACTAGGTTTATCAGGGTTAAAGTCATCTTCAGAATATAGAGTGAGCACACAACCTTCCCAACTGCAAATCTTGTTTTCTTGTCCGATTAAAATCCAGATATGTGACCGTTACACACGAATGAGCGTAAATGTCCTCAATTGTATTCTCATTTAATGAGATACATGGGCACCAAATTGAAATACCTATGAATATGACCTTCACGCCCATTTTACACTGTAACTCAGAATACAATTGAGGACATTTACGGCTCATTCGTGGTGTACGGTCACATATCTGAAATCGAATGAACACATAGAATAAATGATTTAATGAGAAGTAATTCATTGGTAGAACACCAGCGCTGTCACCTTCGGAGCCACTGGGGTGTCTGAACTTGAAAGTTGGAACCAGACTTTGGTGGAACGAGGGCATTCCGTTAATCGTGACTGCCAATAGCTTGGGCTGGTGGTGGAGGCACATGAGAGTTGCTTCGCCTGAGGGCCACTTTGGGAGCTTGATGGTGGTGACTGCATATGAGTAGGGGTTTTCAGTCAATTTTAGAAACACTGAAATAAGACTACAAACACTGCTCATTTTCTTCAGCTCATCTTCCTGATTACAAAGATACTTTATTTTTTGAAATTGACCCATGGGATCAAAAGTTACGGCTCGTTAAAGTTTTCATATTTTGGCCTTAATTAGACCCGAGGTCAAAGGTCATTCCCATAGGCTCTGTACTTAAGCAATGGCACCATTTAAATCATATAAAAACACTGTAAATGATGGGAAAAACTGTTTGTTTTATCAATTTTGAAGGGGAAAAGGCTGTAAAAGGCAATTAATTACCAAGTGTAAGCTTCAGTTGTTTCCCAAATGCCAAAACCTGTTGTGCACATATCATAAGTTGCATAATTTACCGCTAATTTGCATATTTTTGGCCAATTTTGGTCAATTTTTGACATATTCCGAGGCTTAAAAGCCAGATTTCACCAGTTATATTGTATAAATTGATGTGCAAATTTAGGTTTTGCATATGGGAGATTACTTTAAGCATGGGGGTTAAAAGTAGATCTGAAATATCAACAACAAAAATGCATGGGGGGGGCCTAATTGCTTCTAATTTGCATATTCTAGCCATTTATTCCAATTAACGAGTCATTTTAGCCTCCGCTTTTGTCAGATTTTGATTATAAATCAGTAATGATTGACTTCTTGGGCACTGTAATGATTTTTGTTGACAATATTTATTTGATTCATAAGCACCAGTGTTACCTATTACACTTACTTTGCATAATTTACTGCTAATTTGCATATATTTGGTCAATGTATGAATTTTATCGCCATGGCTTCCGAATTCGAACCCTTGCATCATCAAGGCATACTTAGACAATTAACTTCAGACCCCACGCAGTTCAATTCTTTCAATGATAAAATTCATAAAACTCATGTCAATCATACTTGAACTTGGATTTTTTCCTTGATTGAACCAGTGACGTAGCCAGGGGGGTCAGAGGGGGGGGGGTTGGCAGAGTGCCCCTCAGAAAAATTTCAATACAATGGGGACGGCAAATAGTAAAGTGTCCTAAAAATGGGGAAAAATTGACAAGTGGGGGACTAAAATTAGGCTTTTCCCTCCCCCACAATGGGACAAAAATTGACAATTGGGGATTAAACCCCCCCTCCCCATGGGACAAAACTTTGCCCCTCACACTTCAAAGCTGGCTACGCCACTTTGGAAACTATGTGCTGTAAATGATTTTTATATCGAAGAAGATCAAATCGACTTTCAAACAAAAGTCCAGCACAATCATATTCAAGTATAATCCACTAAGTTTTATGACACCTCTGCATTAAATATCATAAATAATAATTTAAGATGCCAACAAAAATATTAAATTTCAGTGTGTTAACACTGACTGTATACAATAAATTACTCACATTTTTTCCCTTTCTGTCTACTGCCAGTAAGTGGTCAATCTTGATAGTTGGCATATGCCACATAACCAGGATCAGTCGACCATGTCAAGATTTCAGATGTCTCACTCTCATCAATTAAAAAAAACCCTGTTTTTTGTTATTATACATACATGTTTACATAAAACTTTTGACAAATTCACACACATTTATATACACACAATTTAATGACTATACAGTTACAGGACTTTAGACTGAACGCATATATATTTATTGCAGTTCAAACTTAAATGGTAATGCAAATGGCAAAATAAAAATAAAAATGCATCTTGTTCCATCTAGATGTCTTTGTCTTTCAAATGCAAAGTAAAGAAGCTAGCATACACGAAGCAGAATACAAATTGCAGCTCAGATCATTCTCTATGCTCAGATATAATCCAATACTGCTGAAATGAGAAAAAGAAAGAAAGAATGGTTAGGACATGCAAATCACACATTTCTTGGAACGTCTACAAAACACTTTCTACATTTAACACACTACATCTACATCTAACACTAAAAAACCCAAACTAATTTTAATAAAATTAAACTAATCCAGTACATCACACATTTCTTGGAACGTATCTACAAAACACTTTCTACATTTAACTCACTACATCTACATCTAACAACACTAAAAAACAACAACTACTAAAAGTACTTTTAGTAAAATTAAGCTACATGAAAATGCTCTACAAACACTACAAAAACATATACACAATAAATAACTACACCAAACAAAATGAAACTAAATGTAAAACAAGAAGGGTACAATCAGTTGATGATGAGGTCATTGTTCTTCAGATCAATCAGTAGCGGCATGTCATAGGATTCACCATCTTCATATGTTGTGGTGTAGAGTGTCCTGATTGAATTGCTGTTCCTACTACAGATCTCCCCTACTGTTGCTGTGTACCACTCTGCTTCTGATGGCAACTCATCCTCCTCTCTGCAGCGATGTAGTACTTGCTTCACAACTAGGTGATTTGGGTGCTCAATGTACATATCCAGTTGACTTTTTGAAGCTGCAATGGATCGCTTTCTTTCTATTTTCCTTGATCTTTAAAACAATGGCAGCCTTCTGCTGAGCATGCAGATCCTTACGGTCATCCGCGGCTATATACTGGACGGGGCGTGCTGATTCAGGTTGGATGTCTTGTGCTGCTAGCTCTGGAACATTATTGGTATTTAAGACGGCTACAAGATGATCTCTCATTTCCTGGACCGAGTAGGACTTTTGTAGTGGGATTTGGTGAATAACTCCTTTGGACCTTTGCATTTCAGATTGGACTTTAGGAACTGGAGCTGCTGGTAGATTATTTCCACTTGATCTTTCTCATTAACTTTAAGGAGATTGTCTTCTACTTCGTATGGAGTTGTCCATAGGCCGCCTGGTGCGTTTCTCAACTCCCTTGGCAAGTTTTAGAGCTTGACCCATTTGTCGTCTTTCCTTTTCTCCTTTCTCCTTTTGTTTTTGTTTAAGGGTTTCCCACTTCTGGCTCCTGATCTCTTCCATCCTGCTGTGGTACTTGTCTATTAAGGATCCACTCCTGGTCCTAGCTTCTGCCATGTATTTCTGCTTTGTGTCAGGGTCTAAGTCATTTAGCCATGTTGATGTTTTATTGTTAGACCACATGATTAATGCCTCCAGTGATGTTGTCCTGGCAGCCGGCTTTTGTCTGATGAGAAGATCCAACACGGCAAAGTCCCTTTCACCCACCATGTTGGTTGCAGGTACATTGCTCCATGCGGTGGTATCGGTCTCCCAGTAAATACCTCCAGGCAGCTGGTCTCGGCACTGCCTCTCCAATATAAGCAACATGGCTGTACATATTAATTCCAGCGCTTGTATGCACATGGTTTCCTGTGCCGGATCATGCTCTGCAAACAGTGCCTCATAAACTTCATCCTCAACCACTTCTATATCCATGAACACAGGCTTCCTTGAACAATGGTCTGGCATCCTCACTGAGTTGTTGCAGACTTGTTTGGAGTAAGTGCAGAGTTGGATTCATACTCAGGATGTTGGGACTGGTTTTGATGATGTGCCAGAAGGGTTGAGTGATGAGTTTATGGATGATGCCTAATGCCAGAAGCTCAGCTGCATGGATTGGCTCAGATAAATCTTCCTGAACAGCCTTGAGGAGATGGTTTGGATCAGGCAAGAGCTGCAGGAATGATTCCATGTGGCGTAGATGGTAATATGCCGCTGCAGCCCCTTCAAACAAGATATTAGCCCGGTTTCCAATGTAGTGTACTAAGTGATTTTTCGTGTTGTGCTGCTTCAGAAGGTAGGGTGTAAAGAATTCTTCCACACCAGATTTGTCGGATCCGCGCCTATGAAAGGCCTGGCTGGAGGTCCGTATAAGTCTAGTAACACCTGCCTCTGCAGTCAGAAATGTATGAAAGCTCTTGCCCGAAGTGGCCACATCTTCAAATGCCTTCAGCACCTTGTCACATTCTGTTGCAAAGTTTATCAATGGGTGCATTTTACAATAAAAGGTGCAAAATTCTTTTGTTGTTGCTTGTAGATCATCAGGAAGCTCATCCCACTTACTATAAGCTGCCGGTAGGAGCTCTTCACGTACAACTTTGAGCTTTTCTGAAAATTGTGGCATTGTGGGGCCCTGGTCAGTCATGGTGCTCTTCACTGAAGCAAATAATTTTGCATTCTCTTCCTCTGATTCGTTGCCTGTCACTATTTGAAGAGCATCAGATAATTCCCTAACTCTATCAGTGAAACATTTCATCACAGCATCTGTATCACTCGCACCCATGGGCTTGAGGGCCAATGTTCTTTGAGTTCCATCATCTAGGGTGACCTGAAAATTCTGGTATTTTTTATGGAACTTGGTTGTTCCATCGCCATGTATTGAGTTACCGAGGACACTCTGAAGATCAGCTCCCTTTCTCATTGCTTCAGCCACCTCTACATCAGCCAGAAATCTAGCTTCCATGAGCAAATTCGATTTAATATGATTTGAAGGCAGGCGCCCGATGTCTTTCTTGGCGAGTTTTTGTAGAACCGCCCTGATTACATCATTCACCTTATTCATCCCCACATTCATACATAGTAGATCCATGATCACCTCCCTCACTTCATCGTCATATTTCCCATCATGAAAGGTTTCAATTTCTTCCGACTCAAGGAGGACAAACAATTGCTCAAGTTCCTTATTACGTTCATCTAATACTTTCATCTTTTGGGTAAGTTGTCTTATATACTCCTCTCCAAAGATCTTGTTGGTTTCTCCTCTCCTTTTCTCCTCCCTCTTGTCCATATACCATCCATGTTTGTACAAAGTCCTCTTCTCCTTTCTATTTTGAGCCAACTGGTTTTGAAGCATGTCAATGGCAACCTCTTTCTGCTGCGCATCATGAGTACTCAGGGCAAGTTGATGTTTCACCTGGTCTACTTCTAACCTTACACTTTCAACTTCTCCTTTCAACGCTGCATTTTCTATTTGAAGACTTCTACACGATTTCTCTCTTGTGCCAATTCGTTTATTCACATTTCTGGTGTTCAGATGGGAAAGCTTGTCCTTGGCCTTGGTCAAATTGGATAATATCTGCTCATACTCCTCTTGCAGAGTTGCCATCTCCCTTTCTTTCTCCCTGTACTTCTGTATGTACTTCTGAAGGTCACTCTTGACAGGGTCAAATTGATTGATTAATTTGTCCATGTTTGTCTCTAACTTGACCAGCTTAGCTTCCAACTCCTTCTCAGCTTTTTCCAACTCCATTTTTTCCTTTTGTAGAACTACATTGTCCTGCTTTACTTTGGCAAGCTCAGTTACTGTTGAAGCAGCAATGGCTTTTGTTTTTTCCAATTGCTTCACTTTGGTCTCACTTACTGTCTTTTCTGCCTGAAGTTTTGCATTCTTTTGCTTTTGAGCCTTTAACTCTTCTTTTAGCTTACGTTTCCGTGGCGAGTCCTTGGTTTGTGTCAGAGGCCATGGAAAAGGTGACTGCAGGTAGTGCTGTAATCTCATCTCCCGGTTTCTAGTTGTTTTCTTGATTGATTTGATCTCCTTCTTTGCTTCCCCAATTGATTTCCTTACAGATGATGGATTAGGTGAATATGGACAAAACTTACTGATGTACCCTGCGACAAGGCCATGTGTTAGATTAATTTCAAAATATAAAAACTCAAATATCTCTATAACTAAACCTACACTAACTACCTCTAATTCAACAACAGTTAGATTAGTGCAATCTGTCTTACCAATGTTGGCCTTGTTTCCGTTAGGACCAATAGATCCTCCTGAAAATCAGATGGAGAGAGGAAATGTGTTATTTAGATGTTGACAAATAAAAAGAGGTTCAACTTACATAGGACCGAGTTGCCCATTATGTTTTGAAATCCAAACAAACATGCGTAAAAATTACACATTACCACTGTGCACAGAACTTTTTGGACTCGGTGGTTTTAAGTTGAACTTCTTTAGTGTTTACAAATATATTTATAAAAAATAACTTTAATCAGCAGCACAAAACTGTGAAATGGTATTTTCATTGTTCACTAAATGATTTTATTTTCAGGATACCCACCGGCAGGCTCAACATGCTCCTCTTCGTTCATATCTCTGTAAATTTAAAGGAAACAGACAAAGTATGGTGTAAAAATACTTTACCATATAATGTTTTAAGAGATTTCAATTCAATATATGCTCTGATAAGTCACAGTGCTGGAGTGAGGAGTGGACTATAATATATTCTTTCAACTCGATCTGTAATGTGTTTTATCTCTTTTGGTAATCTGTAATGATTTTATTTACTTTATGAGCACAAATAAATATGCTCTTCTGGAGGAGCAAAAGAGAAAGAAATGGTGTATAATTATTCTTTTATTTTGTAATCTAAACCAATGTCAAAGTTCACAATTTGTTATTACCTACCTGTAACAGGAAGGGGTATCTGTAAGCTGCACTAATTATTAGGCCCTGTTACAGAATTGGGAAGGGGAAGGTTGCTGGAAATTTACTGCACTGGTGGAGTCTGAGACCATGGGAAGAGGTAGTTGCGGCGGCACATACAAGTTGGTCCTATAGAATGTAAAATAAATACAATGTTATGTGTTTTTTGTTTTGAAATTATTATTACCTGAATTACTGAAACAATATTTGTCTAAAAAATTGAAATAAAATGTAAAAAAAAAAAGAGAATTTGTAAAATATTTACCTGATATGGGGAAGGTTGATGGCAACTGCACTAGTGGAGTTATTGGGAATTGGTAGTTTGCTACGGCACAAACAAGTTGGTCCTGTAGAATATAAAATAAATACAATGTTATGTGTTTTTTGTTTTGAAATTATTATTACCTGAATTACTGAAACAATTTTGTCTAAATAATTGAAATAAAATGTTTGAAAAAAAAAGAGTTTGTAAAATATTTACCTGATATGGGGAAGGTTGATGGCAACTGCACTAGTGGAGTTATTGGGAATTGGTAGTTTGCTACGGCACAAACAAGTTGGTCCTGTAGAATATAAAATAAATACAATGTTATGTGTTTTTTGTTTTGAAATTATTATTACCTGAATTACTGAAACAATTTTTGTCTAAAAAATTGAAATAAAATGTTTGAAAAAAAAAGAATTTGTAAAATATTTACCTGATATGGGGAAGGTTGATGGCAACTGCACTAGTGGAGTTATTGGGAATTGGTAGTTTGCTACGGCACAAACAAGTTGGTCCTGTAGAATATAAAATAAATACAATGTTATGTGTTTTTTGTTTTGAAATTATTATTACCTGAATTACTGAAACAATTTTTGTCTAAAAAATTGAAATAAAATGTTTAAAAAAAAAAAATTGTGAAATATTTACCTGATATGGGGAAGGTTGATGGCAACTGCACTAGTGGAGTTATTGGGAATTGGTAGTTTGCTACGGCACAAACAAGTTGGTCCTGTAGAATATAAAATTAATACAATGTTATGTGTTTTTTGTTTTGAAATTATTATTACCTGAATTACTGAAACAATTTTTGTCTAAAAAATTGAAATAAAATGTTTAAAAAAAAAGAGAATTTGTAAAATATTTACCTGATATGGGGAAGGTTGATGGCAACTGCACTAGTGGAGTTATTGGGAATTGGTAGTTTGCGGCGGCACACTGACAAGTTGGTCCTATAGAATGTAAAAAAAATACAATGTTATGTGTTTTTTGTTTTGAAATTATTATTACCTGAATTACTGAAACAATTTTTGTCTAAAATATTGAAATAAAATGTTTAAAAAAAGAGAATTTTTTTTTTTTAATTTTAGGTGTTTTTTTTTGAATCCCATTAAAGCCATTGCATACCCCAATCCCCAATCCACCCATATACAAAATAAATCTACCAAAATATTTCAGGCCCTAACCCAAAAAAAATGCACCCCCCCTTTTAAAGCTTTAAATTGCGTAGGCCTTGGAACTTTTGTACTCAGTTTTTTTTAAATAAAATTATTATTATTTTCTATTTATTTATTTATTTATTTTTTGCCAAAAAGAGTTAAGAGTCGGGCTAAATTTGAGGGTAGGTCGGGATACGCCGATCAAACGCCAATTTTTTTGCCTAAATAGTAAATAGAACAAGATCAGATCAGTCCCATCCAAATAAGTTCAGGTACCCCCTCCATCCAAAAAAAATTAATTAAATTATTATTTTCTTTTATTTTTCTTTTATTTATTCGTTTATTTATTTATATATTCATTTCTTTCTTTCTTTCTTTCTTTCTTTCTTTCTTTCTTTCTTTCTTTCTTTCTTTCTTTCTTTCTTTCTTTCTTTCTTTCTTTCTTTTCTTTTCTTTTCTTAGTTTTTATTATAATTTTTTTTTCTTCAAAAAGTCAGGGTCGGGCCTAATTTTAGGGTAGGTCAGGTTACGCCGATCAAACTTTTTTTTTTTTTTGCCTAAATACTAAATAGAACAAGATCATATCCAAATAAGTTCAGGTACCCCCAAAAAAATCTAATTAAAATTTAAATTATTATTATTTTTATAATGTTTATTTATTTATTTATTTATTTATTTATTTGTTTGTTTTTAAGTCAGGGTCGGGCCTACTATTTATATGGTAGGTCGGGTCAAAAACAAGATCTCATCCAAATAAGTTCAGCCCCCCCAAAATGTAAAGTAAATCATATTTAGTAATATGATAGAAAAGACAAGGTTTTTAAAACATTCTTCATTTATTTAAAATAAGTACATGTATTGATAAAATATTTATAAGCAAACTTTTGAAATATAATTTACGGCATCCCGCATAAGATTATTTATTTTTGTACAAAAAACATTGAAATCGCTGCCCATCATCCCCTGGGAATATTGACGCTGTTATTCCCTCATATCACGCCTAAATGGTGCGTCCCCATATACAGCAGCGTAATGGACGAAACACGCCACAACGGAAAATTGGGTGCGCAATGGGTGCGTAATCTGGCAACACTACAGCTTCACAAACAGCAACGGAACTGCTAGCTTTCGCTGCACACACAGTACGCTAAAATAAGCACAACCCGTTGAAACATCGATCACTTTCAGACCATTAAAATCACAGAAATATGGGACAGTTTTACAAATCACTTCATCATTATGTCGTTTACATGTTCGGACATTTATCAAATTGACTGGTAAGGTTAAATATGCACGTAAACTAGGGCAAACTTTGTCCTGAACGCAGCAATGCGAGACCAGTTTATGCATTGTGCGGACCCCTATATGCCGTGAACGAGTGGGCAGCAAGCTCCGGCCAGCGCTCATGCAGTGTGTAGGGTAGCATTGGATTTCTGCGTGCTATTGATTTATGTGCTAATGCGGTATTGGGTAGGGGTGGAAAAATCCATTTCGCTGCATTATTTGAGGCCTACATGACATGATACCTTGCATGGATATGCATAATAGACCTAACTACTTGCATAAATTATCCGAGAAAAATAGAAAAATATTTTAACGTTCAAATTAAAATAGAAAGATTCCAAACTTACCTAGTTCGGGTTATAGTTGGTCAAATCGGTCCCGGAAAAATTTGTAGGTGACCTGGAAATGTCAGCTAGCGATTGGCTAGTTCAGTGATACCCCTGCACCAATAGGCGAGAAGCGAATTGACCTCGACCGTGACCTTGCCGCTAGTAACCGGTATGCGAAGATCCATATTCCCGTGCCATTTCTTTATATGCACAATTTTACGCAAAATTCGATCTCACCCAGCGACATTAAATTCGTGATTTCTCGCTTAATATACATCAAATAATATTCTTACTTCACATAAACAACACTGAATATGTACTTATTTGAATTTTAGAACGATTGAATTATTTTGTTCATTAATAAAAATTATGTTCGAATTGAAAAAAATTAGCATTGAAAATTTCTTGACCATTTATGCAGCGTGCATGGCTAACACGGGCGATGATGCTGTTGGCCAACGGTCACGTGATCGCCTTGGGAAATCCCTAATATGAGAACTCCTTCTGTGACTGCCATGTTGACAGCTTGTGATTGTGGTGGCGACGGCTACATGTGAACTGGTAGCTGCCGGTGGTGGCTGTATATGAGAACTCCTTTGACTGAATGCTATGTTGGCAGCTTGTGATTGTGGTGGTGGTGGCACATGTGACGAACTGGTAGGTGCCAGTTGTGGCTGTATATACACTGAGAACTGAGGCTGTATATTCATGAGAACTCCTTTGACTGAATGCCATGTTGGCTATTGTTGGCAGCTTGTGATTGTGGCGGCGGCACATGTGATGAACTGGTAGCTGCCGGTGGTGGCTGTATATGAGAACTCCTTTGACTGAATGCCATGTTGGTAGCTTGTGATTGTGGTGGCGGCACATATGATGAACTGGTAGCTGCCGGTGGTGGCTGTATATGAGAACTCCTTTGACTGAATGCCATGTTGGTAGCTTGTGATTGTGGCGGCAGCACATGGGATGAACTGGTAGCTGCCGGTGGTATACAAGAACTTGAGAGTATCTCTGTAAATCTATTGCCATGATAATAATACTCAATGTGTTGATGCTTTCTTTCAGTGTACCAATGATGGCTGCAGGATGTAGTCTTAGAGAGATTAATGTGGGACTGGATAACTGTTTGGATGACAAGATCTTTGTCAGCTGTGTGGATGTGGATAATAATGAACTTGTTGATGACACTCAGTTGGGCCACTTGCTCGATCAAGGGTTTTTTACCAACATACAAACTAGGGGGAGTTCTTAAGACTTCCAAAGGAAGACCACAATTTAGTCATTCAAGTTCATTTTGGCTATGATGGTGACCTTTAAGAAGAAATACGACTGACAGACCCTGCCTTCCACAAGCTGTACTTATTTTTACTCTTGAACCTAGAGTAGATGAGTGGATTTTTGAAGTACAGTCAACAGTACCGGGATGATCCCCTGCTTTTTTCGAATAGCCTGTGACGTTCTTTAACGTGCACACTACATTAATGTTAGAAAATATGCATGTACACAGGACCGACAGCTTAAAGTGCCTCCGAAGCACTAAGCAAGTAGAGTAAAGTGCCTTGCACAAGGACACAAAGAGCCAGCCGAGCTCAGGCGGACCCGGGATTCGATCCCTTGACTCCCGGATTCACAGTCCAACACCTTAACCACTAGGCCACGCTCCCCTCGTGGAGGAGAAGCCTCTTCTCCTCCTTCTCTCTCCTCCTTCTCTTTCTTCCTCTCCTCTTGTCTCCTTTCCAACTCCTGTCACCTCCTCTCTAAACCCAATTCCGCCTCCTTTACTCTCTCCTGGCACCTCCTTAATTCCTCTGCGTCTCCTCTTCTTTCCCTTGCGTCTGTCTGTCTTGTCAAATGTGGTCTGTGGTATCTGTTTGGACATGTAAACGCCTTGTGGCCGTATCCCTGGCAGCTGAAGCATCTTACAGGTTCGTCTCGCATGGCCAGTCGATTAGGTCTTGAAGTTGTGCCGTCATCTGTCTTCGGTGTGTCCTTCTGGGGTCTCTGTGGTGTCCTACTGGTCGCACGGTGGTCTGTCCAATCTTGTCGCGTTTTCATCCTCCCTTCCCTCCCCAGTCTCTTTTGGTCTCGCTATCACTATCACTCATCATTGTAGGTCTCCTGGTCTCAATCTAATAATAATAGAAAAGATATAAAAAAAACACTTAAAAAGAACTTAACAACAACAGTATAATGTTATTCACACAACATCTAGATCTACTTATCCTGTCTCCCTACACATATTTCAACCAGGGGCATAAACACCCCCGACCCCGGGATCAATTTCTTTGTCACTTCCTTCTTTCATTTGGTCAATAACACTTAACATACCTTCACGCTCGCGTTTGTTTTTTATTTTCCGTGGCAGCCTGAACAAAATATAACCAGCAACATATCTCGGCACATTTTTTTCTGTGCGTTGCAGAACAACGTTTGTTGCATGCGTTCCATCCCGTTCAATCTTTTCATGATTGACGGAGCATGAGCTTTTCAAACAAAATACGAAGAAAAATCTGACAGAACATGAGTGGCACTTCTTGCAGTTGAGATAAAGTTCTGAAAAAGTCTCTTAATTTACTTTTAATTTCCGCAGTGTTCCGAATACTGAAGAATTTTGTCATTGATGCATCTTCTCTTGCTGTTCCTGTTGAATGCTAATTAGCAGCTGCAATTGCTGGCCAAAGAACTTGCAGTACCATTGTAAACTGTACAGCAGTGTGGGCCATACCTTGTTTTACATGTTCCATACACAGTGGCGGCACCATGGGGGCAAATGCCCCCCAGTCAGAACTCTTGCCCCCTGTTGCCCCCCAGAAAAACCCAAAAAAAAAAAAAAATTCCACTTTTTACTGTAATTTTGGGCAAAATTGGTTGATTTTGCCCCTGAAATTCACTATGCCCCCCCCCAATAAAATTCCTGGCGCCGCCACTGTCCATACATCGGTCTGCAAAGTGCTTAACAGGTCGTGCTCTCAAGTGAACATTCGCACACAATCTTGTCTGTGGAAATATCTGTTATTGCTTCCTGGATGAGAAGATTTAAACAGTGTTCTTGTCATTCATTAATAACTTGATTAATAGTTTAGTTTACTGCTATGACTATTAATTTAATAAAACAAATATTTACATACCTTTGGTTCTGTACAAAACATCAAGGGGAGGGGCAGGGCAGCTGTATGTCTGATGGGCAAAACTGGAGGTAGCCCGTAGTCAAAACTGGGCATGCTGTCTGGATCATGGTGGTGGCATTCTGAAAAATAGTTACATGATAAAAATAAGATTTAAAATGTGTTCTTGTCATCCATTAATAAATTGATAGTTTAATTAATATTTCTGTAATTGTCTGGGCATATAATGCAAGTATGATTACCTTGCAAACACTAGTTTATGCTGAAAACAACTGCTCAGCTTTAGTGAGATCAAATTTGAAGGTAATCCTTGTCCCCTTTTTCCAGATCGCTTTAAGACCTGTACCGTTGCCATGGAAACATCATATATAATTTTGAATGTATATAATATTGTATGTTCATGTATTAAAGGTCCCCTGAAGGTGAAAACATTCTACCTATAAAACTTTTCCAAATATTAAGTTTTTTCTTAATATCTCAAAAACAGTTTTGGTGGAGTTGGGCCTTTCTTCCACTCAGGTATTCAATTGAATACCTGAGTGGAAGAAGGGCCCAACTCCATCAAAACTGTTTTTGAAATATTAAGGAAAAACTTAATATTTGGAAAAGTTTTATAGGTAGAATGTTTTCATCTTCAGTGGACCTTTAATACATGAATATACAATATTACATACATTCAAAATTAAATATGATGTTTCCATGGTAACGATACAGGTAATAATACAAACTTGAGTTGGGCCCTTCTTCCACTAATATACTGCAAGTGCCAGTTTCGTAAGCAGATGTGTTATAAATAGAATAGAAATTTGGTAATTATCCATTATTTGTACAAGTAGAAGCATGTCAAGAAAGTTTATTGTAGTAAAAAGCAGATTTCATGGATGAACAAAATTCCTGTTTAACCCAATATTTGTGGAAGAAGGGCCCAACTCCATGGAGTTGGGCCTTTCATCCATGAAAACCATGATTAAGTGTACTTGAAAGACTATTTGGAGAGTTGACTTTGGCTCATCTTTCACACACAAGGAAGAACAATCTGCTGGCAATAAAATGCTGGGTCTAACTCATTTTTGTAAAAAATTGGAGTTGGGCCCTTCTTCCACTCAGGTATTCAATTGCTTGTGGTCCATATTATCTTCATGCTGTAGCAGAGTCGACTTTCTAAAATTATCATTGCCTCTGCCAGGAGTAAAGTTGTTCTTACTGGAGGGTACATGGCCTTTCTCACATGCAGCAATGCATTCCATACAAACAGCAGAGTCGACTTTCTAAAATTATCATTGCCTCTGCCAGGAGTAAAGTTGTTCTTACTGGAGGGTACATGGCCTTTCTCACATGCAGCAATGCATTCCATACAAACAGCAGAGTCGACTTTCTAAAATTATCATTGCCTCTGCCAGGAGTAAAGTTGTTCTTACTGGAGGGTACATGGCCTTTCTCACATGCAGCAATGCATTCCATACAAACTTGCCACAGGCTTCGAAGAGCCATGGGAAAGTTTTCTCCCAAGATTTTTGGTATTTGTTTTGACATTTTCCTTATTCTCCATCTTCAGCTTGAACAGTGTCTCTTTCACTGCAGCTAATGTTGTTTCTCTGGATCGAGACATGTCACATATGTTTGAACAGTGCCTCTTTCTTTGCAGCCATTCTTACTGGATCTAGTGGAGGCTTCTGACACTTCACATTTACTTAAAGTTTTCCATCCATCCATCTTGGTGTTTCTTCTGCGTGGATGTCTTCCTGTCCTTATATGTATTTCTCTTCTCCTGCCTTAGCTGTATACCCTCTCTGCAGTACTAAATAAGTGTTCCACCATTGTTTTTGTGATTTTTGGATGCTTGTGTCCTTCTTGAACCATTTGGTGGATATTTCTCATGAATTTTACTTTCAACTGTTTTTCCCCTCAAAACTTTCAATTTTCAAAAGTCCCCTTATCCAGTACAAAAATAAACAATTACTGGTAATCTGGTATATAATATTGGATGGCATTGAGGGTTGTATCCGAATATCATTTGTGGCAAGTGCAGAATTCTCATACAACCCGAAATAAAGCCATTCAATATTATTATTATTATTATATAATATGAAGCTGACTGAAACTCATAATGAAAACATTTACGACACTTCAATGTCCATCCAGCTTACGAATTTCCACATAAAACAAACACAGTACTGAATCCAGTTCGGCTTTTGTAAGCTTTTCAAAATCTTCACTTTGCCCCTTTTCATGAAGATTTGTCCGTTGTAGTTTGACAGCCTTCTCGGGGGATTTCCTTGTTGCTTCACTGTCTTTATTTCTTAATATTTCTTCATATTCATCCTTGGTTACGCTTGCAAATCGATTTTGTGTCTGCTGAGTCGCCATGTTTTGTTTTTGAATTCACACACGGCATCGGTCAGAGGGGGTAGTTCATTTCATTTTATTTAGGATTCAAACCAAGGATAAAAAACACAGAAAAGAATACATCCTAAGACATAATGGTATAAGAATAAAAGAAATATTTAGATTGCACCTTACATATTACATATTGAATTCAATTGAATACCTGAGTGGAAGAAGGGCCCAACTCCATCAAAACTGTTTTTGAAATATTAAGGAAAAACTTAATATTTGGAAAAGTTTTATAGGTAGAATGTTTTCATCTTCAGTGGACCTTTAATACATGAATATACAATATTACATACATTCAAAATTAAATATGATGTTTCCATGGTAACGATACAGGTCTTAATACGAACTGGAGTTGGGCCCTTCTTCCACTAATATACTGCAAGTGCCAGTTTCGTAAGCAGATGTGTTATAAATAGAATAGAAATTTGGTAATTATCCATTATTTGTACAAGTAGAAGCATGTCAAGAAAGTTTATTGTAGTAAAAAGCAGATTTCATGGATGAACAAAATTCCTGTTTAACCCAATATTTGTGGAAGAAGGGCCCAACTCCATGGAGTTGGGCCTTTCATCCATGAAAACCATGATTAAGTGTACTTGAAAGACTATTTGGAGAGTTGACTTTGGCTCATCTTTCACACACAAGGAAGAACAATCTGCTGGCAATAAAATGCTGGGTCTAACTCATTTTTGTAAAAAATTGGAGTTGGGCCCTTCTTCCACTCAGGTATTCAATTGCTTGTGGTCCATATTATCTTCATGCTGTAGCAGAGTCGACTTTCTAAAATTATCATTGCCTCTGCCAGGAGTAAAGTTGTTCTTACTGGAGGGTACATGGCCTTTCTCACATGCAGCAATGCATTCCATACAAACAGCAGAGTCGACTTTCTAAAATTATCATTGCCTCTGCCAGGAGTAAAGTTGTTCTTACTGGAGGGTACATGGCCTTTCTCACATGCAGCAATGCATTCCATACAAACAGCAGAGTCGACTTTCTAAAATTATCATTGCCTCTGCCAGGAGTAAAGTTGTTCTTACTGGAGGGTACATGGCCTTTCTCACATGCAGCAATGCATTCCATACAAACTTGCCACAGGCTTCGAAGAGCCATGGGAAAGTTTTCTCCCAAGATTTTTGGTATTTGTTTTGACATTTTCCTTATTCTCCATCTTCAGCTTGAACAGTGTCTCTTTCACTGCAGCTAATGTTGTTTCTCTGGATCGAGACATGTCACATATGTTTGAACAGTGCCTCTTTCTTTGCAGCCATTCTTACTGGATCTAGTGGAGGCTTCTGACACTTCACATTTACTTAAAGTTTTCCATCCATCCATCTTGGTGTTTCTTCTGCGTGGATGTCTTCCTGTCCTTATATGTATTTCTCTTCTCCTGCCTTAGCTGTATACCCTCTCTGCAGTACTAAATAAGTGTTCCACCATTGTTTTTGTGATTTTTGGATGCTTGTGTCCTTCTTGAACCATTTGGTGGATATTTCTCATGAATTTTACTTTCAACTGTTTTTCCCCTCAAAACTTTCAATTTTCAAAAGTCCCCTTATCCAGTACAAAAATAAACAATTACTGGTAATCTGGTATATAATATTGGATGGCATTGAGGGTTGTATCCGAATATCATTTGTGGCAAGTGCAGAATTCTCATACAACCCGAAATAAAGCCATTCAATATTATTATTATTATTATATAATATGAAGCTGACTGAAACTCATAATGAAAACATTTACGACACTTCAATGTCCATCCAGCTTACGAATTTCCACATAAAACAAACACAGTACTGAATCCAGTTCGGCTTTTGTAAGCTTTTCAAAATCTTCACTTTGCCCTTTTCATGAAGATTTGTCCGTTGTAGTTTGACAGCCTTCTCGGGGATTTCCTTGTTGCTTCACTGTCTTTATTTCTTAATATTTCTTCATATTCATCCTTGGTTACGCTTGCAAATCGATTTTGTGTCTGCTGAGTCGCCATGTTTTGTTTTTGAATTCACACACGGCGTCGGTCAGAGGGGGTAGTTCATTTCATTTTATTTAGGATTCAAACCAAGGATAAAAAACACAGAAAAGAATACATCCTAAGACATAATGGTATAAGAATAAAAGAAATATTTAGATTGCACCTTACATATTACATATTGAATTTAAACTGTTCAGCAAGCATAAAACATACAATATTACACATTTAAAAACTTAATTTTAAAACTTAAAAAAAAAAATATATATATATATATATATATAACAACATTTTACTCAAGTTAGACTATCTTTTGAATAAATATATATATAAAAACACACAACATCACTCTGCACTGATCATGCTCATGGCACTCGCAGGTCAAGATGCCATCGGCAGTAGCTGCCAGTCATGGTCTGCAGACATCTACGCCGCATGCCTACTTTGTTGAATACTCCCTTGGTATGACTGGTTGTGACAAAAACCTTGTGGCTATTGAAGACTTCAGTCTCTTTTTGCCGACCGTACGCAAGCGGTACTGCGTTAATTTGTGTTTTACACATCTTTGGTAACCCCAGTTATAACTGAGGGTGATGGCTTTATTTGGTTTGTATGTAGTACTGTATGCAGTGGCAATGCCACAGGGAGGGGGGGCATGAGGGGGAAAATGCCCCTTCAGTCAGAACTCTTGCCCCCCCTGTTGCTCCCCCAGTAAAAACCAAAATTACAAAATTGCAAAATGTCACCTTTTTGCAGTAATTTTGCATAAAATTGGTTGATTTTGCCCCTCCCCTGAAATTCATTTTGCCCTCTCAATGCCCCCCCAGAAAAAATTCCTGGCACCACCAGTGACTGTATGTGCAAAAGATGCAGTAATATATCCAGGTCTTTGTTCATACCACGCCACACTCTAGGACTGGGCCCTTGTCTGTTCTTCCAAATAATTTGCTTGGCCATGAGTTATTTTAACAGCGGTAGCCACATTGGCACATTTCTCCTTCAGGTCAGTACTTGATATCTTAACAGTTTTCTTCAGAGAATAGTGACCTTAAAGGTTGGGGGAGGGAAGCTCTATCACACGTTTTGACCTGAATGTGTTGGCCGTTTCTCCAAATAAGGACAATGCCACAGGTTGAACCTTAGAGGCTGATAAAGATTGAAGAAATGACTGCTGATCATCCAGGTTGGATCCTGACAGGTCGCAAGTTGCACGTCTCTTCCTGTTGGTTGACTCAACCTTGGAAATGGAGGTTATTGAAGATTTCAGTCTCTTTTTGCCGTCCACAATATCATAGGTGAGTTGTTCCCCTGCTTGTATTATCAATCACGGGATCAATCAACCACTCATTCACAGCCTTGCTCTAAACTGAGCTGTTCCTGAATGACATTGACATCACTATGCAAGACCATCAGAGCCAAGTCATCTGCATACATAAGTAATTTACTCCCCATTGCAGAAACCATATCGTTGACATAGACCACGGTTGTTTGATGGGATCATTTCCCGGGGATCATTTATTAGTTTTTCAAACAAAACATCATGTACAACCAAATTTTAGGCTTCAACAGCTAAAAGCACCCTAGCAGAAATTCTATACAGCAAGAAGTGTATCAAAAGTGTATCAAAGTGTATTAAAACTGTATCAAACAGCAATTTAATACAGTTTTGATATACAAAGGGTGTATTGAAAATGTATCAACTGAAAATATAAGGTATCAAACTGTATCAAATACCACCTAACTGTATCAAAAATGTATCAAAAGTGTATCAAATTTGAACTTAGTTAATTTTGGCCATGCTTGTGGTGTATCAAAAGTGTATCAAATTGAACTTTGCAGTTTTTCAGTGTATGTAAAGTGTATCAAAGTGAACTTTTTGGTGCTAGATGTATATCAAAAGTGTATCAAATTGGACTTAGTCAAATTCTGGCTGCATACAGTGTATCAGAAGTGTATTAAATTGGACTTTGCCTGTTTTTTAGTGTATGTAAAGTGTATCAAATTGAACTTAGTTAATTTTTGGTGTCTAGAGGTATATCAAAAGTGTATCAAATTGGACTTAGTCAAATTCTGGCTGCATACAGTGTATCAAAAGTGTATTAAATTGGACTTTGCCTGTTTTTTAGTGTATCAAAAGCGTATTAAATTGGACTTAGTTTATTTTGGGTGGCTAGAGGTATATCAAAAGTGTATCAAATTGGGCTTTCATAAACTGACCTTTTGTAGTGTATCAAAACTGTATCAATAACTGATCACATGTCTAGATAATGACTCATCATTTTCAAATTTGCCCATGTGGCATGTATGCAGTTAACACCAGGATTTGCATTTGGAAATGTACTGTATTTTAGAGCAAATTATGGTGTTTTATTTATCATGATGATTGATACAAACATGCTTGTAGACTGCACATTAGGTTACAATGTAGTTGTAATCAGGGACTGTGATTAAAGAGGAAATATCTGACTTTGTTCTGATAAGGTAAGCTTACTATATATTATATATAGGGCCTCAATGTATATGTATTAAGCATGAATATAGCACATGCCTGTATAGTAGATGTTATTGGTAGCCTTTTTGTCTCTTTATTGAGGGTAACAACTTCAGTGACAAGCACTGCATTCCAAGCAGGCCTTCTGATGTATGTATGTTCCATTTTGGTTGGGTTTTGCTTCTTTTTTGCAAGACTTTCTCACACATTTATCCTATTGCGTTGTAATTTTGAACGTTGATAGGGAAAGTGCATTGAGCTGCTCCGTGATGGGGAAAGTGCTAGAGGTCAGCATTAGCAGTAGAGGGCAGTGTTGAATTTGAGCTTGATTAGACTAATTTCAAAATTTGACCTTTGACCCCTTCACTTTGGGGTCATTAATGTTTGCAAATATGTTTAGATCATGTACGGATAATTCTTGTTGAATTTGAGCTTGATTGGACCAATTTTGAAATTTAAAAAACTGTATCAAAAGTGTATAAAAAACTGTATCAAAAGTGTATCAAAACTGTATCAAAAGTGTATAAAAAACTGTATCAAAAGTGTATCAAAAAAATATCAAAAGTGTATCAAAAAAACTATCAAAAGTGTATAAAAAACTGTATCAAAAGTGTATCAAAAAACTATATCAAAGGTGTATCAAATGGCATGTATCAAAAATAGGGCGGTCCAGCTGGCCAGCATTAGAATTGGAACGCTGATTTGATACAGTGACATATTTGATACACTTTTGATATAATTATGTATAAAATGTGTATAAAATGAAAGGATAAGAATTTCAATGCTAATTTGATACAGTTTAAATTGGAACGCTGATTTGATACAGTAACATATTCGATACACTTTTGATATAAATTATGTATGAAATGTGTATGAAATGAAAGGATAAAAATTTCAACGCTAATTTGATACAGTTTAAATTGGAACCCTGATTTGATACAGTTACATATTTCATACACTTTTGATATAATTATGTATGAAATGTGTATGAAATGAAAGGATAAAATTTGAACGCTAATTTGATACAGTTTAAATTGGAACGCTGATTTGATACAGTTACATATTTCATACACTTTTGATATAATTATGTATGAAATGTGTATGAAATGAAAGGATAAAAATTTCAACGCTAATTTGATACAGTTTAAATTGGAACCCTCATTTGATACAGTAACATATTCGATACACTTTTGATATAAATTATGTATGAAATGTGTATGAAATGAAAGGATAAAAATTTGAACGCTAATTTGATACAGTTTAAATTGGAACCCTGATTTGATACAGTAACATATTCGATACACTTTTGATATAAATTATGTATGAAATGTGTATGAAATGAAAGGATAAAAATTTCAACGCTAATTTGATACAGTTTAAATTGGAACCCTGATTTGATACAGTTACATATTTCATACACTTTTGATATAATTATGTATAAAATGTGTATGAAAATGAAAGGATAAAATTTGAACGCTAATTTGATACAGTTTAAATTGGAACGCTGATTTGATACAGTTACATATTTCATACACTTTTGATATAATTATGTTTGAAATATGTATGAAATGAAAGGATAAAATTTGAATAAATTTGATACAGTTTAAATTGGAACCCTCATTTGATACAGTAACATATTCGATACACTTTTGATATAAATGATGTATGAAATGTGTATGAAATGAAAGGATAAAAATTTGAACGCAAATTTGATACAGTTTAAATTGGAACCCTCATTTGATACAGTGACATATTCGATACACTTTTGATATAAATTATGTATGAAATGTGTATGAAATGAAAGGATAAAAATTTGAATGTTAATTTGATAGTTTAAATTGGAACGCTGATTTGATACAGTTACATATTTCATACACTTTTGATATAATTATGTATGAAATATGTATGAAATGAAAGGATAAAATTTCCAATTTGATAGTTTAAATTGGAACCCTCATTTGATACAGTAACATATTCGATACACTTTTGATATAAATTATGTATGAAATGTGTATGAAATGAAAGGATAAAAAATTTCAACGAAAATTTGATACAGTTTAAATTGGAACCCTCATTTGATACAGTAACATATTCGATACACTTTTGATATAAATTATGTATGAAATGTGTATGAAATGAAAGGATAAAAATTTCAATGCTAATTTGATACAGTTTAAATTGGAACCCTCATTTGATACAGTAACATATTCGATACACTTTTGATATAAATGATGTATGAAATGTGTATGAAATGAAAGGATAAAAATTTGAACGCTAATTTGATACAGTTTAAATTGGAACCCTGATTTGATACAGTAACATATTCAATACACTTTTGATATAAATTATGAATGAAATGTGTATGAAATGAAAGGATAAAAATTTCAATGCTAATTTGATACAGTTTAAATTGGAACCCTCATTTGATACAGTAACATATTCGATACACTTTTGATATAAATTATGTATGAAATGTGTATGAAATGAAAGGATAAAAATTTGAACGCTAATTTGATACAGTTTAAATTGGAACCCTGATTTGATACAGTTACTTATTTGATACACTTTTGATATAATTATGTATCAAATATGTATGAAATGAAAGGATACATTTCATTTGATACTTTTTGATACATTATCTTGGCATTTGATACACTTTTGATATGTATAAAATGTGTATGCAATGTTAATTTGATACAGTTTTGATACATAAAAGTGTATGAAATGAGGGTTCCAATTCAAAGCCTTTTATTTCATACATTTTTCATACGTATCAAAAGTGGTGTATCAAAAGTGTATCAAATTTCAGCCAGGGCAATATCATGCTAATGTATACAGATGCTTTTGAGTCTTTCTCAACTTTAATTTCCCCAAATTTACAAAATTATTCACTTTTATAGCATTTTTAAAAGGTTTTTCGGATATAAAATGTATCTATTAATGACAAATTGGTGGCGCTATTTAGTTACTGGAAATTACTCTTTCAAGCTTTTGATACAAAAAATTCCTTTTATTTTTTGATAAGATATGTTTATAAAATTTCCTTCTTGCTTGTTTCACCTATTCCAGCTGCTTTAATGACAGTATTAATCACCTAACCCTGGCAAATAAAGAAATATGATTTAGGATAAATAGCGCCATCTATAGTTTGCATTTAGTTAATAATGAAGCCAATTCTATATACATCAAACAACCGTGAGAACAATAGAGGCCCCAATATTGAGCCCTGGGGAACTCCGCACGTAATATCCTTGGGCTGTGATTTCAGTCCGCCTATTTCAATAACCTGTATCCAACCTGTAAGGTATGAGTCAAACCATTTAATTGAACTTTCAGCCACACCAAGGGCCCCCCATTTTCCAAGAAGAATTGTGTGATTCATGTGATTCACCGTGTCGAACGCTTTTTGTAAATCAAGAACCACCATACCAGTAAGATTACCTTTATCCCATTCCTTTCTTATGTAGTCCGACAGATTAAACAAGCAAAATGTAATTTTGATAACTAAAGCATACCATCAGGAATGAATCCGCAGAGTCTATAATAATCATACACAATCATTAAATATAATTTTCAACATACCTTATTACCCAAAAGTCTATTAAATTGTAATTTTGAGTGCTGATTTTTTTTAAATAAAAGTAACTTACGCAGCAATGCATCCACATCCAGCAGAAATCACTTGTGCATCAGTTGACTGCAGACATCAAGTGTTGTACCGCTGTGCCGTTTGTCTTTGCTTTGGTTTTACGACATTTGCCTTGATGTGATTGGTGTGTTGCTGTATTACTCCTGACTTTGACATGGCCGTCCTTAAACATGAGGAAGCCGTCGTCATGTTTGTGTTTGTTAAGTCTCTCTGGCGTCCAGTCACAATGGCCAACAAGATAGGCGAAGGCATCTTGGTGGCTCCAGAAAATGAGATTGATTAATTTCAGTCATTGTGACAGTGTATGTACTACCATTTTCCTCTACTTTATCAGTAACATGGCGCCAGATGGCCCCATTGTAGAACTTGGCCCCTTTAAATTTTTAATTTATATTTAAAAAAAACAGGATAAAACTTATAAGTATCTTTGAATATCATTATCATAGTAAGTACTCTTTGTAAATTCATAATATATTTTATTCAATCAAGTAATAGCCCATGTAAAAAAGTTTACGTTGGCCTTGATGTAAATGTGATTTGTGTGTTGCTGTATTACTCCTGACTTTACATCTTCGACATGACCATCCTTAAACATGAGGAAGCTGTCGTCAAGTTTGTGTTTGCTAAGTCTCTCTGGCGTCCAGTCACAATGGCCAACAAGATAGGTGAAGACATCTCCGGTGGCGAGTCTTGGTATTGACCGCAGGTTACCAGTCCATAATACGTTTTTACCATTGAGATCTATACACGTCCCGTCTTCGTTGGTTATTCGCCGCCGTTTTCTCTCCGATTCATTGTGGTTGCACGGTTCTTTCACATTGTAACTTTGTAAAGCCTTCTCCGCTAATTGAACAAGCTCGTTCTTCTTCTTGCGTCCGCGTGGAACTCCCCTATCTCAGAGATATGTAAAGAGTTTTATCTGCATGGAGATGTGAAAAATTGAAATTGTGTGTAAATTGCCTACAGTGAAAGAAAATTCATAACCTCATTAATAAACGCGATGCGTGCGATCCAATCATATTTTATTATTTGTGAAAACGCGAACGCAAATCGAGGTCATTAATATCTCACAATTGACCGCAAAATGCGTAATTGTTCCAATGTCGCACACAATTGACTTCTGCGTGCGCCGTGACAGTGCGTCCAACGAACTGCTTGCGCGCTGGCTGCCGATTTGGATTGCGCGCTACCATATTTGCACAGATTCTGATACGCACTTTTGTTATTGGTCGCTTTGTTTTAGCCTGATCGATTTTGGGAAAGGGAAGATGTAAAATTGTTTATTTTACAAACTTTTGAGAAAAATTTTGTGTTATTTTGTAAAGTTAAAAGATCAAAGTGACGAAAGAGGAATGAGGTTAATACTTTGCATCGGTTATATAGGCATTGTGAAAAATCTAAACATTTTGCTTTGGACCTCGGAATATCCCTCGGTTCCAAAGGCAAAATGTTTAGATTTTTCACAATGCCCTCCAAATAACCGATGCGCAGTTATTAACCTCTAATTAGAATTTCGTATAATTTGCCAAAAGTGTAAGAAAATTGAAATTGTGTATTAGTAAGAAAATTAAAATTGTGTATAAATTGCCTGAAGTGTAAGAAAATTAAAATCGTAAATATATTTTGATACAGCCTGTATGAAAGGGTGTGTGAAACAAGAGGCCTAATTTACATATGAATACTTACAAAGGACTGGCGCCACCAAATTTGACATTGTACTTGAACATCTGTGGAATGACATCACCTGCTCCTTGTTGCCTGTTTTTGGGTTTTTTTGCGATTACCTTACATGTACTTAATCCAAACAGGATGTTGTACCTGCCTTCCCTGGAAAGATTTGCCACTGCGTCTACTGCATGGCAGTGCTCCCTTTCCTTCACCCACTGGGACACCTCTCCTTTCCAAGAGATCTCCAGGAGAGCTGCATATTCTTCAATTAAGGATTCATCTGATCTTTCATGAAAGGGAGATGCCTCTGAATATGCATTTTTCACTTCTGGTGCACTCTGTATACCTATAGAGGACACAGGAACTTGGGGAAGTGCAGAGCATTGAGATTGTGTTCTGTGTGTGAACACTTTTGGTGTAGTCTGTACACCTACATGTACACAGGGGATATGGTTAATGAGCATTGAAGCTGTAGTCCTGCTAACATCTCAGACATTGTGCCTTCATCCTCAATGCTTTTAACATACATACAGCATGAGGTTCCTAAGAGGGTGAATATTGCTAATTATAATTGTGTTTAAATTGCCTAAAGTGTAAGAAAGTTAAAAATGTGTATAAATTGCCTAAAGTGTAAGAAAATTAAAATTCTGTCTAAATTGCCTAAAATGTATTAAAATTAAAATTCTGTCTAAATTGCCTAAAATGTATTGAAATTGAATATAGATTGCCATGGAATCCTATTTTAGGGCTGTGTGGTCACTGACCTCTTCCATTATAAACTGAAGTTGCTCATTCTCTTTTTTTGTCCACATAGCAGCTTGACATTGCTCAATGTCATTTGGTAATATTGTTCTCAGGCAACTGTCAACTCAACATTTACCCTGAATTTCATCGATGGGATCTGGAAAATTCCTAAATCGTCTTCTCTTCCTTAGAGGTACATTATCTTCTGTTTCTTCACTTCCGACATCTACATCTGAAGTTGCTCATTCTTTTTTTTGTCCGCATAGCAGCTTGACATTGCTCAATGTCATTTGGTGATGTTTTCAGGCAACTGTCAACACAACATTTACCTTGAATTACATCGATGGGATCTGGAAAATTCCCAAACCATCTTCTCTTCCTTGGAGGTACATTATCTTCTGTTTCTTCACTTCCGACATCTACATCTGAAGTTGCTCATTCTCCATTTTTTGTCCGCATAGCAGCTTGACATTGCTCGATGTCATTTGGTGATAATGTTTTCAGGCAACTGTCAACACAACATTTACCCTGAATTACATCGATGGGATCTGGAATAACCTAAAGTGTAAGAAAGTTAAAATTGTGTATAAATAAATAACCTAAAGTGTAAGAAAGTTAAAATTGTGTATAAATTGCCTAAAGTGTAAGAAAATTAAAATTCTGTCTAAATTGCCTAAAATGTATTAAAATTAAAATTCTGTCTAAATTGCCTAAAATGTATTGAAATCAAAATTCTGTCTAAATTGCCTAAAATGTCACGTTAAGGCCTCGCAACCCATGGTATAATGATGAAATTGCTGACGCGAAAAAGAAAAGAAAACGACTAGAGAGGCGATGGCGGAAATCAAAGTTGCAAATCGACCGTGATCTTTTCAAAGCTCAGCGTCTCCTTGTAAACACATTGATAAACAAAGCAAAATCGTCATACTACAGGGATCAGATAGTAAACTGTGAAAACACTAAGGAACTTTATAACATTGTCGAATCACTGCTGCATCAAAAGGGTAAACCCAAGCTACCATCTCATTCTTCTAATCAAGCATTGGCAAATGCCTTCAACGACTACTTCATTTCAAAAATCACCAACATCCGTGCATCGTTCACTCAAGATGACCTTTCTCCAACTCACGGACTTACTCCGCCATCTATACATGTATGTAATTCTACTGTGCCAGAGTTTAACACCTTTTTACCGGCCTCTGAGGATGAAGTTTGCATCTTCTCCATCTAAGCATTGCCAATTAGATCCGATTCCTACTTCGATTCTGAAGGACCACATTGAAAATTCCCAAACCGTCTTCTCTTCCTTGGAGTTACGTTATCTTGTTTCTTTACTTCCGACATCTACATCATCAGCATCTACTGTAGCATCTTCAATCATGTATTCTGGGTATAAAATAGATACACGACAAGGAATGGAACTGACCATCTTACAACTCGCTGTGCTGAACTCTGCACCAAGGGGATTTGCATGGCTGAATGATCAAGAATCGATACGCATTACAGTAAAAAATGTTCACTTGGTGAGGATTTTAAACTTCACTCAACCACATGGGTTTTTCCATTAGTAACAAGCCATGAATCAACTTTTGTGACAAGCATAGGCCTACTTTGTGACTTTTGAAAAAGGGCGGTTTTTGCCTTCAATTTAGGCTCATTCAGCCCTGAAGTCATGGAAATCTCTCATTTTCACACAGCACTTAGTAAACAGTCATATAATTATTTCAAAGTTAGTTTTGTTGGTACGAAACGAAACCTTACGATGTTATGACGACATGTTTATTATTTCTTTTGAGGTGTTTATATATGAATGGGTCAATATAGGATTGGGATTTTTCTTTCTTTTATTGCACTACATCATGAGATATGATCAAAATATTAACATTCTAAATATTTCCGTTGACCATGCCCACAAAATATACTGCGCCAATAAAGTATCCTTACACTTGGAAAAATAATCATAATTTCCAAACTGAACAATATTGGGGTAAATTTGTTTTTTCAATAGATGCACTACCTTATCCTGCACATTATGACACCACATTGAATCCAATGTGACTTCAAGAAGCAAAGTTACAAGCATTTGATTAGACGAAGGTCCAGTTTTAAAAGTGACAAACTGGCCTATTCAAAACTCCACAGACTAGACAACTGGTTTGAGAGTGGTGAAAGGCTGATTTATGCGTTTGGCTTTAATTTAAAAAAAAAAGGAACAAAAGAAAACTGAAACAAAATAACTGAAAAATAAAATGAAAGTTATGAAAAGTACAGAGAAGTAAAAACTTAAATAGAAACTGCTTTAAATAACGCTTCATTGAAGAAACTGTTGTCTCTTTGTTGCGGCTTGTTGGAATCTTTTTGCGCCTTGTATAAGCCAGTTTGTCACTTTTAAAACTGACCTTCGTCTATTCAATTGCTTGTAACTTTACTTCTTGAGGTCACATTGGATTCAATGTGGTGTCATAATGTGCAGGATTAGATAGTGCATCTAATGAAAAAACAAACTTACCCCAATATTGTTTAGTTTTAAAATTGTGATTATTTTTCAAAGTGTAAGGATACTTTATTGGCGCAGTATGTAAATGTCCCTTTAAGCAACTATGATTTTCCCGTAACTAACCCGCTTGCTTAAAGGCTTTAACTTGTGAAATGTTAACGGATCTTGAACTTTTCTGTTTAAACCTGTTAAACCAAATTGTTTGAAAAAAATGTGTGCCTTTAAACAGATATTGCTTAAAATCGTAAACTATTTTTCTTGAACAGCGCAATCTTAACTTCTGAAATAAGAGTGTGTTTAAAAAAGTTCCAGTTGTGTGTTCTAATCAATGAAAGCATGACGCTAGTTTTAATAGCAAATCAATATGGAAGCACGTTCCGATTATGACATATCCGTCTTTGTTTAGGATATACAGGGGTGGACATAACTGGTACCTTAATTTTTTGGCTCACTGTATAAGGACTGCGCGAACAAATGCCCATTGTATGGTATTTTTTGAAATTGATATAGTTCAAAAACTTTGTTTTTGATCCAAAATGTATAAAATACATGTTTACTTCTAATCTTTCAGCTTTTGATATTGAGGTCAGAGATGGTGAGGTAACGGCGGTGATGAAAGGTAGAGCTAATGCCGAAGGTAAGAATTTAAGCTACATTTTATGAAAATGTTTTGGAATGAACTATATAATTTTTATTTATTAATACCGAATGTGTTTGGTCTCATAAGATCAAATTGTGTAGACAGTAAATATAGGGCGTCTCAATAAAAACAGGCCCTGTGGGTTAGGGGATCCACGTAACTTAAAATTTCCTTAAGCGTCTTTAAAATGGTGCGCAAATCAGAAAAAAACTATACACGCGTCACTGCGTCACCTAGCGGTGTTTGGAAAGTGTTAATATAGAAAATCTAAATACTCCGTTAATCATTATCAAATCTAATATATGTATTCTCAATGTTGCTTTATTTAGAACGAAAACGAAAGATGGAAGACGACTTGAGGCAATTGAGGGAAGCCCTCAAACGAGACAAAGAAAAGGCAAGTCAACGGTATTATTCGTCATGTAGGCCTACAGGGTGTCCCATAAAAAATTACCGAGCGAATGAATTTTGAACTAAGTCGAAATAGGCATCATAATCCAAAAACTAAACATCGGCGTGTTAATGCTAGTTTTGGCGTTGAAATAGCAGCGTCGCTTTTCAACATTTTTAAATAAAAAACTGAATCTGTAAAGTTCCCCAATATTGAAGCTTAAATGAAATTTCAGTTCTTAATTAATACAGGGATGACGTTAAAAAGTGAAAAATATTGTCACGCCTGGTAGAAAAGGCTGTTTAAAAAAAGTTGATTATTACGTGCTTTTCAATGGTGAAGTTATGTGTGGTTTACGCCCTTAAATGCCGGGAAGGTATGACCTATGTCAATTGAGCTCATAGACATGATATATACAGGCAATATACTCGATAGTATAATAAATTCCTTGGTCTTGCCCTGAAAGTTTTTTTTCACACAACACTTGGTAAACTGTCAGAATTAAACGGTTAGTGTTATATTAGAACTAATAACCTTTAAAATTCTTTTTTTTTCTACAGGAAAAAGAGAGGAAAGAAGTAGATGGAGAAGAAGGAGTTGCAGAACGGAAAGGAACATCTTCGTCTTAGGTAACATTTATTCTTTTAATTCACATAATTTATTTCTATGCCTAATTTAAGGGTATACGAGGTATTGTTGGTCGAAGCAGCCAAAAAAAATCAATTTTCATTACCTGAATCTATATATTATTGAAGAATAACGCTTTGGTGTTTGGCAAAAGTTCATTCTACAAATCATATGCTTTGAAAACTTGCTTAATTTATCATAAGCGTTGTTGTTTCAGCCCCTCTTTACAACATAACTCAAGAACCACACGACTTACAAAAGTATATCTGTGATATTAGAATTCTTTTACACGCTCGCTATGAATTGAGCAATGCAATTTTTGCTAAAGCTCACTACCATTCGCAAGATGCTGTCAACTATTTTTTTTTTGCTAATTCGATCAACAATACATCCCATAACCTTAATGTTCACATGATTCTATTAGCAGCGGAGACTCAATAACGTTTTTGGTGACACAGTGACATTTTTAAAAGCCACCTAAAAAATCCTAATGAAAATGAAATAAATCAAGTTTGATTAAAAAAAAGGTAGGCCACATCTGTAAGGAAATCATTATAGATTTATTTCTGAAAATGTTTTAATTGCTTCATTGTGATAATGCTTATGTAGTACAGTTTTATCGTGTTGTTGTGCAAGAAAACAGAGTGACCCTCGTACTATGACTAAAAATATACTTACACATGGCTGCGCGATGCGATGCTATAAAAACTGAAAACTGAGTCGGGTTTTTACGGGCTCGACGGTGAAAATTCTCATCCCGCGTGCTTTAAAAAAATTGCAGCATCGCATCGCGCTGCGATGTTGAGTATTTAACCCTAAACCATAATGTTGTTTACTTAATAAGTCTTAATTTATTTATATTTTACAGAAATCAGATGAGAAGTGGAGCAAGTGGAGCAGTTCATAAGTTCATGTAGCGTGTACCGCGTTTTAGTGTTAATTAAGTGCTAATTATTAAAATTTGAAATTGAAACTACAGCAGTAATTATTTTGTTGTTATTAATGTGTGTCTCTGTATTCTGATAGTATGTACAGACTTGACATGAAGTATGGTATATTTGTTCACGAAGAGCCTAGACTGATCTACGGGTTAATTTATTTTTGTGACGGCAGTTCGCAGATGGTGCCAAATAAAAATAGACTTGCCATGTGTAATACATTATACATTGTAATACACATATGTAGTGGATTGACCTAAAATGGCGGATACGTTCTAATATTATCAAATTTATTTAAGTTGAATGAGTCCGAAATTGTTCATTTATCAAAAATCATTTTTACCATCCGCCGACACACCCCAATTAATACTTAACCCAGATCAGCTTTGGAATTTGGCGGAAAAAAATATACCATACCTAATCTCAAGTCTGTATTAAACAACACAAGGAATAAAACATATCTAAAATGCCCCAATTTAGATTAAAATGGTCTTGTTGGCACTGTGATCTCAATACTAATAAAGACAGTTATAAGTAACGGGTCGCTCTAGGGGACCCAGGAAAGTCTTTATTAGATATTGCTGTAATTTGAGACCATTTTTAGAACCAAAGTTGGGGCGTTTTACTATACTCGGCAACCACATAATATTTTCAAATGAGTTATTTTATAGGTGTCCCAAAATGATTAGCCATGATTGATTATTATTAGGCAAAAAAAAAAAAGGTTCGTCTCAAAGCTTGCGCGCGCGTTTGTAAAATCCCACGATTTGACAAAACAAATGCGGAATTTTTTTTATTTCAAAACAAATTTTTTTAGTTTTTTCCAGAAAAAATCGGCAAAAATCAGACTTTTTCTCAAAATACCATGAAAAAGTCTGAATAAAAAATCAAAAAATCGATTTCGCATTTGTTTTAAATTTCTCGTGAGCTTTGAGACAAACTTTTTTTTTTGGCCTTATAACGGAGGCATACGGCAAGATAAAAATAAGGGTGGCGCTGTTCGGGTCCCCGTAGTTCAAAAGTTAGTTTCAACTTTTTAGCTACGGATACCTGAACAGTGCCATTTCCTTACTTTGTGCCTCTTACCATGCCCCCAGGCGGATTGACCTTTACGGTAAATCCCATAAGCCTTTGCGAGTACACCGGAGAGCACGTCATTTTATGCCACGCCGATCTACGCCATCACGTGTTCACTGTGCAGGTAGCCATATACACGCAAAGGCTTATGGGATTTACGTAAAAGGTCAATTAGTTTCGGGAGTCGGACTTTTTTAACCCCCTGTGTCACATTTTGGCTTCGTAGCGATCAAAAGGTGTTTTGGGGATTCGCTTCGGAGTCGGTACCTGTTTTGCCTGGCGCAGAGCATTAGGATTGGTTTAGGCTTAGGATTTGGATTAGGGGTTGGATTAGGATTAGTGTTAGGATTAGGGTTAGGCTTAGGGTTTGGATTAGGGTTTGGGTTAGGATTAGTGTTAGGATTATGGTTTGGATTCGGATTAGTGTTAGGATTAGGGTTTGGATTAGTATTAGGATTAGGGTTTGCATTAGGATTAGGGTTTGGATTAGAGTTTGGGTTAGGATTAGGGTTTGGGTTAGGATTAGTATTAGGATTAGGGTTTGGATTAGGGTTTGGATTAGTGTTAGGGTTAGGGTTTGGATTAGGGTTTTGGATTAGGGTTAGGATTAGAGTTAGGATTAGTGGATTAGGGTTTGGATTAGGGTTAGGATTAGAGTTAGGATTAGTGGATTAGTAGGGTTTGGATTAGGGTTAGGATTAGAGTTAGGATTAGTGGATTAGGGTTTGGGTTAGGGTTAGGATTAGGGTTTAGATTAGGATTAGAACAACAATAAAAAATAACAGTCAAGACAGATCTTTCTTTGTGATTTTTCTAATTTTATTTTCTTATATTTCAATTCTTTATTACATGCACTATTGAACTTACGTGGAAATTATACCATTACTAATCAATGCTTACTGCTGTGCCGTCAAGATAAGTCTCGTAGAACAATTTGTTTATAAAAGAATTTGTACGTAGCGTGCCACGGGGGTAGTCACTCAAGTCTTGGTCCCATACTTTCAAAATGTTTTTGCTTAAAAGTTCAGTTTGACCAAATAACTGGTAGCATCGTGCTATGGCTAGTTTCAGCAACCTTCTGTTAGCATTTTGTTTTGGGTCAACAAATGGTAAATTCGTCGGCCACCAAACAGGCTCTGTGTAGCAAAAAATATCGTCCATTTTGAAATAATGACAATCTGTAAAACTTGGCCCGTATCGTGTTAATGTGCACAACTCTGCTAATATTTGTCTCAGTGCTTTCATACTATACGCTGGCTGTGATCTTAGATCAGGCAAATTTAGTTGTCCATATAAATAGCCAACTATATTCCCAGAAGTCTTCTTGACCATTAACCTTGATAACATTCCAGATTTGTTTTGGGTTAAAAAATTTAACCCGTATGCCCTGTCAAGAATGGAGTGAAAATCTGTGTCCATTTGTTGTTCATCCAATAAAACATCGGTAATCCAGACACCAGAAAGGCACTTAGGATTAGTACAGTTACAAGCTAAATTATACATTTCTATTGCAAAATCAACGTTCGGTGATTGTGACATCGTTTAATATTGTAGCTCAGCTAACAACACTACAGTAGACCCTACTCAATGCCTTTACTAATACACAGTGGCAGCTACACGTATATGTACTGTATGTAGGCCTATATAGGGCCTATATGTTAGACCAGTTTTTTGTAAATCAATTATATTTATGCATAAGCTATAAACCTAACATGCGCATTGGGTCAGGCCTAAAGTAGGGCCTAAATATGTTTCCACAGGTCAGTTATATTTGGTAAAAAGACGGTATTACAAATAATTTTAGCTGAATTAATCTAAAGTAATGACCTCTACCACACATGAATTGTCGAGGGTTTCAGGCTTATTTTCTGAAGCGTATAAAATTGCTTCCTGCAGAATTTCTGTAACCATCCTCATTATTATCAATTTATTAAGTACATTTTTTCTCAAATTAGCCTGCATATGGCGACGTTGCTTACCCTTTCTCTTTCCTTTAAAAATTATGCTATTCTTGGCAATGGCAGTATTCAAAATATTAACCCTTTGAATATTTTGAAAAGAATTACTAATAGTTATTATATCAGCCATGATCGTTTAAGTAGACTGGTACTGAACCAAGCAAAATATCGTATGAGAGTGTGTAAACGGGCAGTATGGCCTGCGTACATGATGAACCTAATATGGATGTGTGACGTCACCTTGCAACTAGTAACTCTGTTATGTCGTCCGACACCCACCTGTCGCAAATCATACATACGCCCTCCCTCAACTCAGTGACTTTGCCTAATGCTGCATATGAGAGGGCGCACTACCAAATCACTCCACGACAGGGCTTCACGATACAGGCGGTATAGGACACGCGACACGTAACATACGAGACTGACAAAGATAAAATAGACGGTTTAATATAGCAGTTACAAATTGAAAAACGACATACTTAATAGAGTTGGTTGCTTTGTCGTACCCCAATGGTTTTAGAATAACATAACGTATTTAGAATTGTTTGTGAAGATTAGATTTCATGTTTAGGCCAAGTAAAAAAAGTAACATGTAGGACCTATATCGTTCTGACTTTTTCAGAGGTCCTTATTATTTCACCACGACCTTTGCAGGACTTAAACCCCACTAACAGCTATTAAACCAAGATAACACTCATTGAAAACAGCTCAACTGATTAAATCAGATCTTCTCTGGTTAAATCCACACTACACATGTTTCTGTTTACCTGTGCGGTATCGCAATGAGCTGTTATTATAGTTTCTATAATGCCTATTATATGTAGTGCCTATACTTCAACCCTTCCTTGTTTTTCAATGATTGAATGGGATAATCACTGATTTATGTTGTGAAATCTCATGTATTTCATATGACAAGCATAATTTTATGAAAAATATTATAATGCACACATTTGAGAAAGCATTTTGTCTTCCCAAACATGCTTATTGAATACATCGCTTTATATTTTATGCCCGTTGTTACCTGAAAAAAATTTGATGTTCAGTAATTGCTCTCATTTAATTCATGTTATTTCTGATATTCCTAGCATAACAAATTGCATATTAATGCAAAATTGAAAACTTTTAAGTATAAAAACACAAAACGATTGAAATGATTTCTTTTACCCAATGTGGACACCCTTACACATTAATACAGTGTAAATAAATGCACGAGAGTATTGTAATGTATAATTTTAGGTTACAATAAAGTTTATTTCTGTATAAAAAAAACCTCTACATGTATGTGATCAGCCAACAATAAACCATATTATCTAATACATATAACTTGTATCTGTGCGTGTACGCTTTTTATAAGTGTTATAAGCGAACGAGGTGCTCATTTAATATATTATATTATTGAACCCACAAACAGAAAACGCACACATTTTTTATTCAACATGTTATTTGTTTTATTTGGTAAAATCGTTTTAATAATATTAAATGTCGGGTTATTGGCTATCAATATGTACACTTCAAACACTGATCGATCAAGGAAATTGGCATAAACTTAAAATATTCAACATGTGCATGCAATGAGAATATATAATACAATGCAATTTTACTTCATATCTTCTGCTGATAGCTAATTGAATTTATTGCAGAAAGGATGAAAAAAAAACCCCGAAACACAGAATGAAAACCAGACTTACGGATGCAGTTACAAATAAATACAAATACAACTGAAATTTATACGCACTTAAACCAAATAAAATTACAGTCCAGAGAAGAGAGTTCGTATTTATGTTATGTTTCGGCAGCCGGTTCAAATGCGTAGAATGTAAAAGCACGGTCTGTCCTGGTCTGTCAAACAACCAAATCTCTGTACCAACAGGCTTCTGAATATCTTTCTGACATGATCCAAAAACCTTCTTTGCACAACCGTACAGTTTGAAACTAGAACTCACCATAGAACATAGTGAATACTTTTCTTAATAGGTAACCACTGCAAGTGCATGATATCGTCAGAGCTAGAGATGGGGTCGTATTTTCGTGTTTCTGGTAATCAACCTTGCTGCAGTGCGCATGCTGGCGTTTTTTGAGGAGATTCTTGTTGATACCAACTAATGAACAGCAAATATGGCGGAGTCCGTAGTTCACATTTTTCTCGTAATTGTCCAAATCCATCTACATTTTATTGTGATTCAGTCTTTACATACTATGTTTTATCAGAAAAGTTTTGTCGATCGGGTCTCCGTAACTTGGTGAATTACTAAATTTGTATACACCATTTAACGGGTTACCTTGGCAGTAAACTTGCTTGTCAGATAAATTTTTATAATGGCATAGGCTATCGTTGTCTTCAATCGTCACTACACGTAGTCTGCTGTTTACTAACAATACATTCATATTATTAGTTTTAACTGGATCAACTGCAAATACACATTTTCCAGTTAATGCGTTAAAGTAAATGCATTTAAAGTTTCCTTCCATGGCGAAACCTCTTGCGCAATTTGTTATGTAAACAACAGTTCCTTTCAAAAACATTACATGACGTATTATTGAATTCTCTTCAACTTGTGCATTTCTGCGTTGATTGATCATTCGCTTTGTTTTAAAAAGCGTCATCAGTGCATCATTAACACGTTTTCTGTGGTACTTCGTTGTCAAGCGCTGTCTGTTTGTTGATAATTTCATGTTGGATGTGACTGCTTCTACTTTTTATGATGTTTACCTATTGCTGGCCAGTTGTATAATGCACACTGGAATTAATGACAACTAGTATTAAAAGTGAAATACACAATTTCGTTATTGATAAAATATTTGATCAATATCGAAAATCTATCGACCCAATACTCGTGGTCCCCCTTCATTCTGTTCATAGCGTCAACAAGTGAAAGACTGAGCTAACATAATATCGTAGTCTTGGAGCAAATAGAACATTTTTAAACGAAAGACTATCATGATTGTATCGTTAATTCTTTAAGTTTAATTATTTATTTATCACTTTTCCAACTTTACGTTTACAATATTTTACTTGGTTACTTTTTTACCCATTTAGTGTACAATTATATACATAATTTAAACTGCAACACCGCAAACAAATCACAAATAATTTCAAACTATCCAATTATCAAGTAAATTTAATTTAATAGCATTGTCAATTTAATACTTCATACGTTAGCACAGTTTTGCAACTCCTTTGCGATTTTTCTTATTTCATCAGATACAACACGTAGCAACTGTATGTCTTTGGCTTCAAGCGCATTGGCATTAGCTAAAATGCGCGAAGATATATTTCTTTGTAAACTTCTAAAAATATATAGCTGTTCAGCAAATAGAATATTGATAGGAACTTTAGTATGTGTTTGAAAGTGATTCGTGATATGTTCGGTCGTTAGATTTTCAAATTCTTCAATTCTATCCCTTCGACCTACAGAGATCAATTCTGCTTTTATAAAATCTAGTACTTTTCTTGGTGGGTAATGTGAACATTTCTCGAAAACTTTTTCACAATATAGTAAAATGTTGAAGTTTTCTGAATTTTTGTCAACAGAGCTTTTCTTCGCCTGCTCATCGCTAACCGTGAAATTACAGAGTACACAATCAGTTGCCATAACGCGTTAATATCCAATTTAGGGCATCAGATAAATTAGCGCATCAATTTCTTCTTTACTACATGGCCGACCCAAAGACTTCATTACATGTTTGACATTGATCCTAAATTCCAGTTTCTTGAAGTGCAAAACCTTTCCCAAGCAAAATGTAGCAAACGTAACTGATGTTGCCAACAGACTTGGCAAAATAACGATTCGGTGCACACTAAATAGGATTGGTAAAAAAAATATATGCGTCTGTATTGGTGCAATTAAACAGAGAACAGACAATCCAATTGATGTGATTGGTGGAGCGGCTTGTAGAGCTTCAGTATAAAAAACAGATGCCAAGTAAGGCAGATACAGGGCTATAATCGAGAGACAGTACAGATATTTATTAAGACGCCAATATAGATAACATTGTTTGGGAACAGAAGAAGTGAAAGATAAAATAAATTGAACAATTTTAGCTTCTTTAAAGACCATGTCGTCAAGGCACTCGGTGTGATCAAAGTCAAGCGATCTCAAAACTGATTTCGAAAAGTTATTTTTTAATGGTTTTATTTTAGTTCTGTGCTGCAATCGCATATTAAATTGTGTGCAAATGACTCTTGCTTGTATTTTGTCACCCTGGCACAAAACGTATACGACATTAGGTAAAAAACTTAACAAATATGCGCTTACATATACAACAACAACTCTCATCCCAAGTTCATCTATACCAGTTATATACTGGCCACAAGGTGACTGTCCAATTCTGATACGATCATGACACCAATACAATTGGTATCTTTCCAGAGCGTAAAAGAATAACAGAAGTCCTGCCAAGACAGAAACAAGTAAAGATAAACATGTTGTCCATAAAAATATGTTATTGTTGTAGAGGGTTAATGTTGACGCAGCCATTATCCTTTCAATTATACGAAGTTTGTGCAGAATAGTTGACATTATTCTGGTTTAATGTCGAGTCGTTAAAGAAAGAAAGAGGTTCATTTCTAATGTTTGACTTGTACTCTAAATTGAACCCAGTAATACAAGCTATTAAGAACAGGCTAAGGATAAAAGCTACTACTAATATTAAAGTAGGTAGTCTGTGAGGCGGTAGTTGTTTCTTTAAATCTAAACTATTTAGCATTTGGTAACCTTCGTCCATGTTTTAATTTTCGTCGATTAAATAGAAAAAAGAATATCAAAAACATGGATCGTCTCTCAAATTACCCAACTTTAGTTCTTAATCCACCCCAGGCTGTTTATTTGCCACGATGGTCGGATATTATTAGGTTTGACATAAACGAAGACCAAATTGATTACTGGCTCGCTAGGCTAAGTGATCGCAGTGATACGGAGGTACTATCTTGTATTGTACAACAGGTCCTTAATAATTGGCAGTTGTACTTAAAAAAAACCGGCAGGCGTCCGTTATTCTGTTGGAGATTTGGTGATCAGGAATATTTCTCAGACAACCCAGGATTTGAGTTGATGATGAGACTGACGACTCGGCTGTGTAACTCATTTGCTATTAGAAAATTTTACAACAGCAATGAGCTACTTGATATGTACTCTATAATAAAACTTTGCCTGAAATCTGTGAATGCTAGCAATAGTGCAGAGCCCATGCAACGTAGTGGGCATTCAAATTTTAGTATTGATGAAAGTGCGTGGTGGTTGAGATTAGATTTTTTTTCTTTCTTGTTAAATCTAAATGCTTTTGGTCAATTGCTGTTTGATTTTGAAACGAGTGTAAATGTTATAATAAATTTGATTGAAAGTAAAGAAGAAAGTCAGGTGGAAAAATCTCTAGTTTACGTGACATTCCTCAGAAGATTAAAAAGGTTAATTCGTTCAATCCATGTGCTGCAGCAATGCAACATCCCTTGTATTGGAGATCACGCTAGAAATTACTTTAAGGATGTGAAACGTTCAATCAAAATGTTAAAAGATCTATGTAACATCCTGCTATCAAAGGATGACCGTTTAGTAGTTAAATCTTTGCTCTCCAAGAGGAAGCATGAATACCAGTCATCTTTGGTGCGTTTGCTAATAACTAAAGGCTATTTACAAGATGGCGGGGGTATAGACGCTCTGTCATTTCAAGCAGACAGTTTGCGAATAAAACAGTACGAGCTGTTTCACAACAATGAAAAAGACAGTGTTTGTTCAGATTCGGACGGAATTGATACCGCTTTAATAAATGAGGTTGAATGTAACAATGTTATTAAATCCTTTGTACGCATATCAGAAGAAGCAACAAGGACAGTCCCGTATTTAAAACCCAAGAGTCAGAGAAGAAGGCGTGATATGTTTATTACATATCACGGTGAAGTATATTGTAAACGAAATAGTAGGATCTTGTCGTGCCTACAATATTTTAAGACCTTGGTGGGTACATCTTCCTAGCACCTGTCTTAACAAAATGTGGTAGTGGTGCCACGGGTTGACAGGTAATTGGGTCTACTAACACCATTCCTTCATCCTCGCGGAAAGTTGACAAGTTAAGAACATTTTTAAAGGAACTGCCACTGTGCATATGTGGTCCTAGAAAACCCTTGTGTATAGAACGAAACGCAGTGGGGTTGTTTTCCGTGTTCACGTGGTACTGACGGCACTGAAATGCGACATTATTAGTTGCCTTGACCCTTTGGTATATTGGTTGAAACATTGTATCGAAACCAGTTTTGAATTGAACTGGTGGGTTTTTGCTCTGAATAAAAGCATTATACACGCCGTCATTAGTGTCCTTGTCTGACCTAAAAAGTGGGTGACCGCATTTTCCGAGTAGAAGCTGGCACTCACCCAAGCCTCTGGTTGAAAATGGATTCGTTGTATATTCCCCACTCACTGCATCTTTAGATGTCAAATCGGGTGCATTATTGCCATCCGACTCACTCGTTCTGCCAGAAACTGGCTGCTTCGTTTTCCAATAATATATATTTGTGGCGGAAGGGAGTGGCAACACTACAAAGTCACCATTTCTTTTCTCTGGCACCACCGTTGTACTTCCTTTCGTGAAAGCCAAATCTGGGACAGTGCCGGATTTAAGAGGATTGTAAATTGAACTTCCACAGCCACCCATATACCCGAGCCCACCCACATGGTGGAAAACTCTGCAATCATTTTCAGGACAGGTATCAATGCAAACACATTCTGTTCTGACGTCAATCGACAAAGACATTAAATCCCTTTTATACCCTTGACTCACTCCGTTACCTACAAACAAGTATCTGTGAGGTGCACCTGTCCTGCATAATGCTACACCGCAGGTTTTGATAGCACAGTTTCTGTACATAAAGAAAGCGGTGTTTGGATAAATTCCATTGGATACTAACAGATGGGTGGTTGTAGGATTTTGCAGAAATGATACGAAAAGAAGTGTAACTACCTTTAGAAGGGGCTCAATGCTCATTTCTGCTAACTCTGCTATTCTATAACTGTAATTCAAATTAACAAAATCAGTGAGTGGACTGAATAATGAAACATCCCAGAATGCTTCCGGCGTGTACTCATAGTAACCCAAGTAGTCAGAAACACAGAACGTCTTATCTTCTTGACAATCTAGAGTAGTGAAGGATGTTTTGCATGTTAAAGTTTCAAACAACAAACGATCGTGTTTGACAGACATGGAAATGTTCATCCCGCCGTATGTTATTTTCGACACCATTTGGGTATCCAAGGCTTCCTTAAGTGACGTAGCATCAACTACATAGGTTTTAGGCGAAAATTGTCTCATGATTAAACGATCATATATTACAGCTTCATTGAACAGTGAGGTAGTATCCTTGTTCAATGTGACCCCGCAAAATTGCCTCTGGATTGTACAGCGACCTATCGGTAGAAACAACCAGGAGTGAGTGTAATCTGATCTTGATTTAGTTAAGTTGAAGTAAAGTTTTAATATAATTTGCGTCAGTGCAATGATATTTTCGATCCTAGCAAGTGCGGCCGAGAGGACCTGAGAGCTCTGTTCAGTTTCCTTGCAGGTGTCTTTGAACTCAATAAGAACGTTTTTCACAATAAGGAGTTGATCATAGTTGTACAGTGGTGTCATGAATTCACGTTTTTGCAAAGTTTCAAATATACGCTGTCTGTATTCTTTGGTCTTCTCTGCACCTGATTGAAGGTCATTGAAATTGTACGTGTAAAATTCTAAAGCTAATTCTATATCCGATTTGTCCAGAGTTCGTGCAAGAGAGTCTCTTATATAAGAAAACTCTTCCAAATAATCGGAAGGTTTCATGTTGTTGTACTTCAGTATAGTCATACCTGAGATGATGTCCCCTACAATGGGCGAGGCAGGAACATCTGAACTGCCGTAAACGACACTTGGTTGAAAATCTTTTGTCTGTGGGCAAAAGTAAACTTTGCGACTGGGCATTAGTAGTGATAAAATGTCTTTTGTGTTATACGGCATTTCACGGAAAGCGTTCCAATGGTGAAGAGAAGTATTTAACAATTTAAGTGTGGATGATTTACTTCTGAACATAATATTGTAGTTAGAAGGTAGATACGTGCTAGGGTCATAATAACCGCTTGAGCTCATCACCTCTGTTAGTGTAAGGCAGGCATCAGTCCCGATGTCCAGATCAGTTACCATAATTGCGTTGAGATTAAATGCTAGTATATCTTCAAAGGGGGGAATGGAACCGTGTTGCCTGCTTGGCACGCAACCAAGCGTGACATAAGATTTGAACTGAGCGGTGGCTTCGGCGCTATTATATTTTCTATTATTTTTATCTGTTAATCTCGGAGAAACGACAACGTAACGATCGCTACCATTAATTCGTATCTTTTGTGTTGGTGCCTTTGCATAAAACTCTGCACCTGTGATATTTTTGATATCTTTACTGAAAATTTCTTTCTCGTCAGAAACACACACAAAACAAGATTGCCTCGTTGTCGACGTTTGTACATTGAATATGCGACCTGACAACACAGTCAGTAGTGCAGGGTGTGCAATAAGTGTATCTGCAGGACTGACAGAAACGGTTGAACTGTGGTTGCTCAGGCTATTATCTAAGTCAACCAAAACTGCCCCTATGTCTGTCCTCCGTAGATTCCAAGGTAGAAAATTATCGATGCGTTTTTGCCATCGGCTGTGAAATAACTCGGGCCTACTAGGTACAGATTCGCTGTTACGAAGTTCCATGAATTCTAGCGTAAGGGAATTAAATATATTCTGATAAATTATAGATTGGAATGTCATGTGAAAACTTGCAATCAATTGCCGTGATAATAGCAAAACAGCCGGCTTTAATTCGGTTTCTAATTTGGATCTTTGCAGTAGTTCGGCTGATAGCTGAATGCTCCCACCGATCATACTGGCAGTGTAATCTCTACAGACTTTGAGACTAGACAGGGCCTCTAGCTCGCTGGAAGCTGTGCAGGAATTCAGTACACAAGAAGGAACAATGTGAGTCGTGAACGAAATCCGTTTCAAACCAGTGTATATAACGCGTGGGCAAAGCCAATGTGAAACACTGTCCTCATTCTCTGGTCCAATTGAGTCCATTAAAATTCGTTGTAAAAGTCGAATGTCTTGAGGTTTGACATAATCGAAATCTGAAGCTATCTCTGGGATACGTCTATAACCTATGGTGTCCGGTGCACCGGCAAAAATCTCGTTGGGAAGCTCAACTTTCCCTGAAATTATGTCTTGTAAATTACATGGCTCGCAACCATTAAATTGCAATATAGGTCCGTTGAAATCCATGTTTGAAGTTCTATATTATCACATTATGGTTATACGCTAATGTAATATGTTAATAAATTTGATTTCAATGGGTTACAGTAAAATCCAATCTCTTTTAATGCAAACCAAATTTTAGCATTCAATAGACCGGGTTTATTTCAAAAAATATATCATGGTCGACAAGCATCCAAAAAGAACTGTTGTAAAAAGCATTATTCTGAAAGCCACGTCTTCTTCAGGTCTGTATGTTTCAGTGAAATCATCCTGAAATAATTAGCAGTGGATCAAGTTGGGAACAGTTAACAAGGTTAGGGGTAATAATAAAATTAAAAGCATTATTATTTGCAGTTTAAACTTTACTTGCAGCATATAGTTATTTATTCCATTATATTCTATATATTAGAGGTAATCAGATTTCCGAGTCAAATGTGCACCTACCCAACCACCCTGGTTTTGTATCCACATACCGAGTCTTTCACCAACATATTTGCCAGATAGAAGAATAATGTCTTCCACATAATGCGTTTCGTCGTTACTCTTACACAACTTAGCAAGTCGTGCAGCAAAAACGTAAACCATTACTATTCTGCCCCAATTGCACGGCCCTTCTTTAAATAAAGCGTTTAATGTCTCATTAAAAGCTTCCTTCCCACCTTTTTTAGGATTAAATCTTAAAGCGTTCAAAACATTTAGAGCTATTTCAAAACGTTCTTCTACTTCATCTGACACACGTCTGAGGGTAGTTGCATATTTGTTTGGCGGGTCCGAGGTACACGTACCGAGTTTATAATGTATAAAGTCATAACTTAGCACTTCGGCTTGTTTAGCAATGTACAATTGCTTACAGTTAGTATCGTTTGACATGCTGTGTTGGTCCGTGTCCTTATGTCGGCACTAATACACGCGATAATGGTTTTAAGGTTATAAAATAAAAGACGAAAAGGTGTATATCTCGTTTTTAGCTTTCAAAACGGAACAAATTATGTTTCGTAAATTTTCACGGGAAACGGTGTCAATAGGTAAATCTCTCATATCGCTTTGCAAATCGTTTTCCAAATCAACCAAACTAACACTACCAGAGTTCAAAATATACTTTTGCATGTATAAATATGAGTACATGTGCGCAAATTTGCATACTGTCAATAGTAAAGTATTCAATTCAACAACATCGCACGTGCTTCTCAAAATGCTTCGAATTGCACTCAAAACTTCCTGTTTAAGTGCTTCGGTACAAAAACTATCACTTAAGGTCATGTTAGTATTTAAAAGAGTGTTTACTACATTTTGATTTAGTTTAAAAAGTGATGTTGCCAATACAAAAGTTGTGTTTAAGTTCCTGTATAAGTGCACTCCGATGACTGTTCGAGAAGAACAATAACTGTTTGTTAGAACATTGCATGACTCATAGACCACATTTAGTGTCGTAAGTAGTTGGGTGCGCATTTTAGATATATGTTTGTTTATGCAGTGTGTGGGTAGCGCATTGTCCAGCAAAGCAATTTCACCAAAAACATCATCATCATCATTAAAAATGTCTGCTTCAAACACGAGTCTCTCACCTCTGCACAGACCACCCCGATAAAATGTGCATTTTTTACCCGAATTAACACCACAAGGATGAAACTCTTTGCCAAACGTTGAATGCAATATGCGCAATGTCGGATTTGAGGAACGTAAGATTACCATATATATACCACCCTTAGGAATTGTGATGCTATTTTGCTCAAGGTTCCACAAATTGTCCGAGCGCGCAATCCGTGTCTGTAGCAAGTTTATGTGCGTTTCGTATGTAAAACATAAAACTGGTCTCAACCGGTTTTGCTTTTTATTTAGGCTCGACAATGTTAAGTTTGCCGACGTCACAAATCCATGTTGCACAATGTGCAAATCAGTTTTCCTTTCAATGTATATAATTTGAACAAACGGCGTTGTGTTGTTTTGCCCAAAGAGCGTAGGTGTCAAACTCAGATTGAAATTATCTTGTAATAAGAGTGAGCACCTTTGGCAAGTTAGATTTATGTAGACGTACGCATAGCCAGGCTCAATGTTGTTGAGTTTATGCAAACATGAATTGTCACCGCGTAACCAACACGTGCCATTAAAAACACGACGTGTTACTTGGCCTTCAGCTATACTGGACCACATTAGCTTTGCCAATGTATACCCTAAAATAATCAAAATGCAATGACGTAACATTTTATGGTATACCGATCAAGAAACCCCCGAGGAAAGAGGAATTTTCAAATTCTCCATAAACAACACGACCTTGTATGTGTAGTCTTAAATTGCATGTACTGATGTATAAAACACGTGATGATGCAATGGTGATGAAATCTGTAGAGTTTGTTATATGTGTTTCGGCAACAATTGCCTTATCGCAATAAAGCTGCAAGGTTGTTGGCGTAGGGGACTGTATAGTAACTTGGACGTAAATATAATAAAATCCTGCAACATTTAGTGATATGTTATTATGATGTATTTGAACCTGACCATGTATTTCTTTCGGGATAAGAGATACGGAGTCCTGATATATCAGTACGTTTGTGTGAAAGATTGGTCGGAGTGTTTCTTCGCATACCCAATTTTGTGAGGATGCATTGTAAATAAAGGAAATACTAACGATAAGATACGGAAACAAAATGCGCATTATGATATTGATTTATTTATTAAATTGACGCCGGTATAAGACATTTAATTCTTTGACAATTCCTGGTAAATATCTTTGGTACGCTAAATGAATGTATTTCATTTTGTACTGAAAAATCATGAGACGTTAGTACAAAAACTGCGCCAATATGAACTTGTATTGTTGCAGATGTGGTAAAAGATTGCTTTATCTGTCTGACGTGAATCTTGAATTCGTCATCGAGTGAAACTATTGTTGGTATAACATCGCCATTCTTAAATGTTTTTGTTTTTGTTGTTGTAACAGTGACAAACATGAAATAGTCCTGTTTTATTTTAGTTTGCAAAGAGCTTACTGCATTTCCACCGGAAGCTATAACACCGTTTATGCACATTTGGGCTACGTGAAAGTTAACAGTTTCACAAGAACTCCCATTTAAGCACAAGGGTTTCCCTTCATTTTCATTGGATGTTGAGTTAAAAAAAAAATGTCTTTGATGTAACAGGGGCATCGTCGTATTAAAGTTGAATCCAGAATGGCAAAATCTATCCCACATGTTTTCGAACAAAAGTCGGTTTCTGGTAATACCTGAATGTACAAACGTTTGTCGCCACCTTTACCCAGGGTCGCTGTAATGGCGGGCACACATACTGATGATTTGTTGGTGTTGGGAAAATGAGCGCAATATTTAACGCCGAATAAATTATAACAACCTTGATCATGGGTAACAACGTATTCTCTCAGATCTGAATCTGATGAGTCCACAAATTTACTGCTGCACTTTGCCAAACTTATGATATCTGCACAATTACCAAGATTACAATCTAAATAATATGTGTCCTTATCTAGCTGTCGACGGCATGCATTTGATGAATTAATGCAACCTTCTATGTACACCAGAGGAAAAAAGTTGTAATAAACATCTGTATTTGTGACAGCTGTATTATTTAAACATGTTACCGTTTCAAAAGTAAAATAACAACTGACTACTGCAAGGGCAAAACTGATAAACATTATGTTCTAATGGTCAAAAAATTTTAAGCAATGACTCAATTAGATTAAATTGGAATTAAATCTTATTGAAATAAGATAATAATAGAAATACAATAACAAATTTGACAAATCAATGTATAATTTTGATACCTTGTACAGTTTTATTTTTATATTCTTCCTTTTACATTGAAATAAAATACCTGAATACATGTGTTAAGTTTATAAGTTTCATTAAAATATAGTATATCAAAAGCACTATTATTTTATCGCGATCTTTCTCTTTTGTTGTTACTATCATTAATAATAGTCAACTGAGTAAGCATCCTTCGCTATCAATTTTAGTACAGTTATTTCTTTCAAGCGTTCTCTGATGGGATTTAATATTATGCTGGCTTCTGTAGATATGGCATTTTTCAAATCTGCTGGATGAATGTTTTTGTTTTCGAAAGCTTGCTGTAATTCTTCATAATTAGCAAAGTTAATGCAGTCACCTGTATTCTGTCTCTCGACTGCCAAACTTGCTCCTTCAAGTGAAGGGAAAATAATGTGCTTGGCGATTGATAAAATACCATTGCGTATTACATTTCCAGGTGCACAAAAAAAGATTTCTTTATTTTTTTCATGAATGTGTCCCTGTCGTCAACAAAATGAATTCGTTTCGTTTCAGAAGAGTAACTCATTGTGCTAAGACCTGTCAGATCCTGTACCATTGGATACATGAGGTATATTGATGGTGTACGGCCTCTATACGTTATTTTATGCACATTTTCTATCGCAAATTCAAAGTTTGTTTTCTCACCTATGCTTCCAAAATGGCAATCGACATTATAGTACTTTTCATCAATTGTTTGAAAAATGGGAAGTAGAGAAGTCCCGATTATAGGACGCTTCCGGCGTGGATTTTGCGTAGAAGTAGCCTCTTTAATTTCGTTATGCGTAACAAGTGACATCAATTTGTAAAGTTCAAAAATGTAGAATCGTTGTGTTTTGTCGTCACTTTCACGAACGAATTCTAATTTTTCCATAGGAGCATCAAGATATTTTAGTATGGTTGTGATTACAATTTTGTATAAAGCTCTTCTGCTTTGAAGTTTTCCATACCAGTTACTTTCCTTATCAAGATCCACACTTTCCACCATGGCATGAATATCTGCCAGTAGTATTATAACTTTGCATCCTGCTCTCAAAAAATCAGCTATTTTCATCAATGGTATTAAGAGACCGATGTGGGGCATGCATTTTGGGGCAGTTTTCCACAATATCGAAATATCCTTTTTACCGTTTAACAATCTCACAAGATTATCCTGCCTGGTGATTTCCCCCAGTCCTCGTGATATTAATTCGTATTTCGTCACATCCTTTTTTTCAACCACGGTTGTTTTATGATCAGATTGATTGTCCATATTGATGTTGCCCTGCCTCGGTTAATTATGTTGTGAGTATAACGTATGTTTTACTTTACTATATATATACTGCTTCTTTTGTTCGTTTTCTTTCATATTATTACTTAATACTATTTTGGCCTTATGATAATAACAATTTTATTTGAAGGACGCAGACGCAAAAGGAACAAGAAAAAATAAACAACTACAAAGCACATCCACGCGTTTACATGCTAAACTACTTGTTGAATTATTATTACACGTCAAACCGATATTTGCAAAATAATTTTTATCGTGTTATCATTAATCTACCTTCAGTATATGGCTTAACGTCACCGATAGCTATACCTACTGTAAATTCATCGTTTTGTGATTTCAAGCAATCTGCAACTTGCAATATTTTATGCAGAAATAATTTTGCTTCGTATCGCATGCTTTCATCTGTAAAATATCCAACAATATCTCCACCAATAAAATAATTGTCTTTGAAAATGTTTATTTCTGAGGTTTCTAATGGTAAAAAATGTCCTTTTGATGCCTCCAATATTGACGAAATCAATTTGGCAAGTGCCCCCGTGCTGTCTTAAGATCATCTTCAGCCAGATTGATTGAGGTTATTTCATCTGTAGCAAGAAAATCGAGAAAATCATCTACAATTTTGCTTTCATCCGTAAGTGTTCTACCAAATGTAGCAAATTTAATTTTACCGTTATATCTATTTATATGTTCTAATGTTTCATCATTTCTTGGCAATCTTATGCCAATCATATCACCGTCATAAATTTGTTCTGAGCCAGTGTGTAAAAATTTGGTGTTGACAGAATCGGTAATAACTGATAATTCCCTGTTGAGGTCCCAAGTGATTGCGTCGGTTGCGGCTAAACCCAATATTTTAAATTGCTTTCTACTTAAAGACTTTCTTCTTACGCTATTTAAATCACCATTTGCTACATCGGTACCTATTTTCATCCCACAAGGTGAGGGGATGAAAACTATATCATTCCCCACTGGGTTAGTACGTCCCAATATAACTTCACCAGGGATTAACGTTGGATTAGGATCACGAGGAAAGATTACATCAGATGTCGTTTCATTTTTTGATAAATCACAATTAACAGCGACATAGTTAGGATCCACTGTAAAAGAACGAATACTACCACCGAGTTTCGGTGTTAAGATCTGTGTGTTCATTTTAAATTTTAATAGTGCATTGGCATCCTATCATTCCAATAGTTAATTGTTGAAAGGTTGGACACAGGTTGTGATGCGAAACTGGCTTCTACAAGATTTGATTTGTCAATTTCGGGATTTTTTTGGTAACTTCCTTCTTTTCCAGCCAATTTTGCTAGTGCCTTGACTACGGCAGTATGAACTGTACTTTCTAAATGATCATCTGTTGTTTTTGAGGTACTTTGAGCATGCCCGGCTTTACCTGCAATTTCATGTACAATCTTCTTTATTTGTTCGGGAGAAAGTGAAATATTTACTTGATTAGCATCTGAATTATCCAATCCAGGTCCTTGGTTATATCTTCGTTTTGCAGCAGACATGCTAACATCAGCTTCAGCCTTTCTTTCATACGTTTATAATAACTATCTAATTTATTTGTATTTTCTTTATTATCACTTCTGTACTTGCAATCTGCGTAAATATCCAGTAGTTCTTCAATTGTTTTAGCTTCACTGACAACTTTCGCAGATGAGGGTTTTTTTTAAAATGTAATCTCTCGCGATATCTTCTGTATTTTTTATGGTTTTAGTAAGATGACTAAGTGTGTCAAAACTAGCAGAAATTAGTTCAGTTTTATCACATGCTTTTTCATCAAATTTTCTTTGTAGCCTTTCAAAATCGTCAAATCTTTTCCTGACCTCAGCCGTATCTTTCCCAGATAGTAAAGAGGTCACGTGCCTTATCAAATCATTTAATTGTGACCCCCAGACCTCAAACTGAGATGTGACTTTCTGATTTAGATTCTGAAATTGAAAATCCTTATTCTCAAGCAAGCCAATCAATTGATTAAAATCCTCATGATTTAGTATTTCTGATAACCGTTCCAGTGATGCACATTGAAAAGTATCATTTGACTGCTTAGAATTAATATCATCATCGTCATTAATAGGTGCCCGCTCCGACAACGGAACTTGATCAACTGTGTCTTCTGTTGCCTTTTCCTCCATGCCGAAATAATGATTGCGGCCTGTGGAAACACGTTTATACCCGTAACCAAAATATTTAACTCGTATATTTTCAATATTGCGTTTCTCTGTAAAAACGCACAGTGTATTATCACGTTTACCTGTGCGTACAAAAGAGATTTCGACACAAGCTGCTTTGTTATTTTGTCTGTAACTTAACGAAAGTCCTTTAAAGTTCTCACGAAATGGACTTTTTAAAAACAGTTGATTCGTAATCTTTATAAGTACAGCAACAGCAAAATTGTCTTTGGCCCAAGTATGATCGTACCAAAAATCTTTAATATAACCAACTTGCCCTAACGATATTTGATGTTGCCAAAACACCGGCAGATATTTTAATTTCCATGTTTTAGCGGTGTCCTGCAGAACATCGTAATCGCCCAAGCTTCCGTTGTCTTTTTTTATTGGGTCCGTCAATATATACCCAATTGCAAAATTAGCCGATGTGATATCAGGTGCATCAAGTGTAAATTTCATTACCACGTTTAATGCTTCCTTTTAGACGTTTAAGTCTTCGTTTTTAATCAATTGCTTGACAATTTCAAACAGATTGGCGTCTCTAGGAATATTCAACACATTTGGTTTAGGTCTCCGATTGTTTGCAACTGTTATTGTGAGCGTACGTTCATGCATATCCATATAGCTTTTTATATCATAATCTAACAATAATATAATAGTTGAGTGGTCAACATGCAAAACATTCCTAAATTTGTAAACACACGTTTCATCAGTCTCTTCAATGTCAATATGTGTACAAAAATCTCGCAGTTTGTATACTAATAAATTTATAACCGGGTGTGATGTAATTTTTACATCTGAAAACGATGGATGATACCTTGGGACTTGCAACTCGTATATAGAACACTTGCATTTTTTAGATATACCGTTAGTAATAATGAATTGCGGAATGGAATGTGCACAGTTCATACAAATACTACTGCCGTTTGAGACTTCTAAAATTATTCTAATATCAGCGAAACTGATAGAAGACAGGAGGTTCACTATATGACCCATCTAGACTTTTGTATCAATAAACAATTTCAACACATTAATGGGAATACTGGTGACTTTTATATCACCTCTCATGTACAAACATAGTAAGTGTGAGAACCAGGTTATTCTCTCATCTATTCGTTCATATATGACTGTGTGATTTGAGAACGTTAATGTGCAATCTTGCCAGCAAAACATCCACGAATGCATACCGTTTATTACGGCAACATTTTTGTTTATTTTTTTACCTCTAGAAGTAGCTCCGATCCTGCTTCTCAATATACGTATGAATGTATCTTCATCGTTATTTGAAAGAGTAATTGACTTTGCCAGCAGCCTATGCATCATACAATCTACATGTTCTGTACTAAAAGTCGAGTTTAAAGCACATGCAGCTTGATAGATAATTCCTCTGTCCATAATACTGCTAGCGGAAGTGACACAAGAGTTAAAAATCGCATGTATGCCCTTGCGGTGAAGGTAAAACAGGTTCTTGTATAAAACAGACTCTGGCAAATTGCTTTCTGCACTGAACTCTAAAAATCTGTCGAGTATAGGAGCTATTTGGAGTTGATGGTACCTATTGAAAACTAATTTAAAGTATAGCATTATATCAAATCCATAACTAGAACCTTCAAAGCATATTTTGGAAACCCGTACTTTTTGAGTTGTGACAAAATTAGCTTCGGGCCAAGTCAGATGATTGAATCCTTGTAAGTCGGTCACCAGTACAGGTCCTATTTTAAAATGCTGTAAAGTAAACCCTAAGTATTCCACGCGATGTCTCTTAAGAGAAGAGAAATAGTCAAAGGTATCTTGCTCTATCTCGGACATCACACAATAAAAAGTCGTAGGCGGTACCATTTGTTCCATTTGGATTGTCATGGATAACAATAACAAAATGTTACTGCAATCCTATATTTCATATAGAGCTGCATACCTTTTTGATGAAGACATGTATCTTGGAAAGGGCTCGCAACGTGCACAGCAACAACACCAATATTTCCTAAAACGAAATTCAACTGTTTTTATTTTCAGAGAGTACTTAAATAGGATGGACCAGAAAATCAAATCTACCAATTACGAAACTGTAATAAACATAATTAAGCACTATATACCGGTCACGCTTCCCAATATCGAAATCAACGTATGTTCAATTACTAAGCAAACATGCCCAACTAGAAAGGTGAAACTCTTCACGAACAATAATTACCAAAATGATGCAGAATATAAGTTTGTTGAGACTCTTTATATTGGATTACCTGAATTAGACACAGTCAATTTCATGTGGTTGTTGTATAATTATAATTTATTTATAGATTTTCACATATACAATCACGCCAGTCCAAAAGATATTTGTGACATTGTTTCTAGGAGCTTCGATCATGTGGAAGGGGTGTTGAAAGCGATGTGATTTAATTGTGTGTGTGGTGTTAGCGAATAATTACAATAACATTTTTTGAAAACATTTAAAAAATATTGTTGTAGTGTGTTTTTATACAAAACGTTTTAACATTTTAATGTTATTAAAACGTTTTTACCTAAACCAAAAGCCAAAATATAACTAATTTAAAACGTTTTTAAAACGTTTTTGTGTTTGCTGGGAAGTGAGGTGAAAAGAGCTTTCTAGGGAAAACTATGATAAGGAAAGTTAGCCATATTTGTCATGTACAATAACAGCCAATAAGAATTTTACTTCAGGAAGGCAGTATGTGTTACCTTTATGACAGTAAAAATATTTCAACAACAATCACGGATAGAAAATTTCCCCTGTCAAGCTTTATTAAAATACAGAAACACATGAAACAACAAAACACAAGTACAAATGATACAATGTCATTTGATATTAAAACAAAATCATCAGATTAAGTAAAGTAAAAATGCATAGTTCTCTCAACGTTAAACCAAAACACCAAATCCTGACGCATCAGGCATTGTAGATATCAGTATATCAGGTTTACTAAACCATTCTTTTTCATTACTAATTTGCTTTGAAATTGTTCAAATTGATGCTGGATATTCAAATTAAGCAAAAGTTGACTCACGCGTGTATTGGCCCAATAAGGACTTAAAATAGTAATTGTTAAGTCATGTACATTACTTAAGGGTTTCAATGTATTACAATTAAATGATGAACAATCCATAAATTTAATGCTCTTTAGAAATAAACAATTTTTAACCAATACCTCCATTGTCTCACGGTCCAATGCACAGTTTAGTAATGTTAACTCCTGTAACTTTACCATTTCACCTAATATTCGATATATCCACGATCTACACTTCTTCAGGTCAAAACGGTTTAAGTGCAGGGAAGTTACGCTAGAAGTGTTCTGTAAATGTGGCCACACTTTTGCTACCTTTGTAGATAGACAAGGTCTTAGTTTCAAATATATCTTAGACGGGCTGATAACACAATTTCCCAATTTTAACAAGTCTGACGTGGACAAACTAACCACATAATTTGTGTTATTTGCCAAACTCCATACATATCTGCAGCTATCGAAAGTTAGAGCTTTCAGCTTTAGATTCGTTTCTGAAATGTAATCCGTTATACCGAACTGAAATACGCATCTGGTAAAATGCATGCTGTGTACGTTTGTTTTAGTCAGAAATAGCATAAAATCAAACGAAATACATGTTCGGCTGATGTAAATATGTTGCAGATTTGTGAATACACATTCATCAGTGACAATCACACGTGTGATATACGGATATGTGTCCAGAATTTTGGTATTTGGTTCAAATGAAATCTCCTTCAAAGTAGATGGGAATTTACTAAATTCCAATTCAAATTCTTCGTTTGAAATAACACATGACTCTAATGCAGGGCATGTGCTTTTAAGTGTAGCTGATATCTTGTGGTTGAACAGTGGAAGCAAGATATTTTTGGTATGTGATCCACAATACTTTCTTAAAATGAAAGTTAACAATCCTTGCTTCCACGTATAGTTGGTTAAATCCACTGTTTGCCACAAGTGTTTGGAGTACACAAGTTGCTTCCATAGTTTGCATACTGATGTAATGATTATAAGATCTAATGGCTCTAGTTTGGAAAATATTTCAATCAGTGAATATTCATCTAGTAGATCCATTTGTTACTCTCAGCTGGCGGACACGTGTGTTATAAAGTAGCTAGCTATAATGTGAGCAACGTTGTGTATTTGTCATATATATTTATACGTTCCAACATTTTGAGCACAAACCATGTGCCAACAGCGACATAAACACATACAACGACAATGATAGCAACTCATAGTAGTTCAATAAACATCAATATTTCTGTAACCACTTTGTTCTAGATGGCGGGTCAGTATCAAGCATTTAATAGCTCTTTAACATCAGAAAACATTACCAATATATCTTCTTCAAGCACCTTATCAGCGAAAAACTTGTATACATATGGGGAGCGAATTACTGTCGCGAGCTTGTGGGCTTGTATCTCACTGCTTGGAATAACTGGGAACACATTGGTTGTACTCGCTGTACTATTGTCGCGAAAGCTTAGAACAACTACAAATGTGTTTGTTGTTAACTTAGCCATTGCCGATTTTCTGACTAGCATTTTTCTGACCGGGAGCGTCGTTGCACTACTTGGGAAAGACGGATGGCCGATACCAAAAGCAGAATGGTTATGCCCCGCAGGAGGATTCATGATATTTCTCTGTACTGGTGTAAGTCTGTACAATCTTGCAGCTATAGCGTTGCACAGGTTTGTCCTCATCACTCAACCATATGAAACATACAGGAAGATATACACACCCATCAATATTGCATTTGTCGCTGCTCTTATTTGGATCATCCCAGTGACTATTTTCATTTCGTTACCTCTTGCTGGTATTGGTGGATTCGGTTACGATAAACATCATTACACATGCAGCGATCTCGACCATCGTCCCAAAAATAAAATTTTCCAACTTGCTCAGACCATTATGTTTTACCCTGTCCCTCTAATCACCATTGTGCTTAGCTACGTGTTTGTTTTCCTACACATGAAGCGACACTTTCGCCTACAAAGAATGCACGAACTTTCGGAACAGAAAACAGCATCATCTTTATCAAATATATCCAGCCACTCAGTAAGCGTCATCACAAACACCACTACTGATTCACAAAACTTACACGACCAGAAGTCATCGCCAAAACACGACACTGAACCTACCACTCGATCTAAACGTATCGATGAACTGGAAGTGGAGATCACCAAGAATTTATTTCTGGTGGTGTGCAGTTTCTTTCTATTTTTCTCGCCATACTGCATCGCTCTATTCATCACAGGTAGCGACTATCTATTGTTGTATTTGGGGACCTGCATTCTTGCTAATTCGACGATTAACCCTGTGATTTATTGGAGGAGACACCCGCAGTTTAAAGTTGTGCTTATGCTTATGATGCGATGTCGATATGCGGAGATTCCGGAACCGTCGGAGATACTGAAAAGATTTCTTTCCCATACATAAATTAAAGTATAGTTAGGCATGCCTAAATTAATGCAATACAATAACGGTTATACATGTATAGACCCGACGTTTTAATCACTGAAAATGACCAAGTTGTACATAGGAAAATATTTTTTGATGGTTTGAAACGGTATGGTTTCTTTCATTATGACATTTTGAAATTGAAACTGGTGGGAAGTGATTTATGTTTAATATTCAGAATAAAAACACCTTGTACTATATGTTTCTAAATATATAAAAGAAAAGCTATATTACTACCTTCACTTCACTTGATTATTTATTATTTGCTTGGACCTTATGATCAACACTTACTTAACAATAGAGCAATATTTCTTGTTTCATTATATTTACAGTAATAAAAAATAATATTGAGAAATGGATTATGTTCTTGTAAAGTCTTCCGACGAATCCGTTGCGCTTATATTTTTCGTTGTCAATGTCGTCTCTTCCGAAACCATATCCACTTGTGGAGAACCAAATGATCTGCCCTCTTTACATTTAAGGGGATCAAAGCTGAGGGACACTATGGTGGAATTTCGTGATCCCTTAATGTATAGTTCTACTGTACTGTTCTTTCCCAGCACAGGATCAACAAATATCACGGTTAGAGGGAATCTTGATTTAAGGATGAAAATATCCATGAATTATCTTTGCCTTCGCTCTCTCTTTAGCCCCTTTGCTGGCACTGATGGGAGTGGGATTTTTATAAATAATATCAATTACTCGGGTAGACTCTACGGAATTACTAATCCAGAGGAAACTGCAATGAACCTTTCTAAGTTTCACTTCGGTACGGTGCATAGCAACGACAAGTTTCCAGCTATAAAAATAATTGTAAAAAGTGATTATGAATCGGAACCTAAACGGTTTCAATTATTCTCGCCTTCCTTTAGCATAAATACACAACAACAGGACCAAAACACATTGCTGGAAACTGGTGGCAAACTACTTGAAATTGTAATGCAACACGCTAAAATAAATACAGATATTAATAAAACTTGTGTCGGTCGTGAGCTTGGTTTAGGAAGACGCTTACGACCAAAGGAATATGAATATTATCATAGCTCTATGTTGTGAGTGACTAGCAGAGAAACTGTGAACACAAAATTACTGTTCGCCTAACTGCTCAACGACTTTATTGTATAGATAAACCAGTTTTGCCGTAAATAAATTTTAAGAAAAAGTGTCCTTTGTTAAACTTTGCTTTGTTTTGCTTTAGCTGCTTGAATCACATTGTCTCCATTTGTTTTTGTTTACGAAAGCCAGTGGACAGTAAATGCAATTTTCTGGTACGTACGACATTCGTTGATCCAATTTGTACAATTCAGCATTTAGCAATGGGGTAATATTGAACAAGGTGCCTTTCGTTGTGTCGTCATGACCTGCACCGACAAAACGTAAATATTCAATGGTACCTGTTTCTTCACAAAACAATTCGTCAATCGATGTTTCCAAAATCTCTTTGACATTTAATCTGTAGATGATGTTTCCGGCAGGCACTGTAGCAGAACAATTTTCAATTGAAAAATTTGCTTCCTAAATATGTTTGCGTTTAAATCGACACCGCACACAATATTACCAAAAACAGCAACCACACTGCTGGCGTCTTCAAAACTAATGATTTGACGTGTCAACGCATGTTTGGCCAACTCATGATCAGAAAGCACATAATCATCCTTGTGAGGCACGAGATTAAGTTGCCTGAAGTCTTTCAAATCGTGAGAGTAGAATAATAACCTCAGTACATTACCGCGACAGGCAAAAAACATGCATAGTTCATTGTTATAGGCACATGAAATATGCACATGCTTGCTATCATGACAGACGTCTTGCAAAACTGGTGGCAAATCTACCGGGCGCCATTTCACGTGCTTCAAGTTTTTGCTGATTGTGGCATATTCTAAAATAACTTTTGATCGACTCAATTGAGGACACGTAAAGCTTATCACCCACAAGGGATACGTCAAAAATTGCACTTCTAAAGGTTGTAGGTCCTTTGAAAGCAACCAATGCATTTGACAGAGAGTGGTACATGTAGCATCTCATTTTCTTTTTACCGAAGTCAGCCGTGACTATAAAAACTGCATCATCTCGCACGGCAAATCTCGTCTCAATTCCAAAACTAACTGTTTGTGGCAGATCGACGTAGGTAACTGCTTCAATTTTATTATAATTTTCAATTCGGCGTAAAAGCGACAGATTTTTGAACAATAGTGGGCTTGCTATGTTTGCAACCTTGTTTTTACTAACAGCGCTTGCCAGAGAAACTGGATCCACGCAATTACCAATGCATGCAATTTGATATTGTCTGTTTCTAGCTCCGTTTGATTTATCTAGTAAATGCGTACAAAAGATGTTTTTCAAATCAGCTTGTGCATTCTTAAGTTCTTTAAAGAATGACTTCTCCAGACGAAATATCCATTTTGGTATCATTTCCGTCGCATGTTCAACGTTTAACAATATTGGTCTGACGCACCTAAGGGCACGTTTGATGATTTCGCCACCGATGTGAGGTTGGTGAAACTTAATCCATTGCAGAATTGCGTGCAAAATATTGTATTCGCTATGTTCTTTGATACCATGGGCAGTATTTTCGTCTTTGATATTAGCCAGTCCTTCATCACGTCCAATATGGTTTTCTGATTTAAACCAAGACTCGATATCTGATATGTCGATTAAATTTAAGTGGGCTATGAAATTTATTTTGGAAAATCTATCGCATATACGGCAATCAAGTATCTGAGTTAAATAGACGAGCTTGTTTGCAACAGCCCATTTCAATGTCGGCACCACTTGCGAGTCGGGTGTAATCAGATTGATTCGTTCACTCAGAAATCTTATGGTGCTGTAGTCGTCAACTTTTCCTGCTATGATAAGTGCTTCGTTGAGCAGTGTTGCAGATGTGAGTCGTTGGATTAAAGTGCTATCCTTTGTCTTGATGTAACGTACTACTAATTTAACCGCATCATATCTGTTATTTGTCAAGTCAATTTTTGGTATGCGTGATCCTTCTAAATTAGATGAACTTGTTCTCGAAACTGACAAAGGCATGATTTCTACAGATTTGCTCTCTCTTCTTTATACAAGATTTGTATAAATTCGGAAAAAAGGGGAAAGCGTCTCGGACACAAGTTTTGTCCACATGCTGTATAATCAACCCGCCTGTGGGCCATAATTTGTTACAAAAAAAGGTTGCACTGCCAAAATGCAAAGAGGAGAGAGGATAGATGTCACACGTGTAAAATACTCGGGTTCCTTTGCATGCTAATATTGATACAAGCCTTTTTATCAGCTTCTTCACCTGAGAAATCAAACATTAGAGATCCTACGTCATAAAACACGCATGGTTTGGGCACACTCTCTGTTTCATCCTCGACAAATCTACACATTTCTGCCGCCGTCCTTTTCCTATCATCAACACATGATACCAACATTGGAAAAGGGTACGATGTAGGGACATTATTATCAAAGATGGAATGTTCCGTTTTTCTCATCCCAACCGCGAAACGAACTAAACAGCCTCGTATCCCTTGTGTTAGTCTGTCCTCTGATGATCGATTAATGTACATCTTCCCGCTTGTTTGTATGGTAAGAATTGGATACTTATCTGCCTGACGACTCAGTAAAAAGCCTAAAGGGCGAAAAAAAAAAAAAAAAAGTTTTGGAGTGGTTAAAGTCCGTAATAAACTCGTGAAGGAATTACTAATCTCAAATTTATCATTGCTGGTTGAATTAGCAATGGCGTCGTTGATCATTCTTTGTAATCCATTCAAATTTATAACGTACTGAATGGATGCTTCTTCATCATTAGTTGCGTAATGCCCATGGCCGTTGTACAATAACATAAAGTCACCCTGTTGACATGTTTCTATCACATTTTGTCCAAAAACATTGTGATGGACAAATATATCACGAGTGCTTGCTTCATTTAGGTACAACTTTTGCCTCGCGGCGTCTAGGTCCAACATAGAATGATTTTCCCAAGGCAAAATCTGTGTCCTCATACCTTCTGCTACCAACATATTTTGAATAGGAATCCATCTTAATTTCTTTACGGTTTCGCCAATAGTTTCCGATAAATCTAATAGATCTCGTTTAGCCATTCCGGTACTTTAATTTATGTAGAGCCAAGAGCAGATATTGTTTGAATCTAAAACTAAAACATTTTAGACCGGGGGGAAAAATACACAAGCTAAAGTGAAATCAGCCTCTGTGCCATCGCTAATACACAATACTTGAAGTGATCAGAAAAAGTGTATACAGGAATTTTATTCTTGCAAGAATGGACATTATGGGAGACAGGAACGAAATAAATCTCTTAAATGAAGACTGCTTACTGCACATTTTTCGGTACTTGTCATTTACCGATAAGTTTATTTGTACTTTAGTTTGTAGAATGTGGCGCAGGATTTTGACTGATTTGCCTTCCGTATGGAAGTGTAGTGACATTTACATTTTGGATAATCAGATGGCTGAGTGTTTGAGTACTTTTAATGCTTTTAAGAATAACCCTTTTACGCAGGGAATATTTGCAGAATGTGCGGTAATAGCTTTAAATGCCCACGGAATAAGGACTTTACGGAGTTCTGTAAATTTATTCAAGCTACCTGTTCGGGTAAGAACTTATATTGGAAACCGTTATCCGTCCATTGACTTTTCAGGTACACCTATGGACTTTTGGGGTTATCCTGTTTTGAATCGTTTGCGAGATTTGAAATATTACACAGCACATTTACATAATCACATGACAACATGCAATTGCGGCGCTGACACATACGTATTTTGTAAAATATATTGTATGAGACATTTTGGTCGTAGTTGCGAGAAACAAATGCTGATGTACCTTTAGATTTCTTCGTCATTGATAGACACATTTTAGAAAATCAATCGTGCATTTGTCATCATTAACAGGTTTACGTATTAGCATTATAAATGAACCATAAAGTAAAGCATAGACAATTATAACTATCGTATACAATCATGTTGTTGTATTTATAGTGTTTTGCACATTCACGTTTCACGCATTACATCACAAATGGCAACATCTTGTGGGTTTAGATTTTGCAATTGTTCAAGAGATTACAAGTTTGATACACATTTATCGAATGCGTTGACTACATGCAAATGGAATCTGGACTCTGAGAGCATAAAATCAGAATGCCCGAACCTGTATCTGGCAATCAATTCCGAACTCTTTTTGGACAACAAAATCCCCCGCTTCATATCCTTATAGGGATTCGACCTTCTTTGCGGTTTTTTCAACGAGAAAAAGATCTCCATCAATTCTAATGTTGACGCCTTGGCATTTTTAACAGTTGCTGCGTATTTCAAACCGATTAACTTGGATTTACCTTTAAGTTCTTTGGTTGGTATGTACTTGTTCGAAGGTGAATGCAGATCTGCGACTAATTACGTGTCGGAACTGGCGGAAGTATTAATCCTTTTTAGCGACTACTTTACCAGAACATTGCAAAATTATTGCAACTCTTTGTTACTTTTTTTGGATTGCTTTGCAGCTATTACAATCATTAAGTCAGCATGTTTCGATTTTATTTCAAACTTTTCCTATGAATTTTTGGATTATTTGGTGCAAAAGACGGCATCAAGTAATTCGGGTTTGAAGTACGTCCTGGTTTTGTCTTGGATTAAGAGGACTAATATTACACTCTTGAATCGAAAAAGGCAGAATTTAAAAGTAGCACTCGTAGATCAACTTGTAGCTTCCTTAGAAAAGATTGGCAGAATGACACGAGATCTGATAGAGTTAAATGCAGGAAGGAAATTGAACAGGTCCTATCGGAAAGCGGCGGAGGACATTTGTCATTGCTGCTACCTCTTTTCACTGCAAGCGACATAGGTACATCAACGAACAAAACCTATGAGGATGAGAAATTCATACTGTGTCTGAAAAAGGTGTACTGCGTGTATTTCATCCTTTGATAAAGTCGGTTAAGATTTTAGCCATTCCCAGTCCTTCTTTTTTGTCACATCTGAAACCATGAGAATAGCGATTAATCGCACCGAAAAATGTGTTTACACTGTTTTAGATGAATCAGTTATGAGCATTTGTTTCGAAAAGTACCCATTTAGTTCACAAGTATGGAAAAAAGTCGCAGATTTTCCGGACGGCACGTGTAGAAGAGGGCAAAATATGACGTACAGACAGGATGCTTTATTTTTTGCCGGTGGAGGGGTGGCGGAGAGTGTAATACTGGTTTATATTTTACAGCAAAATGTATGGAAATCAGTTCAAATACCAAAAATATTTGATACGAACATGATTGTGTGTGACATATGTTCATCAAGAAACGGTCAAATTTATCTGGCAGGTAATGTTTTTGTGGATAATGAATTTCGGCTCTGCTTTCAGAGCATGACTTGGAGTTCGGGCGAACTATTACCTGCCAAAATGTCTTTTTATACCTTGGATACAATTGCTGGTTATTGCTCAGACATCAGACTGGTGTTTAATGATACGGAAAATAGGTTGATGTGTGCCGGAACACTGTATAAAGACGGCGTTACCACATCTTTCATCTACATATTAGACACAAGAATAAGAAGTTCTAATTTGTACGACATTGCTTGGAAAAACGGTAGATTCGTTCGTCCTCTTTGTAAACTGAACTTAAATGCAACGGAACTGCAGGTATTTGCTAACGATGACAAAATATACCACTCACCAGTGTTAATGAAAAGAAAGCGGTCATGTTTTCAAGTTAAGTGTGAACCATCGTCAGTGAAAAAATAGTTTCGTCAGGATGCGAGGAACGTGCAAAATCAAGTCTTTGTTGCGATGAGTATATGGAACAAACGGCAGATTTTGATATTTTTGAACTGCCATTGTATGGTATGTTCTGGCTGGCATAGTGACGTATCAAATGACGTAACGCTACACAGACCTATATACTTTAAAAGAATTTAAATAAGGTAATACACACCATACTTTGTCTGTCGCCATGAAAGGTGCGTGGGAAAAGCATTCGCTGTCCAAGAAGCAGCTAAAGGCGTGTGAAGATTATGTTGATGGGCTGAGAATATCATCCGTGGAACAACACAGTATTGAGCAGAAAACCTTGGGACAATCTGATAATGCCGATTGGTTCAATTGCAGAAGAGGCAGAATAACTGCTTCGCTTTTCGGTGTCATACGAAACCGGAGAGAAAACACACCATGTACATCGATTCTGAAAACTGTAATTATGCGTAATACTGGTGGCCAGACCTACTACATGAAAATGGGATTGGAGTTGGAAGAAAAGGCTGCTAACAGGTACCTTCAGGTCAATGCAAAAGAATCGTATGAACTGTTGCATGCTGGCTTAAGAGTTCCTACTTATGCCCCTTACCTAGGTGCTAGCGTTGATCGCCTAATAAGCGACAAATATACAAGACGTATCATTGGATGTGTTGAAATAAAAAATGTCTTTGATGAAAAGGAAATGTCGTTAAAGGACATAGCTGTAAAGAGAGGAAAGACATTTTTTCTTCAGGGTGTTAAAGGGGGTGGATTTACGCTTCGCAAATCTCACAAATATTACGCTCAGATCCAAGGACAGATGGCACTGTGGAATGTTTCGTTCTGTGACTTTGTTGTTTATTTTGAGAAGGTGAATGAGATTTTCGTTGAGCGTGTACATTTTTCAGAAATATATTGGAAAGATTTATTTGCCAAGCTTAGAAAATATTACATTCGGCACATAGCTCCAGAGATGCATGAAATGGATGAGGAGAAATGTCACGTATGCATATCTTGTCCAAAGCGGGCAGGAAAAGAGGTTCCCCAAAAGATGCTGAAAGTGATTAGGCATAATGTCCTTTAATAAAATTTAAAAAGAAGCTCACTGCGCCCTCTTGGTTTTGTGACAGTAAAGATTATATTATAAATATAAAATAACAGAAGAGATAATCACACATTTAATGTTTTCGCTTCTAAAGCACACCTGATCTATACCTATAGGGCCTAAAAGATTTCGGTAATTTTTACAAATGGCAGCTATTACCGACTTGGAATTGCTAGCATTAGCCCAAAAGGTAAATAGTGAGTTCTTTAAACTCTTCCTTGCTTTGCATTTACCAAGCAGCGTTATTGAAAATGAGATAAGTAAAACGTCTAAATATTTTCAAATATTTGAGGATCTAGATGTAAACCAAAACAAGAAAACGATTACAATATTTAATTTACTTACCAAGTGGTCAAATGATAATGCATATGATGACAGGGCACTGCTGAACAAGAAACTGTCGCAAGCTTTGCGTTTCGCTGGTCGTGTGGACCTAGCTAGATGGGTGGAAAGTGACCTTAATGGAATGTTTGAAATATCATGTTGAAAGTTAATTTATGATTTCTAAATATAATTAGAGTGATCAAGTAGAACATGTTTAGACTTGGCGGATCGTCATTTATTTCTCTGTCCTTGTGGTTCTTTTAGTTTATAATTTTATTCTTTTTATCAATCCACAATGTATATACTTTGCATGATGTGTTTCACCGTGCAGCTTAAATCATTTTGAAGTGAATTAAGTCAATGTTATAAAAGAGGGTTTGAAAAAATTAAATGTATACAATATTGTGATTATTAAAATGACAATTGAAAGATAATTATAGAACTGGAAATTGATTCGTGGGTGTTGTTAGCCTATCAGATGAAAAAGTTGTTCATTTAATGAAATATATAACATAGACGTATACTTATATGTATTTGTATTGTTTTCATTTTAATATAATAAATCATCGATGACAGACCACTTGCATAAAAGTGTGGTTTGTAGGTACAATCTTTCAGTGTTCCATTCGACCAGTAACCTGGCAGTACCTCCCCAAGAAACCAATCGACGTACAAAAATATGGGTTCTACGAATCACCTAGCTTTTAGCAACGGGCGAAAGTTACAAGAAGAAAATGAAACCAAATGGCTCGAAGAAATAGAGATTGGAAGACAAAAACATGTACTAAAACAATTTCTACACTGCATAATTGGTGACGAGCTGGAACGATCGTCAGGTGCTTTGATTAAGACACATTGTAACGGATGTATCACTGACCATCCCAGCCAATCACAACACATTTGCATGTATCTAGAGGAAGAAGACCCACTGTGGGATATTGTTTTTGAAGAAGCATTACCCAAACTTGATTTGAACTACATTAATGCTATATGGTTGGAGGTTGCTAATATTCAAAAAATTAGACGCCAACTTGGTTGATTTTGAGGAAAATACCACGGCATCCGTGGCAAGGTGGAAAGATAAAGATTATCGGAATGGAAAGGGCAGCGAAAACGGGCCTTTTCTAATGCGGTGTTTTCGAAAGATACAGTATTCCTCCCAAGAAAGGATGTATACAAAAGCAGAAGTAGTAAACCAAGCTAGGGAAAATGTGGAGAAACAGCGCTATGGTCATAAGTAATAGACAATGTAGAGATGTAGAAAGAAAATGAATAACCATATGAAATCTGCTTTGCAGATCAAAGATTAAAAAAAAAAAAAAAAAAAAACTTTATATCACTAAAAAAAAATGTTTTGGGTGAAGGGTATTGATAGCATGAAATATGAAAATGTAACTTATTGTACGAAAATAAAATACAAGGAAACTAACATAAATAAATCTGCGCCATTGTCATTTCTTGATAAGTGTTTGATTTGAGATTTTCGTTGAGCTTGGCAAGTTTTCAGAAGTGTAGTGTGTATTATTCGAAAAAACTCTTATTACTTCCTCTCAGATGGTACCATCGTGACAAAAGCACAGGTGATAAATCAAGTTAGGGAGAAGCAATTGAAAGGCTACATATTTATGTTAAAAAGCTTTGCAAATGTATATAATATTACACAACAAATAATAAGGACCTCCCTCATGTTTTTTTTACTTGGCCATAATAATTACGAAACTCTTAAGGCTTATCAATTACATCGCTCATAAAGTCTGCAAATTGCAGAAATTTATCTCGTGCTTCTTTGCTGCCAGCTATGGAAAACATGTGACTGATGCTTTTCTCAATTCATAATCAGCATTATTTCTTGCTGCGCTGCCCCAAGCCAGAGGTGATATTCTACAGCAATAATTGTGGTCTGGTAAAAGTTCACAGCGTATTGGCGAATGTCTAATTACAAAACGGCCTTCTAATTTACCGTCGAAAGAGAATAAATTACATGATTTCAACCCATTATATTTCCACAAGGCTACCTTTCTATAGGTATATTTGGCTGGAGAAAGCCAGCATCCGTCTTCTGTTCTAATTTACAGGCGTCAAAGGTTTTTATCATTTTAGCTAATAGTTTATCTGGATTTTCGCCTGTTTGAAGACCAACGCAATTCACATTAATGACATCCAACTGTTTACTAAAGTACGGTGAAAATTTGTTCCGCAGAAATGCTGAAAGTCCTGTACAATTTGAGTTGAGACTTGTGTACAATGTTGCCTGGACGTTTTGGCTCGTATCTTCGTGTAACACGGTACCAGATTTTAAGTTAATTGCCTCTGTTATTAAATCAAAATTGAAAATACGCCAACAGTTATTTGTGGTGTTTGTATTCCTCACCAATGCATCGTACTTTTGGCTAGCTTCTTTTAAACTGAGTTTTTTTTTAGGACAGTCAACATTCCTTTCATCGTAGATGTGAATCAAAGGTGTCCATGTCATTTTAAGTTTTATGTCATTATTTTCTAAACTTTCAAAGGCGTATACTGTTGGTGGACTTGATCGACCTAAAAGACCCATGTGTGTTCCTCTCACAGCTGATATTTTGGTAAATAAAACTTTTGGCCACTGCTGCTTGCTTTCCATTTGTTCAAATTCCCAATCTTGTACCGATGTTTCTGTATTAGGGAGTAAGCTGTCCCATTCGTCACAACCAGCAACAGCTGGTTTTACCTCACAGCGTTCTGTTACTGCAAGAGAATTTCTGATACGTTGTATCAAATTGTCATATTCATAATCACTCTCTTCAATAACCTGAGTGGTGCTGTGATTTCCGTTCGTTGAATTTGGATCCATTTTGATTAAATAATCAATTTTGATACGATGTCTTTTACTTTGAAAATAAACATACCTTTAAAATTCAGAAGGCACTTAAGTTGTTCCAATGATTGCGATTTTCATAAATTGAAACCAATTTTAACCGTTTGGGTTTCAAAAAATTGCAACGAAAGTACATCTAAAATTATGATGCAACACCTTAAAATGTGTACCTTCCGTGTTTCACCTTCAAAACACACTTAACTGCAGTACTCAAACATACCGCAATACGTTACTTGCCCATGTCGGTGAAGAATATACCAGCTAGAACATTACAAACCTTGCAATGTATTAGCTTGGATACGGTCAAATTTGGCAACCTACAACAGTCCATGGATCACATGAAACAACACACGTGTTACAAGTCAATTTATGAAGTTATACCTATAATTAATGTCCAAAATAATGTAACTAGTTATTTTGATATAAGAGAAATATCAGGCGAACTTGAAGAAGCCTTATGCAGCTTAGGTGATTATGACGATTTACACGTTTATTTAGTGAGTGCTAACCGATGGCGCAGCGACAAACCGTGGCACTATGGTTTGGGAGGGAACCTCAAATTACCTATACTTCCACCGGTAAAAGAGATCTGGTATCAGTAACGGTTGGCTTTGAACAACCGGGAATAGACCTATTAATGGATCGGTGTCAAATCTCTTCTGAATTTGAAAATGATCCAGGGAGTCAGATCATGCCGAAATGTAGGCCCATAAAAAATCCGCAGTTAATAATAGAGCATGTAAAGACACAAGGATGCTTTGAACAGGTCCTGAAACACGGAGGGTGGCATATAAGAGATAGCAGCAACTTCTTGTTGAGTTTCAACGCTGTGTACAGGAGACAGCATTGTTTTATCCAAGAAGTATTGATTGATGGCTTAAGAAGTTTGCGTTTTTGCATACCAGCCGTTTCATTTATATGAGCATGGCTCATTTTTTAAGTGACAAACACATTAGTACTATTGCACTATGTACATTGCTGGCATCATTGTGCATTGAAATGGTTATAGGACAAAATATTGTGTACCTGATTGACTATCATGTCGTAATAATACCTCTTTTTTCCTACTTTATTCTTAGTAATGACAACAAGATTATGAGTTATCGACATGTTTCACCACAAATTATGAATGTAACGAGGGTGATTTTGATAGCATCTGCCAATTTAAATGTACTCATAAATACTAAATACATATTTGGACCATGTGGTGTTTTTGGAGTGAAATCTCCCACCGTAAGATGTACGTCAAGTAATGCAACGATTTCTGATCCAACTGAGTGCTACAGATCGGTCCAGTACCACCTAAATCTGCAGCGAATGATACAAAAATGTCCAAATTACATTTTCTCACCATTTGCAACATTCCTATTTTACCTGCAAGTTATAATATTGCGTGTAATCCCTTGTGGTATAGTACCCGCTTTTTTACACCTGACCAAAAGCTCTACTTTTCGAACCAATAATAACTCTAACAGAACACAGAATAATATATTAAATGCTCATATCTTTAGTTTGGCATTCTGCTTCGCTAGTACTATTTTAGAACTAAGCACTGGAGCGATTTTAGTACCGGTTATTTCTAGTTTGGAGGTTATAATTCCCTTTGTAGCATCATTCATATTATATCAAAGTGTGATCATTTATAAAACAGAGGCTCTGTTCAGATTATGGGAATGTGTTTGCTTATCTCATATAGTATATGTCGTAATCGACGTTTCACATAATTTCATTTTGAATTATATTGGCTTGTGTATTATTGACGGGTCACATTCACTCTTTCAATCAGAACCCGTCATTGAAGGATCGGTAGGAAATTATATGCAAAGTGTCATCCGATCTGATGTCCAGATGTCACAAGTACATAGCTGTCCGATTAAAATGCTGGGTTATGCTATGGGGAAAACAATTATTTTAAATCAAGGGTTGAGAGCGATTATTTTACTTTCAGTTCAATTTCTTAGTGTTAAAAATAGAAAGGCCATTAAAGATGGAATTCGCATTTCATAAAAGTAGGCCTATAACATAACTAGTTATGCTCGTGGATATTGAACCAAATGGGTATTTCCATTAAATCTAGTGTAGGCCTAACTGGTCTTGCTTTCAACTTAAATCTGAAAGTCCATCGTACTATACCTTAAGAAATAAAAATAAAATTAAAAATGACTGAAAGAATCGCTGCCCATGCACAATAAGTTTATCAAGTTCTGCTCCAGGCCTATTTATTTGGACTTGCTGTGTGAAAATATTTAGAATTATTTTATGTTTAATCTGGCTAAATCTATAGCGTGGAATGTACACTGCAGACAGATTTACACGTACAATATGTATGTTATTTAAAGTATTGAAAAGCAAGAAATCAATGCCTTTGATTTAAAACCAAAGTGCGTCTTTCCTTGTGTATTTCAATATGCTATCGAAGTGAACCGGGTTAACTGCCATAGCAATGGATGAATAAATTTTTTGAACATTTTCAAAGATACTAATCTTACAGGTGCGAGTGAATAGCATTTTGGACATCTATGGTTCAATGCGTGAACGATGTAGTGCAGGGCGATCACTTCAACTCTATATATACCTGCAGTATATATATTGACTCTTCATTCTTAAACTGTCATCATGAAAGATAGCACATTCGGCCTGCCAACGTTACCTTCAAATATGGAATACAAGATACTAGACGACGATGGAATTGACGAATTCATAGCAGATATATCATGTACTGAGCGCATGTGTCCTAAAGGTCACATTACTTTTTACTTACCAAGAAACCCGGCTGGTTTTCGCCGAACGATCCATTAACAGACAATGATAATGCTAAACTGCACGATGAATTAAAGAGAAGGAATGATGGTATAGTTGAATTTGATCGTCTAATATCACAAGCATTACTTTATAGACTAGAGCTTGTGAATAGCCTGGAACTGGTGGCTTTCTACATGAAAAAAAGGGTTTCGACTGTTCAAAGGAAATATCCATCAAGAGATGCTTTCTTACTTACACCGCGTGAATACAGACAGTTGAAAGCGTATATTAAATCAAAAAGTTTGTAAAAACCGATTTAACTTTGCGAAGCAGAGTTTAACATCTTAAAAATGCGTTTAAACTGTAAAATATATTGTAGAAATTGAGTTTATTCGCATTACTGTAATGTATTTCAGATATATCTTTGTCATTTACATACAATAATACCAATATTGAATACTGAAGTCACACATTTTAAAGTTGCTCAACTTGAAGCAATTAGGGAAATATGTGACATTAAATATTAAATGCGAGAACAATGTAAGAATTGGATATTGGCTTAACTGCAACGTTCGATCTATATTTTTTCGAGTTAAACCTAAATTTGCTTCGACATTTTGCATTTAAACTAGTCACAGAATGAATAAAACTAAACTAATGCAGTTCAACACTCATTTGTTTGGCTTTAATGACCAGGATTCTGTTTTCAGTGTGGTTTAACTGGATGCGACTAGTTTCTACTGCAAACTATTTGAGCAATATTGCGTTTAATTTTGATCTGTGAACCCAAGCCACAGACCACAGTGTCTGACACAACGAAAATAAAAAGTCTGTACCATGCGAGGTAACCACAAATGTGCTAAATTTTAAGTTTTGTTTAATGTCAAAGAAAAAAAATAGGTATACAATAAAATAAAATGCACTTTACGATGGAATAATAAAACAAAAGGCGAAAAACTTCTTTAATTTTATCATGATGGTCGTATATAAGCAAACTTATATTATGTCTTTTAAAATTAAAAATAAATTGAAAACACGATGAATGTGTTTTTTTAAAAAGGTTTGTGGTGTCATGTGTGGGTAGAATGAAAATTATAATAAATGTAACATGAATTAGAAATATTTGATAGTGTTTCTATTTTTATTGCTTCACGTGTATACTGTCATTAACGATCTCTAACAAATCATAGACTTTCAGTGACACAAAGACGTACCCTCATGTTCTTGAAAATAAGATTTTATCAAAATCAGAATGGCTATTACAATAAGTTTTTATCATAAAAAAAAATCTAAATACCAGTGCTCTATAAGATAATTATTGAATGATACCAAAGTTAACACAAAGCTCAAAGTCTCTGTTAAATTGTAAATCATCATGTATGCGGTATAACTTTAGTTCAAAGGATTCACCGCTGTTCTCTCCATGCTGGGAAACAAGGTGTAAATTGGTGCAGTGGTGGCTGTATACGGATACAATAAAATTTGTGACTGTTTTTGGCAAAACGATACAATCTAGTCCATCTGATGTTTTACCAGTAAGGAAATCGTATTTCCCAGATAATGATTTACACTTTGAGTCGTTACATCTGAAATATGTTGAAGGATATTTACCAAATATTAACTCTCTCAATTTAAAATCGTTCAGTGCTGTTCTTAGCCCGATCTCCAACTGTGACCACTTGCTCTTGTCCATTGACGAAACGTCCCTTGGCAGAAAAATAACCAATTCTTCGTTCCCTGACTTACTAACGATAGTTTTCTTTGTGGTCAGAAAATCAGACGAAGTAAGGTGAAATCTCCTCTCTGAGAGTTCACGAAGGAGAGTGATATTCAATTCGATGTCTGTACTCCATTCACCAAACTCGATTTTACATGTAGGACTGAAATTACTGCATATACCATGCGCAGGTAGTTCTTTCAAAACTTGTGTCACGCTCGTAGGGGAGATATAAAACAACTTTGACTCCAGCACATTTGGGGTGTTCTCAATTTTCAATATGTACATACAATTTTCTCCACTTCCCAGACGTGTTTGTACTGAGATAGACTTGATGGTAACAATCTCTCTGCACCTTGTAGTTTCATTTAACATTTGATTAACTATGGATCTGAGGTCAAATGTACAAGTTAAAAGATTATTTTCTTTAATAAAGTGGTGCAAGGAAACGCTAAAATAGCACCGCATCTCAAATGTACTAGACTCCATTTTTGAGGGTTTGGAACAAATCTGTGAACTCAGACTGTATCTTGTGGTATGCAAACTCGCAAATATGAACAGAATGACCCACATCTAAGCCCCCTACTATATATACTCTTCTACCCTCAATTGCACAAGAACAAATCAGATTGTCTGGTTCACGTTTGGTGCAAAATAAAGAAAGAACATGTTCTAAAGGTCTGTTTTTTGGCACTGTTCTTATACCATGCAAGGAAGGTTGGCCGTCACCAAAGAAAAAGGCCATTTTTGGTAACCAGTATCGAACCCCAACATGATACTCTTGCCCGATATAAAACATTAAAAGGTCCACGTTAGAGGTAATTAACAATATACTATGCCTCCCGACTTTCTGCAGTCCTTTCAAGACAAGCTTTAAGTGCGCGAAACGTGTTCGTGCTCCTGCTTCCGTCAATGTGTGCACAACATCTAATAGGTTTAGTTTTGAATGTGATTCAGTTGACCTAACTACAAGTGTATATTTGTGAGAATTTGCAAGCCACTTGCAGTAACGAATGGTTACCTTGTCAAAACAAAATACTACCAAACTGGAGAATGTTATACACGTTTCTCTCAAATCTTCTATTAACTTGTTTACCAGCACAAGAACCAATCTTGGGCATTGTGAATCAACTAAAACGAAAATCAATTCGTTATTAGATATACCCAATATAGTATCCGTAGCCTTGGCTATAAATGAATTTTGTTCTGCATTTATACTTGACAATTCTATAATAACGTTTTTGCAAGGCCAATTTGTATCAGTTACTGGTATCAATATATTATGAGACACACAATCCAGCAAGTCGGCCATGGCATCAACTTATTGTGGTTTCTTAGTTTTTTCAACGGCGGTAGTGCTTTAGTATGCAGTGGTAATGTCTGCGTGGGGGCATTAAACGAGCTGTATGCAGCCCCATTGGATACTAATATTACGTACTATGTTCGACCTGACTTAGTTAAAATCAACTGTAGTGCATTTGAATGCTTAAAACAGTTTAACATGTGCAACGATGCTTACTCAAGAACAAGCAGAATGTTAGAGTTAAGTAAACCGCCCAACGTTCCTACACACTTGACTATAAAACCTTTGTGCACGAATATCAGACAAATTGTTCACAGAGATTTGAGTTTACCATTACAAGATTCCCTCGACATCCCAGCGTGTACCATTTTCAAGATTGCACGCCAGAATTTAAAACTGCTTGATTTCAAATTAAACAATCAAAAGTGTCTAAACACCTTTCGCCAGGTCTTTAAGGACCGGCGCGTGTTTCATACGGCTAATATCTGGTTGACTGGGTCTTATATTTCTGACGTACAACTTGACGGAATCGACACACCTTTAAGTACATATGGTGTTTATGCTTGCCCTGTAAAGCAAGAGCTACAAATAGTCATAAACGATTTGCGCTTGTACTTTAAGACAGTGACAACGATTAAGCTTGATTACATAGAAGGCACGTTAGACTTACGTAATGTTTCGTATGTGGAGACCATAGGGTCACCAGGTTTATTCAATATCACAGGTCTAGATAACAGTACTACAAAAGTTCATTTAGATTATTTATTCACACCAGCTTTCATGAAAAACACTTTAAAATCAAACCTCTCTGGTGACGGTGGAAGGTGCGGCACGCCAGTGCTTAACAAATTATTATACATTCTAATTTTATGTGTACTTTTAGGTGTAGTAAGTGAAGCCATTTACCTGTTCATTACACACTACCACAAAACAAAGTATACGTGATCTTAAACTATATTATAGTTGCACTAACTATGAATTTCACATCAACCAATACAAACATAACTGATATGATACAAAATGTTACAAAGGTGGATCAACGTAGTTCAATTTTTTGGAAATTGTTCGTGTTCATACTAATCATTTTGCTAGTTGTCGGCATCTTTGTGGAAATAATTGAGATTATACGCTTGGTAATATCTCATTTCTATCGGAGAAGACGAACCTACCCGAATGATATCCAGTTGTTTTCTATTACTTATGGACCTGTAAGTCAATCTCTGCATGCTCTTCCACCTCCTCCTCTACCTCCTCCTCGTCATCATAGGGTCTAAGGTCAACTAATATTGCGGTACAGTTGTCTGCCGGATTATGGCTAAATCTCACGACGTCGTCACACACAAATTGTTGATCCTTACCTATCGACTGTAAGGAAGTGTGTATATAATGCACAATCTCTTCATTTGTTCTCTTTGCAAACATACCATCGGACCCAACCAAAAGGTACTGGTGTTCATCTGTCTTTTTGATTACCTGTACGTCTGGTGTGCACACTACCACATTGTTTTTTTGTACCATGCATCACCTAAGGATCTCGAAATATGTAGGCCATACACCGTATCAGTGAAAATTTTGCCATCGGGTGAAACTCTGCCACCAGATCTTATAATACGATTTTTTCACCGGAGACTACGGGTTTGTGGTCTGTGGTCTGAAACAGAAGTTGGTCACCAAACAGCAAACATTTAGAGTTTCCGATATTTATAATAATGATGAAATCTTGGTTGACCAGAGCAATGCAACATGTGCAGCCGGTATCCGGGCTAACTTGTCTCATCAACTCCTCGTCAAAATTCTCAATGAATAGCCGTATTTTATCTGCGACGTTTTCCAAACTTAAGTCCACATCCTGATCCAGTGTTTTACATAGTTCCCTGGTTAGAAATTGTTGGGCGTAGACCGCAGCAGAGTAGGCTACATGACCGTCGAATATAGCGTATGCGTAGTAACCATTGTTTTTTTCCGGTGTGGCTAAGTAAAAGAAATCTGTCATTGCAGGTGTCCCATTTTGAGAGTAATGTATTCCGACCCTGGGGCACTGCATCTTGTCTTGTAACTTGAGGATGTTGTTGCGCCGAGGAAATGCAAAGAGAGAATGTATGTCGGCAGACTAGACTACCCTTATTTTATATACAAGGCCTGCTGGATCTCGGCTTTATTGTAACACTGTTTTAATTTTCATGAATAAACATTAGTATTATAAAAATCAATTTTCCAATTTTCGATGCGTGTTTTATTGCAGCTTTTCATGATGGAGTCTTAGTTTTAAAATTGTATTGATTAGCATCAGTAACTAAATTAATTCAAACTTAAGTTGTGTAGCCTATTTTACAATACATTATAACATGTATAAATAAATACAAATAGTTGAAATTATCATCCATTTATATTTTCAAAACACTAAGTCAGATTGTTTATGCGTTGTAGACATTCCTGCGCTGTTGGCCTTTCTGTATAATCGAAGTCAAACATGTTGTTTAACATGTCGATGATCACATCGCTACCAGCATTAACGTAGGCTTTCAGGTTATTTGCAGTGGAATACTTATTTCTTAAATGTTCGAATTCTATGTCTGGAAATAGCCTATCGAGCTTCGTCGGTACCCCCAGGACTTTGTAATGTGCATGCAAAAGCTTCTTCTCAGTGGTTGATAGGAACAGAGGCGTCCTTGTAAACATCTCAGCAAATATAGCGGCAACACTCCATATGTCTATTTGCAAGCTGTATTGGCCTAACGGGCGTGCTAAAACTACTTCAGGTGCGCGGTAGTATATGGTTTGGACAGGTGTTGAATGTCGTGTCTCAATCGCGTTATGCAATTTCGCCATTCCAAAATCACCTATCTTTACCACGTTGGGTGAAGTAAACAGAATATTTTCAGGTTTCAAATCTCTGTGACTAACGTTTCGTCGGTGTAAATAATCCACCCCGTTTAGGATCTGTCCGATGACACCGATTATCTGAGCATGGTTCAAGCTGTTTTTACGTATAAGATGTCTAAGGTCTGTTTGCATATGTTCCATCACGATGCAAAATTTACCATCGCAAATTCCTGTTTTCACAAAACTGACAATATTATCGTGATGCAAGGTAGAGAGTAGCAAAACTTCTGTTATTGCAGATTCATTTAGGCCATATTTATCGAAGTTGAATAGTTTGACAGCAACTACCTGATTTCCTTGTTTAGCTCTATAAACAGTCCCATAAGCACCGGCCCCAATCTCATTCAATACCACTATAGGCTTGTTTTGTGTCATTTTTAAAGTATTATGCTGTATCTTTGATAACCTACATATAACAAACCAGTGTGTTCTGCTTAGCCCACATTCCTTATTAAAGGCGATGTTGTCGAACGTCAGGTCACTGCAGAATATGCAAATAAGGTGTTATTTAAAGCAACATCACAGACCAGCCCACCGCATCGACCTGCCACCGCTCGCTAGCGACTGATATAGAAACTCCAGGCTAAAAATAGGATGAAAGCGCTGGCCAAATCATCTCTAAAATTGCCAGATTTTCCTGTAAGGGTGCATTGTCCAGTAGCTTTTATAACACGACGAAAATTTCGCAATTGATTACGCAGATCGTGTAAAATATTATGATCAGGTGGATAAAGATTTACCGACACAGATTATGTCACTCCCCAACTGAATTAATCTGGCTTCCATTACAAGCTGAGCTATATGAATTAGATTTCCCTTATTTTTTGTCATTATCCCTGTTCGTTCAATTCCACCCTTACCCACTTCTTTTAAAACAACAACATTGATGTTTTCTTTGACGGCGAAATGATTTTCAATTACTTTTCCTATTAGTGATGCGTGGGCATGTGAAGTGTTACGCTCTATGGCCAGATATGCTGTGTTTTGTCGAAGAAGGGGGACTTTTTGAAAACCTTACTCATAGATTTAATGATTAATTCGTGGTGATATTCAAGTAAATCTTCCATATCATTATCTGCTAATGTGACATGATCAAGTGCCAATATCTAGAACAAATGTAAATTGATAAAAACGATCAAAACGTATTCAAACTTATTGTATAGCATGTGCATTGCGATGGATACACTTTTGATACAGAGTTTTCATCCGCAATTTCGAAACCAGAAGCATCTTACTCAATGCAAAAAATCGTTTTTCTCCTGGAAATATGCAATTGACAGGGATTATTATAATGCAGCGATACAAGATAGTCCTTATTCAAGTGCAGACGAAACAATGCTTAAATTTGGTGGCAGGGAAAACTTTGAGTTCTACTCTTGCAATACGGAGGAAATAATTGCTTGTAAATTACAAGATGGCATTGCAAATACAGTAAGTAGCTTAATAGATGCTGCTTTGCAACCACACGTTACCAATGACTATTCATCTAATATTTTGGAAGCCGATATATGTGGTGTGTTGGAGTTGTTTAGAATAGCGCACATACCTGAAATTATTGAGAAATACAGATCAAATACTTCTCAAAATTATCTCTGGATATTGGCTTTGATTAAGGATGAAATAGCCACAATTTTCAATAACGACTTTTACCATTTTGAAACAAATTTGAGTAGATCTTTATCGCCGGCGTTTATGATTTGTAATAGAATTAAAAGCACGGTTTTGCTATCTTGGTGTTCGAATCTAAACGTTGCTATCACTGAACCAATTCTATTAAAATCCCTGGCTGAAAAAACTTCTTTGAGAAAACGTTTTGGCCACATAAAAAAACGCATTATCTTGCCTGTTGCAGGCGAGCGACACGGTAAGAAAACAATTAGGAAAAAGGATGTTTAACATAGCAAATAGAATACAAATCAAAATTGAACTTACAAATCTATAATGTTTCCTCAAAATACCACCCACGAGACCTATACCGGACGCAGCACTGGGTGTTGGATCGATAATATAAAAAACATGATCTTTGCTTGTGATATCGGCGTTTGAAATTTCACATTGACCATCAATAACAGCATCTATAAGAGTATCTGAAAATACACGGTATGCGCTATTCGACATCTGCTTATCAATACCTAAACATTCCAGCATATAGCTTCCTGGAGCTATTAATTCCAACATTTGTTGAACTGCATTGTCGGGTTTGGCATCGATATGTGAAGGTAAAAGATGCTGATTGTGTATACAAACAGACGTCACACCCTTCACTATACAAAGATCACATACATAACTTTGTATAATAGTTTTCATTAAATATTTTCCTTCAGATTGAATTTGGGCAAACTTTTCAGAATAATGGTGCTTGCTCGTCATTGATGATGTGAAAAGAACAGATACTCCCTTTGGTTGAAAGATTGGAAGTGTGGATAACATGGTTGATTCTTTAATGAAAGAGAACTCATCTATCCATGCAAAGTCGCATCCCTCTCCCTGGATGCCTGTAAAGAAACAAACGGATCAAATATACGTTTTGATTGCTACAGAGCAACTGTCGCCTTTGTCATGAGACAAGGAAAACAGCATTTCTTATAGACACTTTACATGTTTGTACATCGGACTGTATATGCCAGGATGTTTTTGGAGATTCAAAGTACTTTATATGCCTAAAATCTTTAAAGACACACTTTTGCCAAAGTACTTTTTCTGGCGAAAACACGTGTCCATTAAAAGTTTTTGACAATGCAAGTTATTGTGGCCTTTCGGGTAAAATCATATTAGAAGATAAGGTGGATAATGAACATCCGAATTTTGAAGTTCGTACAAATTATTTATCTGAAAAATGGACATATGGACGAATTAGTGAGGCGAAGTCGAGGAAAGAAGGTGATTTAAGACATTTGAAAGATGCAGTTGGACAGGTCATTTTTCGATTATTTAATTGGCAAAATCGAATTCAGTACAACAGAGATGACAATGTTAGAAAGAAGTTGCAGGATGAGCTTTTTTTAAGGATCAAAATGGATTTTAGAAATGGTGATAACTTATTCGGGCACATACGACAATATATTGCTGACAGCAGGTATTTTATATGTCCTATACACTATCGACCCTCTAGGCTGCTTACACTAGAAAAGCATGTTAATGTTGCTTTACTCATTGCACTATCATGCATGTCTGGGAAAAAGGTTAGAAAAGTTTACAGCTGTTTGAACTCTACACATGAAGTAGCGTTTTACATCACAAAGTGCATTATTGAAGGTTTCAACACACACGATGGCATTGCCTTTACAAACACTACTTTTCTAGATTTAGCTCCCCTACCTTGCGATAGATACCTGACCCGTTATTTTGATGTCAGAACAACGAATCTCACAAAAATAACAAATTTGTTACATGACGTTTTTTTTTTCATTTTCATTTATCATCCGTTTTAGAAAACAATTGCGTATAGAGAAATTGCTGCATAATTTAGCCAATAGGCCTAAAACAATATTTATTGATTATTATGTATATAGCCACTGTATGTGTTACCAATATTAAAAAGAAATAAAACAAACAGACATGTGCAAATGAATAAATATTTAATCTGGATGTTTTTATATACATGTTTATTTGTCTTTACACCTCCCCCTGCCTATCTTCCTTTCTCCCCAGCCTTTCTGGTGAACATTAGGCGACGAAAAAAGAAAACCCTGTTCTACGGACCCCACCGACCCAGATTTTGAACAAATTGGGGGAACAATTCCTGTACAAACGAATGCCGACCAAAATTTCGGTAATTTCAGGAACAAAATTTTTTTGGTATTTTCTTAAATTGCAAAGTATTTACAGATTTTGATGATTTTTTGGGTCATTTAAAAAAACACAAAAAAAAAAAACAACGACGTCCACCCGTAGAACAGGGTATCTTTTCTGCGTCGCCTTATATGTATTTGCATCTATAGAGGGTTAACGACACCTAATTATCCACCAGCAAATCGTAGTGACCAATTGAACTTCCACCACTACTATAATAAAGAAGCTGTATTAGCTTTTTGGCATCTGTGTTAAACTCACTGATGAGATTTAATTGATCGTTTTTGTGGTCTTTACTATATATTTTCAAATTGTAATTCGTCATCAAACTAAAAATTCAATTTCAATCCGTCTGCAGGCGAGCCGGGGCCACGCTGATTTCGTAATCTCTCCTGCAATGTTCCTTGAAAATAATCTGACTTGTAAGCATTAGTTTGGAGGAGTAAGTTTCTGTTTTCTTCTTTGCCCATGTAATCGGCAACTGCGTGTCTCAAAGCTAACGTTTCCTGCTCAACTTTAGACAGGGTAGTTTGATCTTTATCAACGTATTTTGATATTAACTGCGGCTTTTGTCCTAATACGCAAGCTCTATAAAAACAAGATAAACCGGCCCCTGAAATTTGTATTATTTTAACCGCCTTTTGTTTCACTTCAGTAGGCTTTTACTTTCTTCTTTCCGGCATCTTTCACTCTAGCCGTCTTTTTTACTCTACCCTTTTCAACTTTTTTTATGCTATCCTTTGCTGTCGGATCTAAATTGGCTTGCCTTGTGTATTTTTTGGTTTGTTTGTGAGCTTTCCTTTCCATAGGACCACCCTTTGCGAGTAATGTGTTGTGCCATACACGATCTGGGGATTTCGTGTTTGCTATCCAATTTCTTGAAACAATCCAAATACGTGCATTCATGTTGCCCTACCAATCAGTTTATATCGTATTAACTGCATGTAGTAACCTGTTTTTAATAAACCTTAATACGAGTCTCTTCCAATTTACACTATGCAAAAATCTTCAATATCGAGATTAACGCCTATAAAGAGGCCGGCAAGTCCAGAATCAGAAGATATAGAAAGAGAATTTCGGCTTTCGAAATCAAACACAACAGCTAAGGCGAAACGAAAAAAGACTTTTGCCGTTAATTGTGTATTGGAGGAGCTTAAACAATGTAGTGATTTTAACCTCACGTTATCAAGGATATACTCTACCGCTTTTGAACACGGAATAGTGACAGATGTTCAAACGAAAGATAATGCGAACCTCGAAGTGAGATTACGTGGTTTTGGCGAAAAGTTTTTACAAGATGTGACTAAAGTTGATGCCAATATTCTTGGTGTTGGTGAGAGTGAGCATCGTTTGTACAACGCTTACTCAGACCTGCTAAATGTATACAAAAATATTAAATCCAGGCACCAATATACCGTATTTCCAAATGCCGTTAATTACGTAATTTACAGTCTTGTTTTTGGCTGTTCTTTTCTACTACGAGAAAACTCACCAAAGGCAAAAAGTCTGGTCACCGGCCAGACAAAGGGAAATATATGCGTAGCGCAATGGGGCTGTGCAGTTCAGCTTTCGAAAATGTCCGGCATACCTGGATTCAGAAATTACAGATATACAAACAATAAATGGTTCCAGGCTAATGATATTTTTACGGCGTTTTCGGCATTGGAATTCTTGGAGAAAAATCGTGACGTCATAGTTATAAAAAACACTACCAAGGAAGAATATTACGAACTCAAACGAATTTGTGAAGTTGCTATTCAGTATGAGAGAGGCACAACATGGGCATTTATCAAATTTATTAGAGATGTTTTACGTGTGAAAAGCCCAGCATTGTATACATTACTGCACTTTATCCTATTTCTTCCTATCATCCAAAATGCACACGAAACTATAAGAGTTTACCTCTATGAAAGAATGTACATCTGGTCATATATATTTGCAGAACCACTGGCAATTAGAAAACTGAAAACGGAGGCGGAAATTGGAAGGGTATTTGCCGAAGAACTGGAGGCTTTTAAAAAGTCAAATTTTATGATTGACACGTTGAAAACATGTTCGTTTTATCACAAGACCAGAATAGTTCACCCGAATACTCGCTTTTACAGACAGTTTTGGACTGGGTTGTTGAAAATATGTATGATTTAAAGGCGTATCAATTCAATGTCAATTTTGGACACCTTCTTGGTAGCTTGTATAATTTTCTTGACGACAACAAGAAACTACATGTCCCAAAATCAGACACTGTTTTGATCCAAACGGTTTGGGACGAACTACGACTATATCGTGAAACGCATTTCGATATTTTTGATTCTAAAGATACAAACCAAACAGTTGGGTGTCATTTTGAAGCTAACATAACCGCATTACTTTATACCTCCTTGTGTGAAACGAAAGATTCGAGCAAAGTACATACCACACCTTTGTTAGCAGCAGAGAAAAATAATCTTAGACCAATTAGCGAACCAGGACGTCAGCAGTACACACTGGTGGATGAGTACTTACTTTCACAAATTGGAAATGAAAGCACAGGCCCAATGACATCATCTGTTGAAATTGATAACATGCACAACGAACATGAAATAGCTGTAACATCGAAAACCGATCAAATTGCGAGTGTTAAAAAGAAACTTTCCAAAGACGATCTTCCTTCACAACAACCGGAGAAAAACAGGTTTACAACAAATAAAGGTAGACAATGCCCTTTTAACGAATGAAATCAAAACAGCAGATACCGATGATATAGCTAAAGATGTGCCCACAACAAGGCATCACCTTATAACCGTTGACGGTGATTCCATTTCGATAATGAATGAGAAAGATATGGAAAAAGATGTTCTTATTCCTGATGACTCGATATCAGGAGTCTTCAGTATCATATCAAAAGTGAACGACGCGGGTACAGCGTCTGAGCAAAGGTCTCTTGAAACCGAACGTAAAACACAGGCTTACGACGAAATCGACTCTGTAAATAAAGATTCATTGTGTAGTCATGAAATTGACCCTTTAAGTGAAAGTTTTCCTCATAATGTTTGGTCTGATGAGAGCCAACAAATCGAAACAGGCGAACAAACTTTTGACAATACAATAAATAAAGATATCGAGTCGGATAGCGACTCAGAAAATACTAATTTGGAAACTCGGCATACTGATTCTAATCTTCACAAACCGGAAGATCACTCTAAGGACGTTATGACTAATGTACGTTGCTTACTGTTGGAAGAAAGTCAAAAATACATGAACCTTAACAAAACTTTGCAACAACAAGTAGATGATATGAGCAAAGCAAATTCTAATTTGACCACCAGCTTAAAAGAGGTGGAAATTAAACGGAAATCTCTATCAGATAAAGTTGATAGACTGCAAGAACAGAAAAAAGAACTTCTGAAGAGCATCACTGATTACGAATATGAAATATTAGAAACAAAGACAGGTTTGAGTAACGAAAGAACTAAGAGTTTGCAAGAGATTTCCAGAAGAAAACATGCTGAAAAAACACTGAATGAGCTGCAAGTTGAGTTACAAAACAAAGATCAAATAATATGCGACATACAGACAGATAACAATAATTTGCAACATACCAGGAAAAATCTTGAAGGTAAAGTCACTAGATTAGCCAATTTGAAAGAAAAAAACAGTGAACAAACTTTGTTATCAATAACGGAGCTAGAACAAGGTAGACAGGTTCTCGCTAAAGAAACAATCCAGTTAAAACAAGAGCTATCAGAGGTAAAAGTCAAAACGACTTTGTTGGAAAACCAACACATCGTTACAATAAATGACATGAAAGAACATCAAAGAACACTTGAAAGTGAAACAGAGGTTCTCAGAGAGAAAATTAACGAACAAAAAAACGTCAATATACTTTTAAAAAAGAATAATGAAGTACTGGAAGAGCAAGCTTTAGAAATGGCTTCGCGCCATTCAGATTTGGAAATGAGATTAATAGAGTCTGAAAATAAAACGAAATCCGATGAAACACAATATCAATCTTTAATGAACGAGTTTGAAGGTGTCAGGCAGAATCTGTACGATAAAATTAAAGCAAATGAAGAGCTTCAAGAACAAGTAATGATATTACAAAATGACCAAATTAAAATGGTGTCAGAAAAAGACCATATGATCGGTCAGTTAAATACGCAAATGCAACATCTACAGAAGTCCGTGGCAGAAAACCGTTCAATGGAAAATGAAAAGATAATTGAAGGTACCGGTGATATGAAAGGAAACACGAACACATTAAAACATGAGTTGGATGGAGTCAAAAATGACCTTTATGAAAAAAATAAAGCTTATAATGATTTAAAAGAAAAATTTAAAATTCTCACTGATCGTGAAAATGAAAATGCTAAGTTAAGTCGACAGATTCAAGAGACACAAAAGACAGTGGCAGAGTTGGAACACCGTTCGATTGAATATGAAAGCAAACTGAGATCTGCCGGTTATATTCATACCAATACATTACATGAGTTGGAAGGAGTCAAGAAGAATCTTTTTGATAAAAATGAAACTTATCTAGATTTACAAAAGGAAAAGTTGAAATTAGAAAAACAATGCGAAGGACAGATTATATTGCTAAATGCTCGTCAGAATGATACCGATCGCTTAAGCCGAGCAATGCAAAAGTTACAGAATACTTTTGGGGAATTGAAAGCAGAAAATATTGAAACTAAACAGCTTTATAAAAGCATTCAACAGGAAAACGAGTCCATGAAAAATGAGAATAACATTTATTGTGACAAATTGGAAAATATGAAAGAACAAGTAAACACGTTATTGGGTGACGTTAGCGATTTGAACAGTGAAATAAGCAGATTAAAATTGAAAACGGAAGGCTCAAACTTAAAAACATAGTTGCAAATGACTCATCAAAGTATGAAGAAGAAGTGACGACGTTGAATTCTGAACTACAGCATGCCAAAGCTTACAATGTCGATCTGTGTAATGAGGTCGAAAAACTGACAACTTCAAATGATGCATTGTCAGAAGGGACTGAACGTCTCAAATTGAGCAATGAAAACATTTTGCGTGAAAATATGAACATTCGAGCAGAACGTGAAATATTTGAGAATGACAGAAAGACGTTCGAAGAGAAATTATTTGAATCTCAATCGGAAACTAACCGTCTCCGTTCACAGTACAATACCATGACTAGAGAAAAGGCAGCTACAGTAGACACACTAAGTGATGCACATAACGATAGGGCAATAATTTTCGACTTAAATTCCAGGTGCACAAGTCTGGCGAGAAAATTGAGGGAAGCACAAGAAATAATAAAAAACACGTCTCGTGAAGTATCAAAAAAAGAACCAGAAATTATGCATCTAAGACGAGATAATGCTACTTCCAACACTAGCAAACTTTCTATACCTGAAAGTACTGCCGCAAAAACTCTACGATTCCTAGAAGAGACGAATCAAAATCTTCAAAAAGAATTACAATATGCACAAAAAGCAAACGCCGATTTGAAAGAGAAACTTATCATTGCAGAAACAAATTTGAAAAAATCTAATTTGAGCAACCATTTAATTAGAAGTAGGTCACTATCAACGCCTGACAGAACAACAGGTGAAACAATTTGGGATAAATTAAACATACGTGTCACCAGAAAAGCAATGCCAACGTTACTTAACCATGTGCAACCATTTCAATCTGTATTAAGGAGGGGCGCGATTAATCAGCCGGAAAGTATAACTTCCATTGAATTACACAATATTCAATTAAGTGCAAACACATATACGAGTTTTGAATGTCTTTTGGGGATTTGTCGCAAATTGTTAAATTCAAAATTAGATCCCTTGTGTATAACACCCCATGCGCAAAGTTGTCGAACCGTATCAAAAGCAACTTTTTATCCATGCGTATTACCACATAAAACAAATTGTTTGACAAAAACGATGTTATTTACTATTCTGTTACTCTCCAAAGTAAGTAGTGTAAAATTTGTCGACTGCGCAGAAGGAAATATGCCACTTTGTTTTGCAACACAAGACACCACACACACTTTGCATTCTGACCCGTATAGCGCAAAATACGTCATCATCACTCGTCCAGTAACAAGAATCCACGACCTTATAGGCACTGTCGACAAAATATTATACGAAAATAAATTTCAAAACGGTTCACCGATCATATTTTAGTTGCTTGTAATAGTAACGGAAATGGAAAAAGGGAAAGAACGCCCCCCATAACGAAGGCCACAGACCCACAACAATCTACCAGTTGAAATTGAGATCCGATATTATACTTAAATTCATCCAATTAGCTTTGTGTGAAATAACACATGTTAAAGAAAATGAGAATGGAAAAGAGGTCACACTGCGCCTGAATTAAAATTTTCATTTTATTTGCAGAACTGAAAACATGAATCTTATACAGTCAAAATTTTATCGTGTTTTATTCAGAATTTTTTTTTATGTAATATTGCGTGTATGACGGTGGGAGTAAATCCCACTACATAGTCATGGAAGTCAAAGGGATGTCGCTCCTGGAATTATCCAAGTTATTGTATCACGAATCAACACTTCTGTGGCTTGTTTTTGCATTTAATTCACAAAGGCAAATTCATAAAGGCACAGGTTTACAGCTAACCTGCGATCAGCGAATGGGTCAAATTGCATTTATGAAGACAGAAGAAATAGTGCTTTTGCAAAAAGATATCAAGAAGGTATTGAGAAGTGCCGATCCAAGCTTCAAAAGGGATCTGTCAGTCGTTGCCTTTGTCTTGTAAGATTCATGAAATTGTGTGCAGACAGAAAAGTGCGTAAGTGGACAAAGGTTGCAGCTGAGAAATGTTGGAATATTGCCAGATACGACCAGATATTATTTGCAGAATCATATGCAAAATGGTTGGAGGTACATTCAGACCATTTGAAACAAAACCGGCGATATCTAAAGTACTTTTTAACAATATTTGGGACGATGCCATCTTTGCCTTTAGGATGTTATAAAAGTAAGTACGTGTGTTACCAATGCAGATTTCAAAACCCGTTCCAAGAGCCAGAAAATATAGATGCAGAATGTAATCACATGACAAGACTGACTTGCTGCAGTCGAATGCAAGAAAAAAAAGGTGATGACACGGAGACTAATTTAAGTCATGATACTATTTTATTTCCGACACCAAAACATTATTCGAAAATCAATAAAATGGCAAATGAAATGCATAAGAATACCGACACAAACGACGACAATTGTCAAGAATATCAACCAATTTCTAAAAGCAATTTCCAATCGCATGATGACGTCATTAAGGAGATTGAAAAAGAAATAAAACAAGCTGAGATTGCCTATGACTATAGTAAAATACCTAAAGTATTAACCTTAGCTTGTTATCAAATGTATGAAGAGTTTCGAAGTGACATACGGACACGGATTTCAAACACTAAAACATTGCTTCGAATTGAAATCCACAGGGAAACGACTTTGATTTTTACTATTTCAAAAATACTTAAAAAAATACTGGTTGTACCTCATGACACATCAGCCGTTCGAAATATAGCCCTTGGTAAATTTTTCGCATTATCTTTAGACCCACACAGCAGACGTTGCAATCCCCACGTCAGGCAAGAGACACTCTATCGTAATATTATGAATGCGTCTTTCATATCCGCAGAAGCCTGTCAAAAATTCTTAGGGCAATTAAAGGGCATTTCCATGCAATATGCCTTGACTCTCAAACCAGAGTCGCGGTCAGTTGCATTGTACTGTTTGGTATTTGTTGCGAGCTTAATTGAACACCTCATGAATGTTAACATTTGTATATACACAGTAGACACATACAGCAAACAATTGCACAATAATTGCATAGTTTTCATACCAGATGTGTACGAATTGTGCTTACTAAAAAACAAAATCCAGCTAAGGTTTCAATGGACCGACATGGTGGCTTGCTTTATTCGTTTTCTTGCAGAAGAATATCATTCACCGTCCAAATCCTGTCCATTCCCTGAACTATTGTCGTTGTTAAAACAAGTTTAATCATGAATAATACGTTAAGACGAATGCGTTTGTATCTTAGAAGACAACATAAGCAACTTATCTTCAATGCTACTTAGGCGTGCGATAATACCGTCTTTACCATTTATTTGTGACTCAATTTGTTCCAGGGAAACTCGCTTTTCATTTGAAGAAAGACTGATCTTCTTGTAATGGTACGTGTTCCATGCAAAAGCTAATATTGATATTGTATCACCTAGAAAAACAGACAATCTCGAAGACAAGTTTGTTTTACTCACGTTTCTTATTCTAAGATCAAGCAACGTCATACCTGCCACCCGTATAAACGCTTCTGTGAAAAACAATAGCCATGCATCGGTTGGACTATTATATGTTTCCGTCAAGAAAGCAACTAATGGCCATTTTACGCCAGAATAAATACTAGTGAAAAATAGTTCGTAATTTATTGAGTATAAAGAATTTGTTGTATACGTATCTGGTACACTGTCGTTGAAAGAAAAGTGTGAAAAAGTGGTGTAAATTGAATAAAAACATATTAATGCTGTAGCCCACAGTATAAAATATTTAATGCAAACGGCGCTCATTGTGTAGTATATGTGGTTTCTTTCAGGCACTAATATGCCAAGTAAATTTTCAGATAAAAATTATAAAAAACAATATGATGATGCTCTTCTTGAAGCAAGTGGTTTAAGAGATCTGGTACAGCTGAAACGCAAAATACGTAAATCAGTAAATACTGATAATGATGTCTCCAAAATGTACACGTTTGATCTTAATACCAAATCTTCAAATCCATCATATGATATACTGGGTACGCTGCACGCACAATCTTGTTCAAAAAATACAGACATGTACCTCAAATTGTGTGAAAACTTAAAGACTATTCAGATCAGAAATTCGCTTGATCAAGTCAATGAGGTTGACTGGTCAATTCGTCATTCATTTATGCAATCCTATAAGAGAATAAAATCTTCCCACCCTAAGTCGAACGCAAAAAAGGTAGAAAAATTTGCATCGAAAATTAAAAATTGTAAAACCGATTTAGATTTGATCGGTGATGTGATGTGGTTGGATGGTGAACACTTATTCGGGTTATGTGAAAATAAAATTGCTAGACATGATCTGACGGGGATGACACCTGATGAATTTACGGGCAAAGGAGATGAAACTATGACTGTTCCCACTGCACCGAGCAAGGCAACCGTTTACCAGAATGAAAATGATTTCTAGCAACAGTGTCTCTCTTGTGTTTTGATTGGAATGAATAATTAACTCATTTCGCATAAACTGCAAAAACCAGACGCTCTTGATGTAAGCTGAACGCAATTCACACCTTTGCAAACCGCTATAAAATGCAGATCTGGTTGGGATATTTTGAAAGTGTATTTGTGGTTTTGGTTGTACATTGGAAATTGGACAAGTCGTGTGGAGTAACATTTTCCGCAAAAAAGTATGTTACTATCTTCTTCGTAAAAAAACCCTTTTACTGGCGGACGATTACGTAAATTGGCAAATGTCAGTATGGAATAACAATATCGGCAGATGACAATACACGTTTGTCTGATTAAAAAGTTGTTTGTAAGTTTCTTTTTCTCATTGCGATCGTGGCAGATTAAAAGCTGGCGGCGGCGTCTAAAAGTTGTTATAAGACTTTTTAATTCGACGATTTCGTCACTTTTTAAATTCGACAAAGACTTGACTATTTTCCTTGAATCAAAATGTTTTACTTGACTCCTAAGTTCTTGACACGTTATAGCAAACGCTTTTCGTCGTGGTAAAATACACAGAAGACCAATAGGCCAATCAGGTTGTAGTCTATCAAAAATGCACTTAATAATTGGGTCTAATGGCCGGGTTGGATAATTTACAAGTCTTGACAAAATTTGTTGCAGAACGGAATCAGGCGATATGGTTTTTGGTTTGGGGGCAAGAGACTTCCACCTTTCATCACAAGATTCATGCAAGACTGCCTTTTTAATCTTTTTGTAATTTTCATCAAAGTCATATATTCTTGTATTTATATGATGATGGAGGGGGCATCTAAGCGTGCCATAAAAGAATGCTAAAAAATATAATTTTGTACACGTTGGATTCTGTATAATCCAATTTGTATCTGTGTTGAGCTCAACTGGTTTTCTCGTGGTTTTACTTTTCCAAACCAAAACGTCTTTAATAACGCTTGCAAATAATTCTATATCATTTGGTTTTATTTTGTTTAGTAACGTCTCAAAATCGACGGCTTTTCCGTTCAGGCAAAATGCTATCAGTGTTCTCATATAACTTTGAGAACTGCTGTACTTTGATTCATTTTCAAAGAAGACCTCTGCCATGCACATTTTGAAAATGTTCGCACTTTGGGTGCCTAATTGAAAAATCATTGGGTCGCTTTCTTGATCCATATTGTGTGTTATGCTACCACAGATTCAACCTGATTGCAAAAGGTATGCATCGGTTGTGATTGTATGTGTCAATTAGCAGCGTATTTTGTAGATCTTGCAACACTTCTCGAGGACACGTGACGTCACAAACGAAATAGTAAAGATAGCGAGCATAAATTTGTTGAACAACATTAAACGTATTTTCATATTATAAGGTTATAAGCAAAGTGTCTTTAGGCCTAACTGTTATAAATATATATCATAAGTCGTAAATTTTGAGTGAGGTGAGGTGTAGTATATTATGTTTGTCTTATTAGTAAAATGTATAGAATTATTAACATAAAAATGGAAATATTACTTACACTTGATGTGTTTGGCTTAACTGTCAGAGATGATTTGCCATTGCTATGATATACAAATATGGAATCTTGTGTTGCAGAATATCGTAATGATGGTGTGTTCTTTTGAAGATTTTCCAAATGGTTTTGGATCGCTGACTTGTTTGTCCGTCCACATTTGAAATCCTGCGCCCAAGTGACTATTTTGATATTTGGCTCATTAAGAAGTAAAGCTGTCGTAACAATCTGACCTGCTATATTCTTACCACTTCTCCTGGGTGCTTTGACAAGTATATAACGCTTTTCAAACTCGTGCATCTTTTTATTAACATGATCAAGAACGAGAAGATTCTGTCCCTGGAGAAATATATTTTTTTCTTCCGATGATATAACACCTAATGTTTCTAGAGCATTTAACTTTTTAAGAACACATTTATCTCCATATATCTTTGGTATACGGGAGCATATCACACTTCTTATGATATCAATTTGAAAATATTCTAAAGTAATATTTTTACAAGAACACACCTGCTTTACAGTTTGCCAACAACTGTTGACAAAGTCAAATTCAACGATATTTGAGCTTAGAGGCACAATTGTACCAATTATTTCGTCTGAAGGAATCAAAGTTCTCATCCTTTTGGCATTCAATTCTAAACACTGCTGCTCTGAAATAGTCTCTTTAATATCATCTGAAAACGGATCTGACAGGTTATTATCGTTGCACCTTTTAACAGCTGTTGTCAAAGACAAGGAAAAACTAGGTATAATTTTGGTATCCATTTCTATAAATACTACAGTTTCGTCGTTAATATAATGCACATAAATAAGCCTCGATTAAAAAAGGAAATTTACTATCACAAAAGACGGCTTCGTCATTATGTACGTGAAAAATGGCCTTTGCTATTTTAAAAAGTGTTGCAAATTTTGCCCCATGGCGTCCCTACTTCATTATAGCATTATTCAGCTATTTGGTGTGCATTATTTTTACATTTCTCATTGTCACTTCCAGTGAAATAGTGGGACATGTTGCATTTGAAATGGCGAGAATCGCGCATTGGTTAGATTTTCGACGCCACGGTTTAGAAACTATTTTGGGTAATGTCAAAAAAGTTGGTTGCCACGTGTTACACGACACAAGTTGCATACAACAACTTAACGAGCGAGGGTTTTCCCTGGGAAATGAGTGGAATTTAGACACATTAGACACACTAAGTACCCTCAGAAACGGCGATGATTGTGTAAATTTTGATAACGGATTAAAAAGCATCACTTACATGTTTGAGGGAATTGTTTCCAGGGAAAGGATGTTATGGTTTAAATCAATCACATTGACAAAAATCTTTATTTATTGGCCTATGTCGCAATTTATATCAGTGGAAAAACATACGCTCGCTTCAAATATATGCGCTTTTAAGGGTATGAGTAACGTGTTCGAGTTCTTTGAAAAGGAAGGCATAATTATTTGTTGCATTTTGGTGAATTGTACACCTATTTTAAAGACATTATTACACATTGTTAAAGAGAAGGTTAAGATAATTATTATACTGTGTTACGTCAAGATAACGTCCGCCACTTGTTTTAATAAAATATCTATCTGAATAACCAATACATACAAGTCGTTGGGTGTCATTGCAAACTAAAATGTCATCTGCATTCGCATAAACTTACATTACTAACTGAAATAAATTGAATACATGTTAGAGGCCCCTAATTTTTTGTTATTTCCCCCCAAATCCCTACCCCCTAGCTTGTACATTATGCAGTCATGTCTACTGCAGAATTCACCACGACCTTTTCATTAAACCAAGATAAACCTCATTGAAAACAGCTCAACAATGTTAAATCAGAGATGTGTCTCATATCCCTGGTTAAATCCATAAACATGTGTTCTTGATTTACCTGTTTTATATTGCAATGTGCTGTGATGAAATAGGTATAATAATTTCAGTTGGATGCACCATTAAAAAGCAAGCAAAGCAAAAAAAACAATACTGAGCGTGGCCTTTGTTTCCGAAATGAGAACAATAGTCTGCATATTGTTATCCAGCCATGTTGATGGTACAAGTCATGTCAAACTTGTCACAGTAATTGTGATTGTATCACACAAGTAAATGAGAAACATGTGGTTTTAGACTTAACACCATTTTTAGTTCCCTATCGGGCAGTCAGAACTCCATATTTGGGTGGCTCGGCAACAATCTTCCCAAACTCGCATTTTAATCATTTTCAAATCACCACAGAGGGAAAGAATTGAAGTTTATTTACAGTTTGACATTGAAATTGCACGTCCGACTGTTATGACATTTTGAAGACTCTATTCGGAAAACAGCTCGACAACAGCTTTCCCGTGACATTTTGTATAGGCGTTTGGTATAGCCGATGTATATACAAATGACATCATTGTACTATCTAATATGTGGCAGAAGAAGCATTTTGAAGTTTGTTGCCAGAAAGAAGAATAAGAAAGATCGGATAGAAAAACAGTACCTAGCTCGGGGTGGGGGGGGTTGTAAGCTAGGTAAAGAATCGGATAGAAAAATAGTAGGCCTACCTAGCTCGGTAATAACAAAAATATTTGAAAGTCTCTAATTTTTGATAAAATATGAATATGCTAGAACATGTGATTTATTTAGTTTTAATAATCTAAGCGTCCCCTCCCTCCCCGATTTCTGGAGATTTTTAAAATGGTTTTGTTATTTTTCCTATTTGCTTTCTTACTTTGTTTCTAAAATTTTTGTGATGAAAAGACATGTTTAGAAGTTCTTAAGAATAACTTATAAACACATTTCAAACACTTTCTTCAAGCTAGGGGTACGGCTTTGGGGAAATAACAGAAATATTAGGGGCCTCCCCAATTTTATGATGTGAAAAATGTGTATAGGCCTATCATAGTTTTTGATTTTGGTCAATATAAAGACAAAAATAAAGCTACAGTATTGGAAAAGTATTTTTGTTTTGTTCACAGTTTATGGTAATGCAATTTAATATATTATATACACACTTAAAAGATACAAATTAAACACAACACGAAAAAACTTTACAATTCGCTAGGCCTATTATAGCCTGATTACTCCATATCTGCCATCAACAGACTGGAAATATGAAATCAATTAACTTATGTTACAGCAACAGCCTTGATGAAAATGTTTGGTAACCTTATACTACATGTTTTTGACGTCGTTTTTTAACTGTTCGTTCATGTTGTAACAAAGATATTGGCCTTTTATTTTTTATTTTTTTAATATGTTCAATTTTTTGTAATAAATAGACAGTAACCTTGCAATATCTCATTGGCCTAAAACCAAATTGATAATTGCCAGTCAATTCAGTGGAACGGCCGACATCGATATCTAGATCAATATGGCATTTCAATTTTAAACCTGCCTTGACTGCAGTTTCTAGAAACATTTTATTGCCACATAGGTGATTGTTGTCAATGTACAAAATTAATGCACCTGTCTTTACTTTGCTAAACATTTTGTAGATAGCATCATGCCCACTTTTTTCGATAATTCCATCTACAGATGAAATTGATTTGAAGAGAGTCACCATATCTGCCCCTTGTATTTTCTTCAAAACATCGTCTTGTCGATCCCAATTTCGGTCAAGCATGTCGAACGTATGGTACGTGGCAGCAAGTCTTGTCTTGGAGCACGGTATATAT